>NC_052319.1:35074671-35384671 GCF_016432855.1 Salvelinus namaycush
AAAAAGAGAGGCAGATGAGGGAGGGAGGGAGACTGACTGGGAGGGAGGGAGGGAGACTGACTAGGGGAGGGAGGGAGGGAGGGAGGGAGGAGACGGGAGGGAGGGAGGGAGGGGAGGGAGACTGACGAGGGAGGGGGAGTGAGGGAGGGAGACTAGACTGAGGGAGGGAGGGAGACTGACTGAGGGAGGGAGGGAGGAGACTGATCTGAGGGAGGGAGGGAGAGACTGAGACTGAGGGAGGGAGGGAGGACTGACTGAGGGAGGGAGGAGACTGACTGAGGGAGGGAGGGAGACTGACGTGAGGGAGGGATGGGAGGGAGGACTGGACTGAGGGAGGGAGGGAGGAGGGAGACTGACTGAGGGAGGGAGGGAGGGAGGAGACTGACTGAGGGGAGGGAGGGAGAGATGAGGAGGGAGGGGAGGGAGAGAGGGAGGGAGACTGACAGAGGGAGGCGAGGGAGGGAGACTGACAGGGAGGGAGAGGCGGGAGGGAGACTGACAGAGGGAGGGAGGGAGACTGACTGAGGGAGGGAGGGAGGGAGACTGAATGAGGGAGGGAGGGGAGGGAGACTTGACGAGGGAGGGAGGGAGGGAGACTGACTGAGGAGGGAGGGAGGGAGAATGACTGAGGAGGAGGAGGGAGGACTGAACTGAGGGAGGGAGGGAGGGGACTGACTGAGGGAGGGAGGGAGGGAGGATGACTGAGTGAGGGAGATCGAGTGAGTGAGGGAGACTGACTGAGGGAGAGGGACGACTGAGTGAGGGAGAGGAAGACTGAGTGAGGGAGGACGAGGAGGGAGGGAGGGAGGGAGGGACTGACTGAGGGAGGGAGGGAGGGAGGGAGACTGACGAGGGAGGGAGGGGAGGGAGAGACTGACTGAGGGGGGAGGGAGGGAGACTGACTGAGGGAGGGGACTGAGGAGGGAGGGAGAGATGACAGAGGGAGGGAGGGAGGGAGAATGAGGGGAGGGAGGGAGGGAGGGAGACTGACTGAGGGAGGGAGGGAGGGAGACTGACTGAGGGAGGGAGTGAGTGAGGGAGGACTGACTGAGGTGAGGGAGGAGGGAGACTGACTGAGGGAGGAGGGAGGAGACTGATGAGGGAGGAAGGGAGGGAGGGAGGAGGGAGACTGACAGGGAGGGAGGGAGGGAGGACTGACTGAGGGAGGGAGGGGGAGGGAGACTGACAGGGAGGGAGGGAGGGAGGGAGGGAGGGGAGAACTGAAGAGGGAGGGAGGGAGGGAGGACTGACTGAGGGAGGGAGGGAGGAGAGGGAGACTGACTGAGGAGGGAGACTGGACTGAGGGAGGGAGGAGGGAGACTGACTGAGGGAGGGAGGGAGGGACTGACTGAGGGGAGGGAGGGAGCGAGACTGACTGAGGGAGGGAGGGAGACTGACTGACGAGGGAAGAGGGAGGGAGACTGACTGACTGAGGGAGGGAGACTGAGACTGACTGACGGAGGGAGGAGACTGACGGAGGGAGGGAGAGACGATGACTGAGAGGAGGGAGGGAGGAGGGAGAGAGACTGACTGAAGGGAGGGAGGGAGGGAGACTGACTGAGGGGAGGGAGGGAGGGAGACTGACGAGGGAGGGAGGGAGGGAGACTGATGAGGGAGGGAGGAGGGACTGACTGACTGAGGGAGGGAGGGAGGGAGACTGACTGACTGAGGGAGGGAGGGAGGGAGACTGACTGTGAGGGCGGGAGGAGGGAGACTGACTGGGGAGGGAGGGAGGGAGGGAGCTGATGAGGGAGGGAGGGAGGGAGGGAGACTGACTGAGGGAGGGAGTGAGTGAGGGAGACTGACTGAGGGAGGGAGGGAGTGAGGGAGTCTGACTGAGTGAGGGAGGGAGGGAGGGAGGAATGAACTGAGGGAGGGAGGAGGGAGGAGGGAGACTGACTGAGGGAGGGAGGGAGACTGACTGACTGAGGGAGGGAGGGAGACTGACTGAGGGAGGGAGGGAGACTGACTGACTGAGGGAGGGAGGGAGGGAGACTGACTGACTGAGGGAGGGAGGGAGACTGGACTGGGGAGGGAGGGGGAGACTGACTGGGGAGGGAGAGGAGGAATGACTGAGGGAGGGAGGGAGATGGACTGAGGGAGGGAGGGAGACTGACTGAGGGAGGGAGGGAGACTGACTGAGGGAGGGAGGAGGGAGACTGACTGAGGGAGGGAGGGAGACTGACTGAGGGGGGAGGAGCGAATGACTGAGGGAGGGGGGAGACTGACTGAGGGAGGGAGGGAGACTGACTGAGGGAGAGGGAGGGAGACTGACTGAGGGAGGGAGGGAGACTGACTGAGGGAGGGAGGGAGACTGACTGAGGGAGGGAGGGAGACTGACTGAGGGAGGGAGGGAGACTGACTGAGGGAGGGAGGGAGACTGACTGAGGGAGGGAGGGAGACTGGACTGAGGGAGGGAGGGAGACTGGACTGAGGGAGGGAGGGAGGAGACTGAGGGAGGGAGGGAGAGGACTGACTGAGGGAGGGAGGGAGACTGACTGAGGGAGGGAGGGAGACTGACTGAGGGAGGGAGGGAGACTGACTGAGGGAGGGAGGGAGACTGACTGAGGGAGGGAGGGAGACTGACTGAGGGAGGGAGGGAGACTGACTGAGGGAGGGAGGGAGACTGACAGAGGGAGACTGACGGAGGGACGGAGAGAGAGAGGGAGACGGACGGATGAGAAAGGGACGGAGACGGACGGAGAAAGGGACAGACGGGAGGGAGAGCGAGTCAGAGGAAGAGAGGGAGAGCGAGTCAGAGGAAGAGCGAGTCAGAGGAAGAGAGGGAGAGCGAGTCAGAGGAGAGGAGAGAGCGAGTCAGAGAGAGAGGAGAGGAGGGAGAGCGAGTAGAGGAAGAGAGGGAGAGCGAGTCAGAGGAAGAGCGATCAGAGAAGAGAGGGAGAGCGAGTCAGAGGAAGAGAGGGAGAGCGAGTCAGAGGAAGAGAGGGAGAGCGAGTCAGAGGAAGAGAGGGAGAGCGAGTCAGAGGAAGAGAGGGAGAGCGAGTCAGAGGAAGAGAGGGAGAGCGAGTCAGAGGAAGAGAGGGAGAGCGAGACAGAGGAAGAGAGGGAGAGAGAGACAGAGAGCGTCAGGGGAGAGAGAGACAGAGAGCGTCAGGGGAGAGAGAGACAGAGAGCGTCAGGGGAGAGAGAGACAGAGAGCGTCAGGGGAGAGAGAGACAGAGAGCGTCAGGGGAGAGAGAGACAGAGAGCGTCAGGGGAGAGAGACAGAGAGCGTCAGAGGAGAGAGAGACAGAGAGCGTCAGAGGAGAGAGACGGAGAGCGTCAGAGGAGAGAGAGACGGAGAGAGACGGAGAGAGAGGGAGAGAGAGGGAGAGAGAGGGAGAGAGAGAGAGAGTCAGAGGAGAGAGAGTCAGAGGAGAGAGAGTCAGAGGAGAGAGAGTCAGAGAGACACAACACAGTCAAAACAAAACTACATTGCTTATTGGGAAACACAAGCACAAACACAAAGCAAAATGCAGTGCTATCTGGCCCTAAATCGACAGTACACCGTGGCTAACTATTTGACTATGGTTACTGATCAAAACCTTAGAAAAACCTTGACAAAGTACAGGCTCAGTGAGCACAGCCTTGCCATTGAGAAGGGTAGACACAGGAAAACTGGCTCCCTGGAGAGAAAGGCTGTCAACCACTGCACAACAGCAGAACCTGAGACGGAGCTACATTTCCTGACAAAATGTCAAAATATAAAACAATTAGAGAGTGCATTTCCCCAAATTTGAAACTTTATTCAAGGTTTCAAAGACCTCTCTGATGAGGATAGGTACCCGTCCTGTTGGGGGAGGACCAGAGAGCTGTGGGTTGGCAGCGCACTACATTGCTGCCTGCCATAAGTTGAGCGACAGTGTCTGACAGACCAATCAACCTGCACATGTACTCTACTGTATGTTTATTGTTATTGTTGAATGTATGGTTATTTTGACCCTTGGTTATTGTTGTTACTGTTGTCCCGTTGACCATTTTGATTCTCATTTTTATATTGTAAATAAGCTTTGGCAATATGTACATTGTTACGTCATGCCAATAAAGCTAATTGAATTGAATTGAGAGAGAGAGGAGAGAGAGGGAGAGAGAGAGTCAGAGGAGAGAGAGGGAGAGAGAGGAGACAGAGAAAGAGAGAGTTTGTCTTACCTCGTATCCGAGCCGTGCCGCTCTCTGTAACAACGTCTCTCCAGCATTCTTGTTGACGATTAGTCTCCGTGCCTCAGGGGGGATGGGCCGCACCACAGGAGGCTCAGCAGGGGGTGCCCTCCTTACCCCTGCTTTCTCCGGTGGGACAGTCCCACTGCCATTCACCTGGGGGGGTAGGGGGAAGGGCCGCGTTGCGGGGGAACAGGGCTTGACCGGAGAGCCGAGGTAATGGAGGGGAGAAGAGGGTCTTTTCCTCCGAGCACACTGCTCACTGACCTGACAAGAGGAGGAGGGGTTAGAGAGAACTCACACATACCAATTAAGAAATAGCTAGTCACATAGAAACAACTGCTCACTCACAGACAGAGCTGTACCCTCCCACAACGTGTGTGTGTGTGTGTCTACCCCCAATGGGAGACGGAGCAGCTGTCGTTATCCGGGCGAGGTGAGACCAGAAAACAACCTCTTTTTGCTTTGCAAATCAGACGCTTCAGATGCTTTGCCGCGGCTGCCACATTCCTGTGTGTGTGTGTGTGTGTGTGTGTGTGTGTGTGTGTGTGTGTGTGTGTGTAATTGAGTGCTCACCGCCAAGTCTACTGCTGAACTGCTCCAGGGTTTTCTCGTTATGTAAAGAATGCTCGTACACACACAGTGTTGGCATTGTTTTACGCAATAACACACACTTCAAGCTGGAAATAAACACACACACACACACACACACACCACAGGGAGTTTTCCAGGGCAGGAAAGGGTCAGAGAAGCAGCAGCCCTCTAGACATTGTAAAGGTATTTCATCTCTCGCTTGGTCTTATTCCCTCTCTCCATCTCCCTCCGTACTCCCTTTCTCTTTCCCTTCCTCCCTCCTCTTGCCACCGCAATCCACTTTCTGTCACCCTTCCAGCCTGTTAAATCTGGAATCTGAACGCTGACACCGCCACTCTCACCTTGTCCACCAGAGCTGCTCCCAGATCAGTGCTGCCGTGCTGGTTGCTATTTCCATTCAGCAGCTCCCTCTCTCTCTCCCTCTGGCTGGTGTGTTTGGTCTTGCACGGCCGCTTGCCTTTGGGTTTGTCCATGTCACCATGACGACGTGGCTTGAGCGAGGTGGTGTCTCCGGTGGGGGGCTCGGGGAGGGGGAACGGACCCACAGTCTTCACCCCCACCCCTCTCCTGGGCTCCTTGGATCCCCGGTCACAGCCTGGTCCCATCAAGGGCCCCTGGGGGGCTGATCTGTCCCTCTGCTGGGTCAAAGGGAGTAATCCAACTACAGGACAGAAAGATAGGGCCTGAAGGTTAGGGGTGAGGAGACAGAGACCCTGAAGGTTAGGGGTGAGGAGACAGAGACCCTGAAGGTTAGGGGTGAGGAGACAGAGACCCTGAAGGTTAGGGGTGAGGAGACAGTGACCCTGAAGGTTAGGGTGGGAGACAGAGACCCTGAAGGTTAGGGGTGAGGAGACAGAGACCCTGAAGGTTAGGGGTGAGGAGACAGAGACCCTGAAGGTTAGGGGTGAGGAGACAGAGACCCTGAAGGTTAGGGGTGAGGAGACAGAGACCCTGAAGGTTAGGGGTGAGGAGACAGTGACCCTGAAGGTTAGGGGTGAGGAGACAGAGACCCTGAAGGTTAGGGGTGAGGAGACAGAGACCCTGAAGGTTAGGGGTGAGGAGACAGGTGAGGAGGTAAAGATCTACTAGCTCTCTATGTGTGCTGATTTATTAATGAGGATGAACATCTGTCTGGGAGGCACACAGACACACACACACACATTTTGCAACAGACTAAATGTTTTCCACAGCGTAATAAATACACCCCAGGTAATACCCTTTCTTACTCTCCTTCTCTAATCCCGCTCTCTTTCTTAGTCTATTCACCTCTCACTTTTTCTCAGCTGTGGTGTGAGCACAGGGAAAGCCCTACTTTAACAGTCCTTTGTTCTGTTTCTCTTGCTCTCTCTATTTGACTGGCCTCGAGGGGAAACAGTCATTCATCACATGTTAGTCACATTACACCTGCCCCCATATTTTGAATAGGCATGCGCACATGCTCTCCCACAAACACTCTCTCTCCTCAAGCTAGACACACTACTCATAATACTATATGTTCTCCAGAGCTCTTCAACACGGAGAGAGAGATTGTGCATCCAGACCCCAGAAGCATATGAATCTAACCCCTGAGAGAGAACCACAGGGACAGCCTCTCTAACAACCTAAAGAGATGTCCACAGGCCCCCTGGACCCAGAAGGAAGTGTCCTACATCCCTTCATGTCCCTGAACCCTGGTAGGATGACCACACTGCTAACAGAGTGGAAGTGACATCACAAAGAACATCGATATTGAAGGCGAAACCATAAAGAGCATAGATTCACTTCTGTGGTTTCACCACCACCAGAGGAGATGTTTAGATGTGAAGGGTACAGAAAAAGAAACGGGACATCTTACCACAAAGCACAAGACTGCTCTATACTGTACACACAGCAGTAAAAGCCCTCCATCATTGGCGACTAGGCAACAAAAAAATCACAATCAGACAGAGACTGCAACCATCAGTGTGCCTACCGCGTTTAGCGTCTCCGTTAGCCAGCATCTCTCTGGCCCAGCTCTTCGTGATCTCTGGTTTCTGTGGCAGAGGTTTCACTTCCGGGTCAACCTTGAACTTCCTGTCCCGCGGGGGCGGGGCTTGGGCACGGGTTAGGGGGAGTGTCCGGGGCAGGGAGGAAGGGCTGTGATGTGATGACCATGCCCTCTCCTCTTTGACCTCTAGTCTCTCGGGGGATGAGGCGGTGGGCTTGCGGAGGCAGAGCCCCTTCAGCTCAATACACACCTTAAGCTTCCTGACCTCTTCATCATCATCATCATTACTAGTAGGAGCCGTAGGCAGCACACAGACATCTGAAGACCCAGAAAGTGGAGGTTAGTGGAGAGCGAAAAAAGGACATACAGACACACACATACAAAGACACACAGTGCCCACTTTTTGTCAAGCTGATGAGCTTAAAGCCTCACTTTAAGCATAGTGTGTGTGTGTGTGTGTGTGTGTGTGTGTGTGTGTGTGTGTGTGTGTGTGTGTGTGTGTGTGTGTGTGTATAAAGTGAGAAAGAGCGAGAAGTTGGAAAAGAGAAAAGAGGGAGAGGAAAAATTGTGTTTTCCCAAAATGCACCAGGGAGGACAATCCCTCTCGCCTGCCAGCATTGGGAGAGCGAGTGCAATGCCACATGCCAAAAGAAAAGTGGAAAAAGAAGGCAGATACATGGTATCTAGCAGATACATTGGTATCTAGCTATGCTGCAGATACATGGTATCTACCTCTATGGCTGCAGATACATGGTATCTACCTCTATGGCTGCAGATACATGGTATCTACCTCTATGGCTGCAGATACATAGTATCTATCTCTAATGCTGCAGATACATAGTATCTATCTCTAATGCTGCAGATACATAGTATCTATCTCTATGGCTGCAGATACATAGTATCTACCTCTATGGCTGCAGATACATAGTATCTATCTCTATGGCTGCAGATACATAGTATCTATCTCTATGGCTGCAGATACATGGTATCTACCTCTATGGCTGCAGATACATAGTAACTATCTCTATGGCTGCAGATACATAGTAACTATCTCTATGGCTGCAGATACATAGTATCTATCTCTATGGCTGCAGATACATGGTATCTACCTCTATGGCTGCAGATACATGGTATCTACCTCTATTGCTGCAGATACATGGTATCTATCTCTATGTCTGCAGATACATGGTATCTACCTCTATGGCTGCAGATACATAGTATCTACCTCTATGGCTGCAGATACATGGTATCTACCTCTATGGCTGCAGATACGCGGTATCTACCTCTATGGCTGCAGATACATGGTATCTATCTCTATGGCTGCAGATACATAGTATCTATCTCTAATGCTGCAGATACATAGTATCTATCTCTATGGCTGCAGATACATAGTATCTACCTCTATGGCTGCAGATACATAGTATCTATCTCTATGGCTGCAGATACATAGTATCTATCTCTATGGCTGCAGATACATAGTATCTATCTCTATGGCTGCAGATACATGGTATCTACCTCTATGGCTGCAGATACATGGTATCTACCTCTATTGCTGCAGATACATGGTATCTACCTCTATGGCTGCAGATACATGGTATCTACCTCTATGGCTGCAGATACATGGTATCTACCTCTATGGCTGCAGATACATGGTATCTACCTCTGTGGCTGCAGATACGCGGTATCTACCTCTGTGGCTGCAGATACATGGTATCTATCTCTATGGCTGCAGATACATAGTATCTATCTCTATGGCTGCAGATACATAGTATCAACCTCTATGGCTGCAGATACATGGTATCTACCTCTATGGCTGCAGATACATGGTATCTACCTCTATGGCTGCAGATACATAGTATCTACCTCTATGGCTGCAGATACATAGTATCAACCTCTATGGCTGCAGATACATGGTATCTACCTCTATGGCTGCAGATACGCGGTATCTACCTCTATGGCTGCAGATACGCGGTATCTACCTCTATGGCTGCAGATACATGGTATCTATCTCTATGGCTGCAGATACATAGTATCTATCTCTATGGCTGCAGATACATAGTATTTACCTCTATGGCTGCAGATACATAGTATCTATCTCTATGGCTGCAGATACATAGTATCTATCTCTATGGCTGCAGATACATAGTATCTATCTCTATGGCTGCAGATACATGGTATCTATCTCTATGGCTGCAGATACATGGTATCTATCTCTATGGCTGCAGATACATAGTATCTATCTCTATGGCTGCAGATACATAGTATCTATCTCTATGGCTGCAGATACGCGGTATCTACCTCTATGGCTGCAGATACATGGTATCTACCTCTATGGCTGCAGATACATGGTATCTACCTCTATGGCTGCAGATACATGGTATCTACCTCTATGGCTGCAGATACATGGTATCTACCTCTATGGCTGCAGATACATGGTATCTATCTCTATGGCTGCAGATACATAGTATCTATCTCTATGGCTGCAGATACGCGGTATCTACCTCTATGGCTGCAGATACATGGTATCTACCTCTATGGCTGCAGATACATGGTATCTACCTCTATGGCTGCAGATACATGGTATCTACCTCTATGGCTGCAGATACATGGTATCTACCTCTATGGCTGCAGATACATGGTATCTACCCCTATGGCTGCAGATACATGGTATCTACCCCTATGGCTGCAGATACATGGTATCTACCTCTATGGCTGCAGATACATGGTATCTACCTCTATGGCTGCAGATACATGGTATCTACCTCTATGGCTGCAGATACATGGTATCTACCTCTATGGCTGCAGATACATAGTATATTCCTCTATGGCTGCAGATACATGGTATCTACCTCTATGGCTGCAGATACATGGTATCTACCTCTATGGCTGCAGATACGCGGTATCTACCTCTATGGCTGCAGATACATGGTATCTATCTCTATGGCTGCAGATACATAGTATCTACCTCTATGGCTGCAGATACATAGTATCTACCTCTATGGCTGCAGATACATAGTATCTACCTCTATGGCTGCAGATACATAGTATCTACCTCTATGGCTGCAGATACATAGTATCTATCTCTATGGCTGCAGATACATAGTATCTATCTCTATGGCTGCAGATACATAGTATCTATCTCTATGGCTGCAGATACATAGTATCTATCTCTATGGCTGCAGATACATAGTATCTACCTCTATGGCTGCAGATACATGGTATCTACCTCTATGGCTGCAGATACATGGTATCTACCTCTATGGCTGCAGATACATGGTATCTATCTCTATGGCTGCAGATACATAGTATCTATCTCTAATGCTGCAGATACATAGTATCTACCTCTATGGCTGCATATACATAGTATCTATCTCTATGGCTGCATATACATAGTATCTATCTCTATGGCTGCAGATACATAGTATCTACCTCTATGGCTGCAGATATATAGTATCTATGTCTATGGCTGCAGATACATAGTATCTATCTCTATGGCTGCAGATACATGGTATCTACCTCTATGGCTGCAGATACATGGTATCTACCTCTATGGCTGCAGATACATGGTATCTACCTCTACGGCTGCAGATACATAGTATCTATCTCTATGGCTGCAGATACATAGTATCTATCTCTATGGCTGCAGATACATATTATCTACCTCTATGGCTGCAGATACATGGTATCTACCTCTATGGCTGCAGATACATAGTATCTATCTCTATGGCTGCAGATACATGTATCAACCTCTATGGCTGCAGATACATGGTATCTACCTCTATGGCTGCAGATACATGGTATCTACCTCTATGGCTGCAGATACATGGTATCTATCTCTATGGCTGCAGATACATAGTATCTATCTCTATGGCTGCAGATACATAGTATCTATCTCTATGGCTGCAGATACATAGTATCTACCTCTATGGCTGCAGATACATAGTATCTATCTCTATGGCTGCAGATACATAGTATCTATCTCTATGGCTGCAGATACATGGTATCTACCTCTATTGCTGCAGATACATGGTATCTACCTCTATGGCTGCAGATACATGGTATCTATCTCTATGGCTGCAGATACATGGTATCTACCTCTATGGCTGCAGATACATGGTATCTACCTCTATGGCTGCAGATACATAGTATCTACCTCTATGGCTGCAGATACATAGTATCTACCTCTATGGCTGCAGATACATAGTATCTACCTCTATGGCTGCAGATACATAGTATCTATCTCTATGGCTGCAGATACATAGTATCTATCTCTATGGCTGCAGATACATAGTATCTACCTCTATGGCTGCAGATACATGGTATCTATCTCTATGGCTGCAGATACATGGTATCTACCTCTATGGCTGCAGATACATAGTATCTACCTCTATGGCTGCAGATACATGGTATCTACCTCTATGGCTGCAGATACATGGTATCTATCTCTATGGCTGCAGATACATGGTATCTACCTCTATGGCTGCAGATACATGGTATCTACCTCTATGGCTGCAGATACATGGTATCTATCTCTATGGCTGCAGATACGCGGTATCTACCTCTATGGCTGCAGATACATGGTATCTAGCTCTATGGCTGCAGATACATGGTATCTACCTCTATGGCTGCAGATACATGGTATCTACCTCTATGGCTGCAGATACATGGTATCTACCTCTATGGCTGCAGATACATAGTATCTATCTCTAATGCTGCAGATACATAGTATCTATCTCTAATGCTGCAGATACATAGTATCTATCTCTATGGCTGCAGATACATAGTATCTACCTCTATGGCTGCAGATACATAGTATCTATCTCTATGGCTGCAGATACATAGTATCTATCTCTATGGCTGCAGATACATGGTATCTACCTCTATGGCTGCAGATACATAGTAACTATCTCTATGGCTGCAGATACATAGTAACTATCTCTATGGCTGCAGATACATAGTATCTATCTCTATGGCTGCAGATACATGGTATCTACCTCTATGGCTGCAGATACATGGTATCTACCTCTATTGCTGCAGATACATGGTATCTATCTCTATGTCTGCAGATACATGGTATCTACCTCTATGGCTGCAGATACATAGTATCTACCTCTATGGCTGCAGATACATGGTATCTACCTCTATGGCTGCAGATACGCGGTATCTACCTCTATGGCTGCAGATACATGGTATCTATCTCTATGGCTGCAGATACATAGTATCTATCTCTATGGCTGCAGATACATAGTATCTATCTCTATGGCTGCAGATACATAGTATCTACCTCTATGGCTGCAGATACATAGTATCTATCTCTATGGCTGCAGATACATAGTATCTATCTCTATGGCTGCAGATACATAGTATCTACCTCTATGGCTGCAGATACATGGTATCTACCTCTATGGCTGCAGATACATAGTATCTATCTCTATGGCTGCAGATACATAGTATCTATCTCTATGGCTGCAGATACATAGTATCTATCTCTATGGCTGCAGATACATAGTATCTATCTCTATGGCTGCAGATACATAGTATCTACCTCTATGGCTGCAGATACATAGTATCTACCTCTATGGCTGCAGATACATGGTATCTACCTCTATGGCTGCAGATACATGGTATCTATCTCTATGGCTGCAGATACATAGTATCTACCTCTATGGCTGCAGATACATGGTATCTACCTCTATGGCTGCAGATACATGGTATCTACCTCTATGGCTGCAGATACATAGTATCTATCTCTAATGCTGCAGATACATAGTATCTACCTCTATGGCTGCATATACATAGTATCTATCTCTATGGCTGCAGATACATAGTATCTACCTCTATGGCTGCAGATACATAGTATCTACCTCTATGGCTGCAGATACATAGTATCTATCTCTATGGCTGCAGATACATAGTATCTATCTCTATGGCTGCAGATACATGGTATCTACCTCTATGGCTGCAGATACATGGTATCTACCTCTATGGCTGCAGATACATGGTATCTATCTCTATGGCTGCAGATACATAGTATCTATCTCTAATGCTGCAGATACATAGTATCTACCTCTATGGCTGCAGATACATAGTATCTATCTCTAATGCTGCAGATACATAGTATCTATCTCTAATGCTGCAGATACATAGTATCTACCTCTATGGCTGCATATACATAGTATCTATCTCTATGGCTGCAGATACATAGTATCTATCTCTATGGCTGTAGATACATAGTATCTATGTCTATGGCTGCAGATACATAATATCTACCTCTCTGGCTCCACTACAAGTAGAACACCAGATAGTTTTGTGCTTCTTAACTATGATAAGAAAACATTTTAAAAATTTGATTTGATCTCTGAGTGAAACCTCTTAACTGTGAGTGTCTGTTGTTTTTCCACAGCACCCTCACTCCAGCCACAGAACAGGAGGCTCAAGGAGGTCAGTGTCACACACACCTTTTATACCTTCCTTATCCCTCCATCCTTTCTCTCTCTGTTGCCTCTTTCTCTCTCTCTCTCTCTCCATCTCCTTCTCTCTGCTCTGTGATGTGCTCAGACCGGTAATAGCCCACTATAGCTGTCTAATCCACATTAGTAAGCAGCGCATCCACGGAGTTCACCCACACCAACCCCTCTGGCTATTGATTTCTTGCCCCACATCACGGGCTCAAGCCAAGCAATGCCTCTGACTATCGATGTGTTGTGGTACACATAGTGCTGTGGCAGTCATGAATTTCATCAGCTGGTTATTGTCGTGCAAAAGACTGCCGGTCTCATGGTAATTTTAATTTTAATTAGCATAAACACGTTTAGCATCTCCAGTTCTCCATGCATACAACCCGCATACAAAAGTCTAATATATCAATTTCTTATACACCATCACAATAAATCAGTTATTTATTTTAGTCTGTTCTAAAGAAACATGATGATATGAAGAAAATGTATTTCAGAAGAACAGAATATGAGTTGGCCTACTGTATGTCCTCTGGCTATGCTACCATGCCATAGGATGTAGGCTTGTTCATTTAGCTGACAATCGATGCTTATAAGTCCCATGCTATTATTTTATCTTATATGATTTTATAGTAAGAAGAATATAATTCAACTTAGCTGAATAAAATAGAAAGGATATTTTTCCCATTCCAGAGCGAGTGTACATATGAAGTGGTTATGTTGAAGTAAAAGTGATCATTTGAAACAGGTTCTATAAGATAGATTTAGAGTTATTCGGTAACTTTAGTTTTGAATGATACGAACCTTAGAAATCAAAACATATATGGGCTGCATGATGCGACTATAGGCTCTTGATGATTTGAGAAAGTCACAAAAAAAGCTTGTGCTCTGTTCCTTGCCTCAGGCTGCACAGCTCTTCTCTCATCAAGTGGACATATTTTCACCCATCAGACTATTATCAATTGAGTCTTGTCTTTACTAATATGTCAAATGAGTTTAGATTTAGAATGGCCCATTATGAAATGGGCAGTAACAGGAACAGGGGTAAAAAGACATGTCATCCATATGCACTGGAATAGTGAATGGAGGCCACTTTCCTGCTGGTTTGTTTTCAATCATGCTGGGTAGGCTACTCTGGTTATTTCACTCCATGCATCAACCACTGTTTGAGGAGCATGCAGCCTCTTGCTGTGCGACAGGGGATATTCTGCCCAAACTCTGCATGCCATGGGCTCTCCAACCCTGTTCATCGATAGTAACATGTTTTCACAAGAAACATATTTAATTAAACTGTGGACAGACCCTTTCTCTGCGCGCTCGAGAATGGAATGAAAGAGATAAGGGAGGAGATGGAAAACATGTTGGTGAGATATTCTGTAGCTAAAGGTAATGTGTCAGCCTATTAATTATGAAAATATAAAAAATGCCCTCAAAGGCGATTTACTAGAATTTGTTCAATTTTGGAGTATACGGTGCACTCAGAAGTAATTCAGACCCCTTGACTTTTTCCACATTTTGTTATGTTACAGCCTTATTCTAAATTTGATAACATAATTTCCCCCCTCATAAATCTAAACACAATACCCCATAATGAAAAGACTTGACTGGAGTCCACCTGTGGTAAATTCAATGATTGATTTGGAAAGCCACACACCTGTGTATATAAGGTCCCACAGTTGAAAGTGCATGTTGGAGCAAAGAACCTGATGGTTACTCTGACAGAACTCCAGAGTTCCTCTGTGGAGATGGGAGAACCTTCCAGAAGGACAACCGTCTCTGCAGCATCCCACCAATCAGAATTTCATGGTGGAGTGGCCAGATGGATGCCACTCCTCAGTAAAAGGCACATGACAGCCTGCTTGGAGTTTGCCAAAAGGCACCAAAGGACTCAGACCATGAGAAACAAGATTCTCTGGTCTGATGAAAACAAGATTGAACTCTTTGGCATGAATGCCAAGCGTCACATCTGGAGGAAACCTGGCACCATCCTACGGTGAAGGATGGTGGTGGCAGTGTCATGCTGTGGGGATGTTTTTCAGTGGCAGGGACTGGGAGACTAGTCAGGATCGAGGGAAATATGAACGGCGCAAAGTACAGAGAGATCCTTGATGAAAACCTGCTCCAGAGCGCTCAGGATCTCAGACTGGGGGGAAGGTTCACATTCCAACCGAACAACGACCCTAAGCTCACAGCCAAGACAACGCAGGAGTGGCTTCGGGACAAGTCTCTGAATGTCCTTGAGTGGCCCAGCTGGAGCCCGGACTTGAACCTGATCGAACATCTCTGGAGAGACCTGAAAATAGCTGTGCAGCTCCCCATCCAACCTGACAGAGCTTGAGAGGATCTGCAGCGAAGAATGGGAGAAACTCCCCAAATACAGGTGTGCCAAGCTTGTAGCATCATACCCAAGATGACTTAAGGTTGTAATCGCTGCCAAAGGTGCTTCAACAAAGTACTGAGTAAAAAGTCTGAATATTTATGTGAAGGTTTTTGCTTTGTCATTACAGGGTGTTGTGTGTAGATTGACGAGGTGACATTTAAAAAAAAATCCATTTTAGAATAAGGATGTAACGTATCAAAATTAGGAAAAAGTCAAGGGATCTGAATATTTTCAAATGAACTGTAGGCTAATCCAATTCTGTACCAAATCTTAAATCAGTTTTAAAAATAAATACAAATCTGCTGTGCGTAAACTGCGGTAGGCTATGTATTGTATAATGGCACAATCATTATTTTAATTCAGTTTTGGGGGGGGGGGGGGGGGGGATTGGGCTCGTATACTGTATAGGCCAGTGCGGATGCATAAACTCTAATATGCATATGAGGGTTTTTAATTAATCATCACCTTAGAAAGTGCTGTCCATTTCATTGTTTGGCTTTGAAACAACATCCACAATGACCATGTTTTCCACTCAGTTTTAACCTGTAGTACTTCAAATTGATCAATCACAGTGAGGTGAGTTTTAAAAGCATGATACTGTTTTGATGATAAGTGTTTGATGTGATTTTAGATTGATGTCAGAGTTGTTAGAGGAACCATAGAGGGCTGACTATCAGGCCATTTGGACCTGATGGAGGGACAATAGAGCGCTGAGTACCAATCCACTAGGACCTGATGGAGGGACAACAGAGTGCTGAGTACCAGGCCATTAGGACCTGGTGGAGGGACAGCAGAGCCCTGAGTACCAGGCCATTAGGACCTGATGGAGGGACAATAGAGCCCTGAGTACCAGGCCATTAGGACCTGATGTAGGGACAACAGAGCGCTGAGTACCAGTCCACTAGGACCTGATGGAGGGACAACAGAGCGCTGAGTACCAGGCCGTTAGGACCTGATGGAGGGACAATAGAGGCCTGAGTACCAGGCCATTAGGACCTGATGGAAGGACAATAGAGGCCTGAGTACCAGGCCATTAGGACCTGATGTTCGTTAGTGAGTTGGTTAATACCAACACATGTCCTGAGTGCATAAGAGGAGATTACCATGAACAATTACATGGAATTTCACTGCGGTCATGACTCATGACTCTCTTTGTGGCGGTAATATGGTCACCACCAACAGCCCTAGGTACACTTTTCCAGGATTTGTCTAAAGAACATACTGATCTGGGTCCCACAATTTTGTGCAGGCTTTTGTTTCAGACCATTACCAATGTACCTGAGTTGGCTAATTAACTAAATATAAAGAGCTTGATTAAGTTGAATCAGACATCAGTGTTTTAAGAAAAGTGTTGCTTTCTTAAAAACACCAACCTTTCTCTCCCTAACCCCCAGAGGTCATCATAGAAGGGGCAGAGGTGGAGCTTCCCACAGAACCCACCAATGACATAGAGATGGAAGTGTTGGTGCGGCCTACGCGGGCCCAGTTGGAGCAGGTGGTTGAGCTGAGTATCTTGCTGAAGGGAGAGAGGTACAGCGATGCTCTAAGAGACACTGCCAGCTTCCAGTACCAGACACTCAACCAGCAGTTCATTGACAAGGTACGACTCAGAAATGTCTGTTTCCCTCTTTATCTCTCTCCTTCTTCCCTACCTCATTCACTCATTCCTACTTAACATTCTTTCCTCCCAACATGATATCATAGGAAATCGTTATCCTGGCCCGTAAAAAAAAAAGAAGTAATGTTTTGATGATGTTTTTCTCAATACATTGCAATCAATGGGAAAGATGAGTATCACAGGGTTGACAATTTTCTTGTTATTCTCCTCTCCCCTTCCCTCACTCTCCCCCTTCTCTCTTTCCCTCCTCCCCCTCCATTCTGTCTCTCTCCTTTCCCTGCCTCCCCTTCCTCTCATCTCTCTCTATCCCTCCCCTCTCCCACCTCTGGCTGTATGTTGACTCTCTCTCTCCCCCTTCTGCTTTCTCTCCCCCCTCCTACCCCCTCTACCTCTTTCCCCTCTCTCCTCATCCCTCTCCCCCTTCTTTCTCTCTCTCATCCCCCTCCATTTTCTCTCCCTCCTTTCCCTCCCTTCCTCCCTCTCATCTCTATCTTTCTCTCTCCCTCCTCTCTCTCCCACCCTGTCTGTCTGTAGACAGACATAAAGGCAGACAGACACAGACAGGTAGACAGTTTCAAGTTTTCAAGTCAATTGAAAAAATGTGACCAAAATCCTCTTCAGAATTAGTTCAAGAATTCATAAAAATGGTCTTTGTTTCTGGATCTGCAAACCATTGTGTCCAATGGAGGTCAAAAATGATTTTGGGTCGATTGACTTCAAATGACATATGCCGGGTCATGATGGTCCCCTGATCACAAATATGTACAATTTGGGAAGATTAAACCTTTTTAACCCTTTGAAACCGCCTCTATGATCCCCAATTAAGTACTTCCCTCTAGTCGCAGGAAGCTGAAATTCAATGTACGGCCTCCGTAGGACACTTTTTAACGATGCCCTGTGTTTCAAGTCTTTACATTAAGAATTTACCATTCTACAGAGGATGGAAGACCGTGTTTTTGTGTAACTGCAGGGAGCGTGAAGGACCATGTTGAGGATTCCTGTTGCCACAGGAAGCTGAACCTCAACATAGGGCATCCCTATAAGGTCACGATTGGATGTGTACAAGGACGGTTAGCTAGCTCAATCGCAGTCAGTGGGGGAATTATGGTTATCTGAGGGCTGTAGGTAATGCTTTTCTACGGAAGAAAGGCCTTAATCTCGGTGGGACAAAGTTTTCACTGTGAAGAGTACATTTCGAATGGTAGGCTGGCGTTCATCGGAAGCGTCTGTTGAACAAGACCATACATGAATTTTGCTTCTAGCCTCAACTGTTCTGCCAATGTCACTCAAAAACACATTAACTCTAGGCCAGTCTTCAGGTGAGACCTACCTTTCTGCCATGTAGTGGGGAGAGGGGCAAATTAATTGTTAATTTGATTAAGGTTAGGGTTATGTCTAGGTTTGAGGCCCTAACCCTAGCTTCATGTCCACTCCCAGCTCAACCCTAACACTAGCTTCATGTCCACTCCCAGCTCAACCCTAACACTAGCTTCATGTCCACTCCCAGCTCAACCCTAACACTAGCTTCATGTCCACTACCAGCTCAACCCTAACACTAGCTTCATGTCCACTACCAGCTCAACCCTAACACTAGCTTCATGTCCACTCCCAGCTCAACCCTAACACTAGCTTCATGTCCACTCCCAGCTCAACCCTAACACTAGCTTCATGTCCACTCCCAGCTCAACCCTAACACTAGCTTCATGTCCACTCCCAGCTCAACCCTAACACTAGCTTCATGTCCACTCCCATCTCAACCCTAACACTAGCTTCATGTCCACTCCCAGCTCAACCCTAACACTAGCTTCATGTCCACTCCCAGCTCAACCCTAACACTAGCTTCATGTCCACTACTCAGCGCTCTATTGTCCCTCCATCAGGTCCAAATGGCCTGGTAGTCAGCCCTCTATGGTTCCTCTAACAACTCTGACATCAATCTAAAATCACATCAAACACTTATCATCAAAACAGTATCATGCTTTTAAAACTCACCTCACTGTGATTGATCAATTTGAAGTACTACAGGCTGAAACTGAGTGGAAAACACTGTGTGTCTGTCTGTCTGTCTGTCTGTCTGTCTGTCTGTCTGTCTGTCTGTCTGTCTGTCTGTCTGTCTGTCTGTCTGTGTCTGTCTGTCGGAGTGGATATGTGTCTGTCTGTCTGTCGGAGTGGATATGTGTCTGTCTGTCTGTCGGAGTGGATATGTGTCTGTCTGTCTGTCGGAGTGGATATGTGTCTGTCTGTCTGTCGGAGTGGATATGTGTCTGTCTGTCTGTCGGAGTGGATATGTGTCTGTCTGTCTGTCGGAGTGGATATGTGTCTGTCTGTCTGTCGGAGTGGATATGTGTCTGTCTGTCTGTCGGAGTGGATATGTGTCTGTCTGTCTGTCTGAGTGGATATGTGTCTGTCTGTCTGTCTGAGTGGATATGTGTCTGTCTGTCTGAGTGGATATGTGTCTGTCTGTCTGAGTGGATATGTGTCTGTCTGTCTGTCGGAGTGGATATGTGTCTGTCTGTCTGTCGGAGTGGATATGTGTCTGTCTGTCTGTCTGAGTGGATATGTGTCTGTCTGTCTGTCTGTCTGTCTGTCTGTCTGTCTGTCTGTCTGTCTGTCTGTCTGTCTGTCTGTCTGTCTGTCTGTCTGTCTGTCTGTCTGAGTGGATATGTGTCTGTCTGTCTGTCTGAGTGGATATGTGTCTGTCTGTCTGTCGGAGTGGATATGTGTCTGTCTGTCTGTCGGAGTGGATATGTGTCTGTCTGTCTGTCGGAGTGGATATGTGTCTGTCTGTCTGTCGGAGTGGATATGTGTCTGTCTGTCTGTCTGAGTGGATATGTGTCTGTCTGTCTGTCTGTCTGTCTGTCTGTCTGTCTGTCTGTCTGTCTGTCTGTCTGTCTGAGTGGATATGTGTCTGTCTGTCTGTCTGAGTGGATATGTGTCTGTCTGTCTGTCTGAGTGGATATGTGTCTGTCTGTCTGTCTGTCTGTCTGTCTGTCTGTCTGTCTGTCTGTCTGTCTGTCTGTCTGTCTGAGTGGATATGTGTCTGTCTGTCTGTCTGAGTGGATATGTGTCTGTCTGTCTGTCGGAGTGGATATGTGTCTGTCTGTCTGTCTGTGGATATGTGTCTGTCTGTCTGTCTGAGTGGATATGTGTCTGTCTGTCTGTCTGTCTGTCTGTCTGTCTGAGTGGATATGTGTCTGTCTGTCTGTCTGAGTGGATATGTGTCTGTCTGTCTGTCGGAGTGGATATGTGTCTGTCTGTCTGTCGGAGTGGATATGTGTCTGTCTGTCTGTCTGAGTGGATATGTGTCTGTCTGTCTGTCTGTCTGTCTGTCTGTCTGTCTGTCTGTCTGTCTGTCTGTCTGTCTGTCTGTCTGTCTGAGTGGATATGTGTCTGTCTGTCTGTCTGAGTGGATATGTGTCTGTCTGTCTGTCTGAGTGGATATGTGTCTGTCTGTCTGTCGGAGTGGATATGTGTCTGTCTGTCTGAGTGGATATGTGTCTGTCTGTCTGAGTGGATATGTGTCTGTCTGTCTGTCGGAGTGGATATGTGTCTGTCTGTCTGTCGGAGTGGATATGTGTCTGTCTGTCTGTCGGAGTGGATATGTGTCTGTCTGTCTGTCTGTCTGTCTGTCTGTCTGTCTGAGTGGATATGTGTCTGTCTGTCTGTCTGAGTGGATATGTGTCTGTCTGTCTGTCGGAGTGGATATGTGTCTGTCTGTCTGTCGGAGTGGATATGTGTCTGTCTGTCTGTCTGTCTGTCTGTCTGTCTGTCTGTCTGTCGGAGTGGATATGTGTCTGTCTGTCTGTCTGAGTGGATATGTGTCTGTCTGTCTGTCTGAGTGGATATGTGTCTGTCTGTCTGTCTGTCTGTCTGTCTGTCTGTCTGTCTGTCTGTCTGTCTGTCTGTCTGTCTGAGTGGATATGTGTCTGTCTGTCTGTCTGAGTGGATATGTGTCTGTCTGTCTGTCGGAGTGGATATGTGTCTGTCTGTCTGTCTGTGGATATGTGTCTGTCTGTCTGTCTGAGTGGATATGTGTCTGTCTGTCTGTCTGTCTGTCTGTCTGTCTGAGTGGATATGTGTCTGTCTGTCTGTCTGAGTGGATATGTGTCTGTCTGTCTGTCGGAGTGGATATGTGTCTGTCTGTCTGTCGGAGTGGATATGTGTCTGTCTGTCTGTCTGAGTGGATATGTGTCTGTCTGTCTGTCTGTCTGTCTGTCTGTCTGTCTGTCTGTCTGTCTGTCTGTCTGTCTGTCTGTCTGTCTGTCTGAGTGGATATGTGTCTGTCTGTCTGTCTGAGTGGATATGTGTCTGTCTGTCTGTCGGAGTGGATATGTGTCTGTCTGTCTGTCGGAGTGGATATGTGTCTGTCTGTCTGTCGGAGTGGATATGTGTCTGTCTGTCTGTCTGAGTGGATATGTGTCTGTCTGTCTGTCTGTCTGTCTGTCTGTCTGAGTGGATATGTGTCTGTCTGTCTGTCTGAGTGGATATGTGTCTGTCTGTCTGTCTGAGTGGATATGTGTCTGTCTGTCTGTCTGAGTGGATATGTGTCTGTCTGTCTGTCTGTCTGTCTGTCTGTCTGTCTGTCTGTCTGTCTGTCTGTCTGTCTGAGTGGATATGTGTCTGTCTGTCTGTCTGTGGATATGTGTCTGTCTGTCTGTCTGAGTGGATATGTGTCTGTCTGTCTGTCGGAGTGGATATGTGTCTGTCTGTCTGTCGGAGTGGATATGTGTCTGTCTGTCTGTCTGTCTGTCTGTCTGTCTGTCTGTCTGTCTGTCTGTCTGTCTGAGTGGATATGTGTCTGTCTGTCTGTCTGAGTGGATATGTGTCTGTCTGTCTGTCGGAGTGGATATGTGTCTGTCTGTCTGTCTGTGGATATGTGTCTGTCTGTCTGTCTGTGGATATGTGTCTGTCTGTCTGTCTGAGTGGATATGTGTCTGTCTGTCTGTCTGTCTGTCTGTCTCTCTGAGTGGATATGTGTCTGTCTGTCTGTCTGAGTGGATATGTGTCTGTCTGTCTGTCTGAGTGGATATATGTTTGTCTGTCTGTCTGAGTGGATATGTGTCTGTCTGTCTGTCTGTCTGTCTGTCTGAATGGATATGTGTCTGTCTGTCTGTCTGAGTGGATATGTGTCTTTCTGTCTGTGTGAGTGGATATGTGTCTGTCTTTCTGTCTGAGTGGATATGTGTCTGTCTGAGTGGATATGTGTCTGTCTGAGTGGATATGTGTCTGTCTGTCTGAGTGGATATGTGTCTGTCTGTCTGTCTGTCTGAGTGGATATGTGTCTGTCTGTCTGTCTGTCTGTCTGTCTGTCTGTCTGTCTGTCTGTCTGTCTGTCTGTCTGTCTGTCTGTCTGTCTGTCTGTCTGTCTGTCTGTCTGTCTGTGTCTGTCTGGGTGGATATCTGTCTGTCTGTCTGTCTGTCTGTCTGTCTGTCTGTCTGTCTGTCTGTCTGTCTGTCTGTCTGTCTGTCTGTCTGTGGATATGTGTCTGTCTGTCTGTCTGTCTGAGTGGATATCTGTCTGTCTGTCTGAGTGGATATCTGTCTGTCTGTCTGAGTGGATATCTGTCTGAGTGGATATGTGTCTGTCTGTCTGTCTGAGTGGATATGTGTCTGTCTGTCTGTCTGTGTGGATATGTGTCTGTCTGTCTGAGTGGATATGTGTCTGTCTGTCTGTCTGTCTGAATGGATATGTGTCTGTCTTTCTGTCTGAGTGGATATGTGTCTGTCTGTCTGTCTGAGTGGATATGTGTCTGTCTGTCTGTCTGAGTGGATATGTGTCTGTCTGTCTGAGTGGATATGTGTCTGTCTGTCTGTCTGAGTGGATATGTGTCTGTCTGTCTGTCTGAGTGGATATGTGTCTGTCTGTCTCTCTGAGTGGATATGTGTCTGTCTGTCTGTCTGTGTGGATATGTGTCTGTCTGTCTGTCTGTCTGTGGATATGTGTCTGTCTGTCTGTGTCTGTCTGTCTGTCTGTCTGTCTGTCTGAGTGGATATGTGTCTGTCTGAGTGGATATGTGTCTGTCTGTCTGTCTGAGTGGATATGTGTCTGTCTGTCTCTCTGAGTGGATATGTGTCTGTCTGTCTCTCTGAGTGGATATGTGTCTGTCTGTCTGTCTGTGTGGATATGTGTCTGTCTGTCTGTCTGAGTGGATATGTGTCTGTCTGTCTGTCTGTCTGTGGATATGTGTCTGTCTGTCTGTCTGTCTGAGTGGATATGTGTCTGTCTGTCTGTCTGAGTGGATATCTGTCTGTCTGTCTGAGTGGATATCTGTCTGTCTGTCTGAGTGGATATGTGTCTGTCTGTCTGTCTGTCTGAGTGGATATGTGTCTGTCTGTCTGTCTGTCTGAGTGGATATGTGTCTGTCTGTCTGTCTGAGTGGATATATGTTTGTCTGTCTGTCTGTGTGGATATGTGTCTGTCTGTCTGAGTGGATATGTGTCTGTCTGTCTGTCTGTCTGTCTGTCTGTCTGTCTGTCTGTCTGTCTGTCTGTCTGTCTGTCTGTCTGAGTGAATATGTGTCTGTCTGTCTGTCTGAGTGGATATGTGTCTGTCTGTCTGTCTGAGTGGATATGTGTCTGTCTGTCTGTCTGAGTGGATATGTGTCTGTCTGTCTGAGTGGATATGTGTCTGTCTGTCTGTCTGAGTGGATATGTGTCTGTCTGTCTGTCTGAGTGGATATGTGTCTGTCTGTCTGAGTGGATATGTGTCTGTCTGTCTGTCTGTCTGTCTCTGTCTGTCTGTCTGTCTGAGTGGATATGTGTCTGTCTGTCTGTCTGAGTGGATATATGTTTGTCTGTCTGTCTGAGTGGATATGTGTCTTTCTGTCTGTGTGAGTGGATATGTGTCTGTCTGTCTGTCTGTCTGTCTGTCTGTCTGTCTGTCTGTCTGTCTGTCTGTCTGTCTGTCTGTCTGTCTGTCTGTCTGTCTGTCTGTGGATATGTGTCTGTCTGTCTGTCTGTCTGAGTGGATATGTGTCTGTCTGTCTGTCTGTCTGAGTGGATATCTGTCTGTCTGCCTGAGTGGATTTCTGTCTGTCTGTCTGAGTGGATTTCTGTCTGTCTGTCTGAGTGGATATGTGTCTGTCTGTCTGAGTGGATATATGTTTGTCTGTCTGTCTGAGTGGATATATGTTTGTCTGTCTGTCTGTGTGGATATGTGTCTGTCTGTCTGAGTGGATATGTGTCTGTCTGTCTGTCTCTGTCTGTCTGTCTGTCTCTGTCTGTCTGTCTGAGTGGATATGTGTCTGTCTGTCTGTCTGAGTGGATATGTGTCTGTCTGTCTGTCTGAGTGGATATGTGTCTGTCTGTCTGAGTGGATATGTGTCTGTCTGTCTGTCTGAGTGGATATGTGTCTGTCTGTCTGTCTGAGTGGATATGTGTCTGTCTGTCTGTGTGGATATGTGTCTGTCTATCTGAGTGGATATGTGTCTGTCTGTCTGAATGGATATGTGTCTGTCTGTCTGTCTGAGTGGATATGTGTCTGTCTGTCTGTCTGTCTGTCTGTCTGTCTGTCTGTCTGTCTGTCTGTCTGTCTGTCTGTCTGTCTGTCTGAGTGGATATGTGTCTGTCTGTCTGTCTGAGTGGATATGTGTCTGTCTGTCTGTCTGTCTGTGGATATGTGTCTGTCTGTCTGAGTGGATATGTGTCTGTCTGTCTGTCTGTCTGTCTGTGGATATGTGTCTGTCTGTCTGTCTGTCTGAGTGGATATGTGTCTGTCTGTCTGTCTGTCTGAGTGGATATCTGTCTGTCTGTCTGAGTGGATATGTGTCTGTCTGTCTGTCTGAGTGGATATATGTTTGTCTGTCTGTCTGTGTGGATATGTGTCTGTCTGTCTGTGTGGATATGTGTCTGTCTGTCTGAGTGGATATGTGTCTGTCTGTCTGTCTGTCTGTCTGTCTGTCTGTCTGTCTGTCTGAGTGGATATGTGTCTGTCTGTCTGTCTGTGGATATGTGTCTGTCTGTCTGAGTGGATATGTGTCTGTCTGTCTGTCTGTCTGTCTGTGGATATGTGTCTGTCTGTCTGTCTGTCTGAGTGGATATGTGTCTGTCTGTCTGTCTGTCTGAGTGGATATCTGTCTGTCTGTCTGAGTGGATATGTGTCTGTCTGTCTGTCTGAGTGGATATATGTTTGTCTGTCTGTCTGTGTGGATATGTGTCTGTCTGTCTGAGTGGATATGTGTCTGTCTGTCTGTCTGTCTGTCTGTCTGTCTGAGTGGATATGTGTCTGTCTGTCTGTCTGAGTGGATATGTGTCTGTCTGTCTGTCTGAGTGGATGTCTGTCTGTCTGAGTGGATATGTGTCTGTCTGTCTGAGTGGATATGTGTCTGTCTGTCTGAGTGGATATGTGTCTGTCTGTCTGTGTGGATATGTGTCTTTCTGTCTGTGTGAGTGGATATGTGTCTGTCTGTCTGTCTGTCTGTCTGTCTGTCTGTCTGTCTGTCTGTCTGTCTGTCTGTCTGTCTGTCTGTCTGTCTGTCTGAGTGGATATGTGTCTGTCTGTCTGTCTGTCTGAGTGGATCTGTGTCTGTCTGTCTGTCTGTGGATATGTGTCTGTCTGTCTGTCTGTCTGTCTGAGTGGATATATGTTTGTCTGTCTGTCTGTGTGGATATGTGTCTGTCTGTCTGAGTGGATATGTGTCTGTCTGTCTGTCTGAGTGGATATGTGTCTGTCTGTCTGTCTGAGTGGATATGTGTCTGTCTGTCTGTCTGTGTGGATATGTGTCTGTCTGTCTGAGTGGATATGTGTCTGTCTGTCTGTCTGTCTGTCTGTCTGTCTGTCTGTCTGTCTGTCTGTCTGTCTGTCTGTCTGTCTGTCTGTCTGTCTGTCTGTCTGTCCTTTTTTTGCCTTGAATGCAATGTATTGACTTATGCTACAATACCCTTGATGCATATCTATGCGTCAATATCCTGTCTGTGAAGGTGGGAAAGTAGATAAAAAGTTGGAGTTGGGAGCGAGAGGTGGGAGCGAGAGGTGGGAGCGAGAGGTGGGAGCGAGAGGTGGGAGCGAGAGGTGGAAGGGAGAGGAGAGAGGTGGAAGGGAGAGGAGAGAGGTGGAAGGGAGAGGAGGGAGGGAGAGGAGGGAGGGAGAGGTGGGAGGGAGAGAGAGGTGGGAGGAGAGAGGTGGGAGGGAGAGAGAGGTGAGAGGGAGAGAGAGGTGGGAGGGAGGGAGAGGAGGGAGGGAGGGAGGGAGAGGAGGAGGGGAGAGGAGGAAGGGAGAGGTGGGAGGGAGAGGAGGAAGAGGTGGGAGCGAGAGGAGGGGGGGAAGAAGGAGGGAGATAAAATGGAGAGGGGGAGGAGGGAGAGAGAGAGAGGGGAAACAGAGGGAGAGAGGGTGAAGTTGGGAGGGGGGAAAGAGAGAGAGAGGAGAAAGAGGGAGGTAGAGAGCGAGAGAGGAGCGTCATGTCTCTGAAGTCTTTCTCTATGCGTCCATATTGTGATGTTATTCTTTCCTCATTGAATGCAAGGTATTCACTTAGACATCAACCATCTGACACTCATCTTTTCCCATTGACTGCAATTTATTGAGAAAAACATTAGCTGCATTTGACCTTTTTTGCAAAAAATGTGCCAGAATGAGGTTTTAAGGCTGCTAATGGTCTGTTCCTTTCTCTTTCAGCGTTCCTTCTCGCATTTCTCCACTTCACTCCTTTACAGTACTCCTCTTATTTCTTCCACTCTTTCCTTCTCCTTTCTCACTATCCTTTCATCTCGCTCCTCCTGTCATCTGTATCTTCTCTAAATCTTCTCTCTCATCTTCCCTCAACCCTTTTCTACTCTCTCCATCCCCTTTGTCCTCTTCTGGCATCTCCTAATCCATCACTTTGTTTGTAGGCTCTGAGGCTATAGTTATTCATTGTTAATTTTAACACACACAGTCAGGGCACTATAAAGAACCCACACAGTTTCAAATTCTCTTAATTTGACTGTTGGTATTTTACACTAGGCATACTCTGTGTGAAAAGATGCTGAACGTTAGAGTTTATGATGTGGCTTGAGGCCGCAAGAGAGACTGGAATAGAGAAAGCAGGACACACACACTCACTCACACACAGATAACTTTCCTCCACCATCAAGGCTTTTTGACTGAGAACAAATGGGTCAGACATTTTACTGCTGCTGGGAAAATAAGATGTTTTTGACTCTCCCCTGGAAGCCGTTAATGTACTCATTATTACTCTGTCCATAGCCACGGGAAGTAGTTCGAAGGTTGGGGTGCTGACAATTTTTTGTTGCCATGGCGGGGGGGCTAATGCAGAACTATTAAAAGCCCAGTGCACAGTGCAGCACCTTCAGCACCGCTAATTGCCACGGCTACGAGTCTGTCTTAAACTTTTATCACTCTGTGTATGGAAAGGGGGAGGGAGATGGACAATGAAAGAAGGAGAGAGACAGAAGAAGGAGGAGGAGAGGGACGGACATGTTCGGAAAAACACAATCTGACGATTAAAGAAGTCGGCTGTGTTGCCAAGTGTGTCAGAATAATAGTGATTGCAAAAGCAGGGTATTTACCACATTGATTGGGAAAGGTAGAAGAAGGTGTAATGGCAGGGTTGTTGGCACACTATTAAACGTAATTCAACTTTATCACTGAGGAGGTATTCCACAATGCTGGGTCCATGAGTCAGCAAAACCATGGTTCTCTTCACAAAACACTCACTAGCATCTAGCAACAATGTTCAATCAGAGGTCTGAGTGAGTAGTCACTAGATGGCCATGCTAGAAATCAAATCATACCAAATTGTATTGGTCACATACACATATTTAGCAAATGTTATTGTGGGTGTAGTGAAATGCTTGAGTTCCTAGCTCCAACAGTGCAGTAGTATCTAACAATTCACAACCATACACACAAATCTAAAAGTAAAAGAATGGAATTAAAGTAAAATAATGGAATTAAAGAGCTGTAAAATAAGGGTTAAATAAAATAAATAAAAAGAGGACATAAACTAGCAATATCCTCAGAATGAACTGTTGAACTCACGTTGACCTCGTTGTGTTTGCAGATCGAAGATGCTCTGGGGGAACTGCCAGGCTTGAAGAGTGTGACTGTGCTGGAGTTCAGGTCAGTCTCTACTGTAGTGGTGTATTTGCCTGGTCCTGGTCACATTAGGATGTGATTTAGTTTAGCTAACTTCCTTAGCTATCATTGGAATGCTATACTGGACATATGTATGGCATGACAGCAATAATCTGAAGAGTTGGATAAAACACACATCTTTGATTTGATACACTGACCTGACCTTCTCACCTGATCTTTGTCAAACTTCATTTCTTTAGATAAAGTGTGTTTAGTTGTCCCCCACCATGAAATCGGGGAGGGGACTGTGGATCGATCTCCGTCCATCTGTTCGTCCGTTATTCACACGAGATATGTTATACATGACTGGCCCGATTTTGACGACATTTGGGTGAATGATGCGTCTTGTCATAGAGATCCAGTATTTACAAAGCAAGAGGAATAACTGGGCCCAAAATCTGTCTCCTACAGCAGGTGGCGTTATTTCTTTGGCACATGATGTGGAGTAGCCAGTAGGGTCAGTAGCCTATTACATAAGTAGCCGATTTTATTATCAACCAGCATTCGGTTTCCAAGCGGAGGTAATGTCGAAACCTTCCCCCTCAGTCTCGAGTAAGCCCGCCTGGAAGCGAGAAGCGTATCAATTCAGAGTTGAAATTCGTCACGCGCATTCAAAGTCCTCCACGTGCTTTAGTCTTTTTTCATATCAGACACAGAAAGATTTACACAGGCCTACACTATGGAGCTGCTTGCTTGTCAAGACATAAACCTTATTTACACAAATCTCTTGTTGGTTTAATACAAAGGGCCTAGTAATACTATTATGTAGTCTAGGCCTATATAATTATTTAGAAACCAGATGAATTCCCGAAGCTGTTCATGAGCTATGTTGTTTATTTATCACCTTAATATAACCTGTCTGGTAGCAAGTGTGTGCAACTCCGCACACAGCTGATTGGTGCAAGGGAAGAAATGGGTTCTAATAAGCCCAGTCGCTGCACAATATTCCCAAATGCAATCTTGAGAAAATACAACAGTTTTTGACTGCAATTATTGAAAAGAGCAGGATCCCTGCTTTTCAGTGGTGTATGATTTATTCCTCAACTCAAATTGTTGTGCAATTGCCAGCGTTTTACAATCTTGAGTGTCTGGCATTACAATAAAAATAATGAATGGAGGGAAGCGCATCAGCCATTGGAATGCATAAACGGTAGGGCTATAGAGTACACAGGAGGTTGGTGGCATCTTAATTGTGGAGTACGGGGTCATAGTATTGGCTGGAGTTTAAAGATTGGAATGGTATTAAATACATCAGACACATGGTTTCCTGTGTTTGATCCCATTCTATTCACTCCATTCCAGTCTTTATTATGAGCCCGTCCACCCTTGATAGAGTACCACAGTATGAGTTATAATACCCATAAAACCTAGAGGTCATATTTAGAGTCTGTGATCTATTTTTATTTATTTAATTTTGTGTATTTTACCCCCTTTTTCTCCACAATTTCTATCTTGTCTAATCGCTGCAACTCCCCAACGGGCTCGGAAGGCAAAGGTCGAGTCATGCGTCCTCCGAAACATGACCTGCAAAACCGCACTTCTTAACACCCGCCCGCTTAACCCGGAAGCCAGCCGCACATGAAACACTGTTCACCTGACGACCGGCGTCAGCCTGCAGGTGCACAGCCCACCACAAGGAGTCACTAGAGCGCGATGAGCCAAGTAAAGCCCCCCCGGCCAAAGCATCCCCTAACCCATATGACACTGGGCCAATTGTGCACCGCCCTATGGGACTCCCGATCACGGCCTGTTGTGATACAGCCCGGGATCGAACCCGGGTCTGTAGTGACACCTCTAGCACTGCGATGCAGTGTCTTAGACCGCTGCTCCACTCGGGAGGCCTGTGATTTAGTTTTTATTTGTTTTCAGGTTTCAGAAGGATGCCCAAGGGTGAGTATAGAACCTTACCTGTAGTCCTGGATGTGTATAGTCAGTAGGCTAGTAATCTGACCCTAGGTCTGTGGTTAAGGATAACCTAGTCTTGAGTGTTTGTGTGTGTGTGTGTGTGTGTGTGTGTCCATACTTGTGAACATAAACAACTATTTCCATTTAAACAGATTCTCTGGCACAAAATGCATATCAGCCAATTCAATTCATTGATTTTCTTGCAGGCAACAGAAAGCTAAATTGAAGCTGTTTCCATCAGATAACATGGCACACGTCAGCCATATGCTAACCTCAACAGGTGGCACTTATCATATCCTGGCACAAATTCTTCATCAGCCTATCAAAGATCTTAGACGTTGTATCCACCAACCAATGGCATTTCTTGAAATAAGTCAACCCTAGCCACTACAGGGATATTTTAAACCTAAAAATTCAAGGTTTACTTTTGTTCCGTTGGTCTGTGACAAAATGTTGTGCCAATATTGCATTGATGCATCCTTGACTAGGCTACTAGCTACTACTAACATTAGACAATGTTTTCAAATTTTTTCACCCACATCCATGTGCTTTTATTTTTTATTTATTTAATTTTACCCCCTTTTCTCCCCAATTTCGTAGTATCCAATTGTTAGTAGTTACTATCCTGTCTCATCGCTACAACTCCCGTACCGGCTCGGGAGAGACGAAGGTCGAAAGCCATGCGTCCTACGAAACACAACCCAACCAAGCCGCACTGCTTCTTAACACAGTCTGCATCCAACCCGGAAGCCAGCCGCACCAATGTGTCGGAGGAAACACCGTGCACCTGGCGACCTGGTTAGCGTGCACTGCGCCCGGCCCGCCATAGGAGTCGCTAGTGCGCGATGAGACAAGGATATCCCTACCGGCCAAACCCTCCCTAACCCGGACGACGCTAGGCCAATTGTGCGTCGCCCCATTGACCTCCCGGTCGCTGCCGGCTGCGACAGAGCCTGGGCTCGAACCCAGAGTCTCTGGTGGCACAGCTAGCACCCTAGACCACTGTGCCACCCGGGAGGCCCCACATCCATGTGCCTTTATGGAAAAAACATGGATATTTAACATTCATTTAAAAACAAAAAAACAAAGAGCCTTATGGATTTGTCAAACAGCAGTCATCTAGGCCAGGGGGTTCTCACACTTTTACCACGTCTATTTCTATGGGCACAGGCACTGTTCATGGCACAAAAACTGTTCACACCCCTCTTGTTGGTGGAGAGAAATGTGCAGGTTTTAAGCTTATTTCCTGCAATTCTACACATTTTGGCATGGGGTGCAAAGAACATTTAGCCGTTTTAAAGCTAAATGTATTGCAATTCTATACATTTTGTCATGTCTAATGTGTATTCATGTGATATTTCAGTGACCAAATAATTACAACAATATCTATCTACTAAAACAACATTAGCTGAAATGGGCTAGTTGATCTGGACATTTCTGACAAGTTATATACAGTATATCTCTCTAAGCTATGCAATGACTAATATGACAAGAGGAACTGATGATGCACTACCCAATTTCGAAATTGCACCTTGTGCACCTTGTGTATCCAATTGGTAGTTACAGTCTTGTCTCATCGCTGCAACTCCCATACGGACTCGGGAGAGGCGAAGGTCGAGAGCCATGCGTCCTCCGAAACACAACCTAACCAAGCCGCACTGCTTCTTGACACAATGCCCACTTATCCCGGAAGCCAGCCGCACCAATGTGTCAGAGGAAACACTGTGCACCTGGCAACCGTGTCAGCGTGCACTGCTGCCCAGCCCGCCACAGGAGTCGCTAGTGAGCAATGGGACAAGGACATCCCTGCCAGCCAAACCCTCCCCTAACCCGGATGACGCTGGGCCAATTGTGCGCCGCCCCATGAGTCTCCCGGTCGCGGCCGGCTGCGACAGAGCCTGGACTCAAACCCAGAATCTCTAGTGGCACAGCTAGCAGTGCCTTAGACCACTGCGCCACTCAGGAGGCCCTCAAGAGTAAGTTTAAAGCCAGACTGAGTTCCTTTATAAAAGGTATAAAAGGTGTACACGTCCATGTAATATTGCTTATTAATAATATTATTAGCTTATCGAATAAAATTGTGTTTGTCACATGCTTCGTAAACGACAGTGAAATGCTTACTTATGGGTCATTTTCCAACAATGCAGAGATAAAGATCAAGAAGATCAAATAGAAATAGTGACACGAGGAATAAATACATAGTGAATATTGAATAACAATAACGAGTAAAAATAACAAGACTACACACAGGAAGTACCAGTACCGAGTCGATGTGCAGGGGTACGAGGTAATTGAAGTAGCTATGTACGTATCGCTAAGGGTAAAGTGACTAGGCAACAGGATAGATAAGACTGAGCAGTAGCAGCAGCGTATGTGGTGAGTGCGAGAAAATGTGTGTGTGTGTGACATCAGTATGCTTGTGTGCGCATGTTATGTATGTGTGGTCGTATGTAGTGTGTGTGTGGTCGTATGTAGTGTGTGTGTGTATATGGGTGTTGAGTGTGGGTAGTGTCCAGTGTAAGTATGTGTGAGTGTGGGTAGTGTCCAGTGTTTGTGCATAGAGTCAGCGCAAGAGAGTTAGTACATTTTTTAAAGATAAATGCAGGCAATTCGGGTAGCCATTTGATGAGTTATTTAGCAGTGTTGTTGAGCAGTCTTGGCTTGGGGGTAGCTGTTCAAAGGTCCTGTTGTTTCCAGACTTGGTGCATTTACATTTACATTTTAGTCATTTAGCAGACGCTCTTATCCAGAGCGACTTACAGTAGAGTGCATACATTTTATTACATTTTTACATACTGAGACAAGGATATCCCTACCGGCCAAACCCTCCCTAACCCGGACGACGCTATGCCAATTGTGCGTCGCCCCACGGACCTCCCGGTTGCGTCCGGCTGCGACAGAGCCTGGGCGCGAACCCAGCCCAGCCTGGGCGCGAACCCAGAGACTCTGGTGGCGCAGCTAGCACTGCGATGCAGTGCCCTAGACCACTGCGCCACCCGGGAGGTGCCCTGGAACTGTTTGCTCTGCGGTAGCAGAGCTTGGGTGGCTGGAGTCTTTGACAATTTGATGCCAAGGCAACAGCTACTCTTCCTGGGGTCCAGCAAAATTAAGGCAATTATACAATTTTAGAAACATTACAATACATTCACAACACTGTGTGCCCTCAGGCCCCTACTCTACTACCACATATCTACAACACAAAATCCATGTGTACATGTGTGTATATGTTATCGTGTGTTTGTATGCATGTGTCTGTGCTTATGTTTGTGTTGCTTCACAGTCCCCGCTGTTCCATAAGGTGTATTTTTATCTGTTTTTTTTTTTAAATCAAATTTTATTTTACTGCTTGCATTAGTTACTTAATATGGAATAGAGTTCCATGTAGTCATGGCTCAATGTAGCACTGTGCGCCTCCCATAGTCTGTTCTGGACTTGGGCACTGTGAAGAGACCTCTGGTGGCATGTCTTGTGGGATATGTATGGATGTCTGAGCTGTGTGCCAATAGTTCAAACAGACAGTTTGGTGCATTCAACATGTCAATACCTCTCACAAATACAAGTAGGAATGAAGTCAGTCTCTCTTCCTCTTTGAGCCAGGAGAGAGTGACATGCATATTATTAATGTTAGCTCTCTGTGTACATCTAAGGAACAGCCGTGCTGCCCTGTTCTGAGCCAATTGAAGTCCCTCTTGGTGGCATGTGACCACACGACTGAACAGTAGTCCAGGAGCGACAAAACTAGGCCCTGTAGGACCTGCTTTGTTGATAATGCTGTTAAGAAGGCAGAGCAGCGCTTTATTATGGACATACTTCTCCCCATCTTAGCTACTGTTGTATTTGGACCATGACAGTTTACAATCCAGACTTACTCCAAGCAGTTTAGTCACTTGCTCAATTTCCACATTATTCATTACAATATTTGGTTGAGGTTTAGGGTTTAATGAATGATTTGTCTCAAATGCAATGCTTTAATTTTAAAAAATATTTAGGACTAACTTATTCCTTGCCACCCATTCTGAAACTAACTGCTTTACTCAAAGACAGTGGCAGGTCGTTAGTCAAGATTGAATAAAGTAAGGGGCCTAGACACCTGCCCTGGGGAATTCCTGATTCTACCTGGATTATGTTGGATAGGCTTCCATTAAAGAACACCCTCTGTGTTATGTTAGACAAGTACAGTAACTCTTTATCCAGTATATAGTAGGGGGTGTAAAGCCATGACACATACGTTTTTCCATCAGCAGACTATGATCGATAATGTTGAAAGCCGCACTGAAGTTTAACAAAACAGCTCCCACAATTTTTTTAGCATCAATTTCTCTCAGCCAATCATCAGCCATTTGTGTAAGTGCTGTACTTGTTGAATGTCCTTTCCTATAAGTGTGCTGAAAGTTTGTTGTCAATTTGTTTACTGTAAAATAGCACTGTATCTGGTCAAACCTTTTTCCAAAAGTTTACTGAGGGTTGGTAACAGGCTGATTGGTCGGCTATTTGAGCCAGTAAAGGGGGCTTTACTATTCTTGGGTAGTGGAATTACTTTTTGCTTCCCTCCAGGCCTGAGGGCACACACTCTCTAGTAGGCTTAGATTGAAGATATGGCAAATAGGAGTGGCAATATCATCCGCTATTATCCTCAGTAATCTTCCATCCAAGTTGTCAGACCCTGGTGGCTTGTCATTGTTGATAGACAACAATACTTTTTTCACCTCTTCCACACTCAATTTACAGAATTCAAAATTACAATGCTTGTCTTTCATAATTTGGTCAGATATACTTGGATGTGTAGTGTCAGCATTTGTTGCTGGCATGTCATGCCTAAATTTGCTAATCTTACCAATGAACAAAATCATTAAAGTAGTTGGCCATATCAGTGGGTTTTGTGATGAATGAGCATTCTGATTCAATAAATAATAAAAATGGCCTTTTTACCCAAAATGCTATTTAAGGTGCTCCTAAGCTTTTTACTATCATTCTTTGTCATTTTCCTTTGTTTCATAGTGTAGTTTCTTCTTCTTTTTTTTCAGTTTAATCACATGATTTCTCAATTTGCAGAACATTTGCCAATCAGTTGTGCAGCCAGAATTATTTGCCATTTATTTTGCCCCATCCCTCTCAAACATACAAACTTTCAATTCCTCATCAATCCACAGGGATGTAACCATTTTTTACAGTCATTTTCTTAATGGGTGCATGCTTATTAGTAACTGTGATAAGCAATTTTGTAAATGTGTCAAGTGCAGCGTCTGGTTGCTTCTCATTACACGCCACAGACCAACACACATTCTTTAAATCAACAACATAGGAATCCCTACAAAATGTATTCTATGACCTCTTATACACTATATTAGACCCAGCCTTTGGAACTTTGGTTTTCCTAGATATGGTTACTATATTGTGATCACTACATCTAATGGCTCTGTATACTGCTTTCAAAGCAAATTTCTGCAGCATTAATAAAGATGTGATCAATACATGTTGATGATTTCATTCCTGTGCTGTTTGTAACTACCCTGGTAGGTTGACTGATAGCCTGAACCAGGTTGCAAGCATTAATTAAAGAAGCTTTCTCTTGAGTGGGCAGCCTGATGAAAGCCAGTCAATATTTAAATCACCCAGAAAATATATCTATCTGTTGATATCACATACATTATCAAGCATTTCACACATGTTATCCAGATACGGACTGTTAGCACTTGGTGGTCTATAGCAGCTTCTCACCAGAATAGGCTTTAGCTGAGGCAGATGAACCTGTAGTCATATTATTTCAATAGTAATTAACATGATATCCTCTCTAAGTTTTTGTTTTTTTGTAAGCAGGAAGCAGAAAGATAGAGTTATGGATTGATTTGCCAAAAGGAGGGTGAGGCAGAGCCTTGTGTGTGGAATAAGTGTGGTCTAGAGTTGTCACCTCTAGTTGCACAGGTGACATGCTGGTAAAAACAAGCTAAAAAGGATTTCAATTTCCCTGCTTTAAAATCACTGGCCACGAGAAACGCAATAGCAGTGTGTTGTGTGCAAGGCTGAAGAAAGAGAGAGATTTTAATTGGCTGATACTCATTTTTTGCCGGAGAACCTATTTAAATGTGTGTGTGTGTCTGAGGGTCATGTGAGATCCATGCTGGCTTTATCTGTAAGTGTGCGTAGGTTCGTGTGAAGTTGTGATGATACCCGTGACTTCCAGTCATTGGCTCGCGAAACTACCTCTAACTTCCTTCATACTGGACACAGAGACATAAAAATGGTATCCACGAGTTCATCTAACTCTGGGGAAGTAGATAAGGGGCCTCATTGCCAAAATCCCAAAGTATCCCTTTAATGGTGTTAGGGCGGTCGCTCACCTGGTAAGAAGGATAAGGGCGGGGCTTGACAATGAACCAGCTGCTTCGTAACCCCAACCCAGGAGAGGAGCTCATCTCTAAGGCTTTATGCCTGCTACCTAACCCCAACCCAGGAGAGGAGCTCATCTGTAAGGCTTTATGCCTGCTACCTAATCCCAACCCAGGAGAGGAGCTCATCTCTAAGGCTTTATGCCTGCTACCTAACCCCAACCCAGGAGAGGAGCTTATCTCTAAGGCTTTATGCCTGCTACCTAACCCCAACCCAGGAGAGGAGCTTATCTCTAAGGCTTTATGCCTGCTACCTAACCCCAACCCAGGAGAGGAGCTCATCTCTAAGGCTTTATGCCTGCTACCTAACCCCAACCCAGGAGAGGAGCTTATCTCTAAGGCTTTATGCCTGCTACCTAACCCCAACCCAGGAGAGGAGCTCATCTCTAAGGCTTTATGCCTGCTACCTAACCCCAACCCAGGAGAGGAGCTCATCTCTAAGGCTTTATGCCTGCTACCTAACCCCAACCCAGGAGAGGAGCTCATCTCTAAGGCTTTATGCCTGCTACCTCACCCCAACCCAGGAGAGGAGCTTATCTCTAAGGCTTTATGCCTGCTACCTAACCCCAACCCAGGAGAGGCGCTCATCTATGGTGCTTTATGCCTGCTACCTAACCCCAACCCAGGAGAGGAGCTTATCTCTAAGGCTTTATGCCTGCTACCTAACCCCAAGCCAGGAGAGGAGCTCATCTCTAAGGCTTTATGGCAGGTACCTAACCCCAACCCAGGAGAGGAGCTCATCTCTGAGGCTTTATGGCAGGTACCTAACCCCAACCCAGGAGAGGAGCTCATCTCTGAGGCTTTATGCCTGCTACCTCACCCCAACCCAGGAGAGGAGCTTATCTCTAAGGCTTTATGCCTGCTACCTAACCCCAACCCAGGAGAGGCGCTCATCTATGGTGCTTTATGCCTGCTACCTAACCCCAACCCAGGAGAGGAGCTTATCTCTAAGGCTTTATGCCTGCTACCTAACCCCAACCCAGGAGAGGAGCTCATCTCTAAGGCTTTATGGCAGGTACCTAACCCCAACCCAGGAGAGGAGCTCATCTCTGAGGCTTTATGCCTGCTACCTAACCCCAACCCAGGAGAGGAGCTCATCTCTAAGGCTTTATGCCTGCTACCTAACCCCAACCCAGGAGAGGAGCTCATCTCTGAGGCTTTATGCCTGCTACCTAACCCCAACCCAGGAGAGGAGCTCATCTCTGAGGCTTTATGCCCACTGCAATCAGCTTCCTGGCCTGTCACTGTCAACCCTTGGGACAGACAGATATGGAGAGATGCACACACGCACGAGTCATGCAGCAGTCCTCTGCTCATGCAATTACGTGAGACTTTACTAAGAAAAGCCTTGCTCTCTTCTGAGTGGTCATTCCCGATTCCCAGGTCAGCAGCGTTACAGTATGGATCTGACCAGAGCTCCGCAGTAGGGCCAACAGCAGAAGAGTATAAAAGAACATCAACTAGTTTCAAGTGTCATTAAACACTTGGATTCTGAAAGTTGTCGTACCGTTTTCCCAGTGTGAGCTGTCAGCAGGAAAACTGGGATCTGGGATGTGGTGGTGCAGTGGGCCGATTACAGGCACGTGCCTCCATACTGGGCCAAGCCAAGCCTGCTGAGAGATCTAGGTCACAGGGAGAAGAGAAGGGCTCTCTGAAGCCATATAAAGTCTGATAGATGGCTTTTTCCACACAGTCAGGTTCCACATCAAGAGTCTGTTGTGGGGTGTTTGTCGTGTTTATGACCATATTGATCACTTGGGTGGCTGGGCTGGTTGGATGGAAGTCATGGAAGTTATAGACGATGCTCCAGGCGGGTGTAAATCAGGCGTAAATCTATCACACTACCATTTATCATTTCAGAATAGTCCAAAAAAGTACTGTGTTTGGAACTCTACTCTTCCCAGGGAAACTGTTTCCTATTAGAGACTCTGATTCTAGCTAATCATATTATATACAGTAGAATCATAAACTGATCAATACAATGATCTATCAATTGGTAGTGAAATTTGATGGGTTTTCCATGGGTGTATGGGTGGATAGATGTTGATGGTGGAGGAATGGATGGATATACACTACCGTTCAAAAGCTTGGGGTCACTTAAACATTTCCTTGTTTTTTGAAAGAAAAGCACATTTTTTGTCCATTAAAATAACATCAAATTGATCAGATCAATTAGCCTTTTAAAATAATAAACTTGGATTAGCTAACACAACGTGCCATTGGAACACAGGAGTGGTGGTTGCTGATAATGGGCCTATGTAGATATTCCATAAAAAATCTGCTGTTTCCAGCTACAATAGTATACAATAATATTTCTGATCAATTTGATGTTATTTTAATGGACACTAAATGTGCTTTTCTTTCAAAAACAAGGAAATGTCTAAGTGACCCCAAGCTTTTGAACGGTAGTGTATATTTAATAGATTGCTAGATTGATATATTGCTAGATTGATTGACAGATCAACTGACAGATTAACTGACTGATGTATCTGTACATGTATTGCCTGTGCAGGTTGGATGGCGTGGTGGTGGTCTATGCGGTGACGGTGGAGGTGGAAGGGGAGGGGGTGAGCAGTGAGCAGTTGGACTACCTAACCCTGCAGTCCAACCTGGTGGAGAACTCCTACAGAGATCTGAAGGAGAGGCCCACCGTAGTCTACAACATCACTGACTTCAGGAACAACATCACTGAGGCCCTGCAAAATGACAACATCATCAGAGACACAACCCTGGCCCTGGACACTGACTTACTGCAACTAGAGAGTGGTAAGACACACAGCACTACCCAACACTGCCGTTGAATACACTGTCTATATACTACCATACATAGTAAAACGACTATACACAGTACTCTGGCACTGTAGCCAGACTAACTATGAGTGGTAAAATATACATTTTGAACCAGGTGGTTTGAGCCCTGAATCCTGATTCGCTGAACGCCGTGATATATTTAAGTGATAATGCCCAAGATGCTGGTGTTTGGAGGATATATTGGCATGGGTGTTGTTAGACCCGAGACAAAGTCGAGGGCCGGCAAACCATGCCAATATATATCCTTCAAACATCGGCTTCAAGGGCATTATCACTTTTAACGGGTTACCAATCTATTCAAATAATGATTTAAATATTTTAATTAAAAACTTTATTTTGATGAATTTGTTCAAACTATTTCATCCTTCAACGAGATATAGACACAAATCTAGGGTTACTATCCAAACTGGCTGGTCTTTCATTCTATTGGTTTGGTTGCCAGAGACATGACCCAGTCGTTAAGCCTTTTTGTTCTAAATCTATGGATGCGACACAGTCATTCGTTCTAAATGTTCCATTGCCATGATGGCTGGCAACATTCTTATCCCTTGCTTGCTAGCTAGCCAACTTTGGCTAACACAGTCATGTCAAACGAGGTGGTGTTGAAGGGCCAGTAGGAGGCACCCTTTCCTCTGGTCTAAAAAACATCCCATTGCCCTCTGTAGGGTGCCGTCTTTCGGGTGGGACGTTAAACGGGTGTCCTGACTCTCTGTGGTCAGTAAAAGATCCCATGGCACTTATCGTAAGAGTAGTGGTGTTAACCCCAGTGTCCTGGTTAAATTCCCAATCTGGCCCTCATACCATCATGGTCACCTAATCACCCGCTTCCAATTGGCATTCATTCATCACCCCTCCTCTCCCCTGTAACTATTCCCCAGGTCGTTGCTGTAAATGAGAATGTGTTCTCAGTCAACGTACCTGGTAAAATAAGGGTAAAATAGAAAAATGAAAAACAGAGCAGCCAGAGTAACAGCAAAGTAGCTTTGCGTTTGATTAAGCTGTTTTCTAGTGATGTTTTGGGATACATTCATAACAATGAGCTAATGAGATGCGATTTCACCTGGCATAGAAAATCTGCTCTCTCGCCAGGCCACTGTTCAGCGAACACATTTTTTGTATTTTGGTATTTTATCAGGAGTGGTAAGACATACAGCACTACCAAACACTACTGTACAATACACTGTATATATACACTACCATACACAGCAAAACCACTATAATTAACTGTTGTGAGAGCAGCAGCTACTCTTCCTGGGGTCTACACAAAACATGAAACATGACATAATACAGAACATAGACAAGAACAGCTCAAGGACAGAACTACACAATCACTTCTAACTGAAGCTGTAATGACAGAAAACTATCTGCATTTCATTTATTTATTTTTTATATATCCATAAAAATAATGCTGATTAATGATTTTGACTGGCTGAGAAAAGCTGCCAGCCTGTCTGTCTCATCCTGACTCCGAACACGTTCATTACCATAGGACAGCTGAAGATTGAATTTCGATGTTGAAACAATGTTGCAAATGTCTGAGAGACAGACAGCAAGGTTATTACAAATCTCTGCTGTTGAAAACCAAATGCTAGTCTAAAAGAAATACAAGATAATGTATAGATGCTTTTTACAGTGTAGATCTAGTTTATAAATTGCCTGGCTGGGCTGACGAGACAGTGGATTGCGCAGTCAGATGGAACAAAGTAAATAGGCATTTCAATGTCATAGATTTAGTCTGAGCTAACTTGTGGAATAGACACCGCCTGGAATGCGGTTTTAATCAATCAGCATCCAGCATCCACCCGTTGTATAACAGACCGTATACCATGGGTATGACAAAAATGACAATTTACTGGTCTAATTACGTTGGTAACCAGTTTATAATAGCAATAAGGCACCTCTGGGGTTTGTGGTATATGGCCAATATACCACAGCTAAGGGCTGTGTACAGGCACTCTGTGTTGCGTCTTGCTTAAGAACAGCCCATAGCTGTAGTTTATTGGCCATATACCACAAACCTCGGGCCTTATTGCTTAAATATACAATACAATTACATGGGACCAAACACAATACAATAAAGCCAACAACACCAATTGGGTCACTGTATCTGATTGTAAGACACCTAGTTCCACCATAGCCAGCCCCAACTTACCTTAGTTGTCCCACCTCCACCTATCCTGTCACTGGCTCTCTGGGGCCTCATTTCCTTTATTCTATTCAACAGCGCTTTGTCTTACACAGTGGTTTGTTGGTGATTTCTGTTCAGAAGTGGATCCTTTTTGATGAACAAATAACAGAATCATCGTTTGTAGAGACTATGAATTTACTCTGCAACAGTTAAATCCTGCTCATTAAACAGGCTTTGATAGAAGTGAGACAACTGAATTTGAAAAATCAGAGCCCTTATATCGCTCTCTCGCTCTCTCGCTCTCTCTCTCTCTCTCTCTCCCCACACTTCATCTATTTTTGCTGGGTTCCAGTGCTTTAGTTACACACACACAGAGAGAGAGACTAGATTTAGCTAGCCAGTAAGTAGGTTAGCTCTAACTCATGGCAGGGTTTCTTCCAGCGAATGGAACACGTTCTATGGTAATGATGATAATACCATCTCCCTGGTCTATTGGAATTCTCCCTGACCGTGTTGTAAAAGAGTTGCTGTCATTAGTTTACTGTGTTTCCCTGAAGATGGATGCCATCTGATGGCCTGATTCATTATGTGCCGAGACATCTGATATGAGGGGTAAATAATGTCAAATGCCTGCCTGGCACAGTGTGTGGTGACTTACAGGCACTGCTTGGCTCCAAGCTGTCGCCCCCAGGCTCCAGTCCCAGGCTCCAGGTCTGATGGTAATGCAGTAATGGTCTTGGCCCATAGTGGCAGGTATAGGGGCTAGATCTCTAGGGTGATTAGTAGGGCTCCCCTTAGGTAAAAACATAGTCGGCACCACCGCTGTCAGGACTGGGGAGAGGACAAATGGATTGTACAGAAAAGATGGAGAGTGTTTAAACGTCATTCCTCCAGTACATTATTAGAGAAAGTTTGACTTATTATGCAGTTAGGTTTGGTTTCCAACTGCCATCTTTGTTGGGTGCATGGACTCAAGTGTGGGAAGGGAAAGGGGATACGTAGTCAGTTACACAACTGAATGCATTCAACTGAAATGTGTCTTCCGCATTTAACCCAACCCCTCTGAATCAGTGGACATCATGGGGCGCCTAGGGAGCAGTTGTTGAACCAACGACCTTTCGGTTACTGGCCCAACGCTCTTAACCACTAGGCTACCTGCCGCCGCTATAGGGAAGAACCTGTTGTTGTTCTTTTAATGATCAGGTTTGATTGAATAGGCCTCCCTATGACTCACAGTATTGACTCTGTGTCCTCTTTGACTCTACAGTGTCCAGTGTTCCTGAGTCCATCGAGTCCACGGCTGGAATTACCGAGGATGACTGCGTGGTAAGTCAGAGGTCATCCCCATGACAACAACCCTTGACCTCCAGTTGGTCCAGAGGTTATTTCTGGGAAACAGTGAGAGGCACAATCCTATTGGGCTGTGATGATGTATGCTGAGCGTTCAGCTATATTAATATCAAAACAAATCCACATAGGAGTGCTTGTCAGCATGGAGTATATTAGAATGTTGTGGTGGAGGTAGTGTCTTACTGAGACTGCTGCTAGGTGGTGTTAACCAGGACTCTCCTGTCTAGTGGTGAGACTGCTGCTAGGTGGTGTTAACCAGGACTCTCCTGTCTAGTGGTGAGACTGCTGCTAGGTGGTGTTAACCAGGACTCTCCTGTCTAGTGGTGAGACTGCTGCTAGGTGGTGTTAACCAGGACTCTCCTGTCTAGTGGTGTTAACCAGGACTCTTCTGTCTAGTGGTGAGACTGCTGGTAGGTGGTGTTAACCAGGACTCTCCTGTCTAGTGGTGTTAACCAGGACTCTCCTGTCTAGTGCTGAGACTGCTGCTAGGTGATGTTAACCAGGACTCTCCTGTCTAGTGGTGTTAACCAGGACTCCCCTGTCTAGTGGTGAGACTGCTGCTAGGTGATGTTAACCAGGACTCTCCTGTCTAGTGGTGTTAACCAGGACTCTCCTGTCTAGTGCTGAGACTGCTGCTAGGTGGTGTTAACCAGGACTCTCCTGTCTAGTGCTGAGACTGCTGCTAGGTGGTGTTAACCAGGACTCTCCTGTCTAGTGGTGAGTCTGCTGATAGTTGGTGTTAACCAGGACTCTCCTGTCTAGTGCTGAGACTGCTGCTAGGTGATGTTAACCAGGACTCTCCTGTCTAGTGATGTTAACGAGGACTCTCCTGTCTAGTGCTGAGACTGCTGCTAGGTGATGTTAACCAGGACTCTCCTGTCTAGTGGTGAGACTGCTGCTAGGTGATGTTAACCAGGACTCTCCTGTCTAGTGGTGTTAACCAGGACTTTCCTGTCTAGTGCTGAGACTGCTGCTAGGTGATGTTAACCAGGACTCTCCTGTCTAGTGGTGTTAACCAGGACTCTCCTGTCTAGTGGTGAGACTGCTGCTAGGTGGTGTTAACCAGGGGCTCTCCTGTCTAGTGGTGAGTCTGCTGGTAGTTGGTGTTAACCAGGACTCTCCTGTCTAGTGCTGAGACTGCTGCTAGGTGATGTTAACCAGGACTCTCCTGTCTAGTGGTGTTAACCAGGACTCTCCTGTCTAGTGGTGAGTCTGCTGGTAGTTGGTGTTAACCAGGACTCTCCTGTCTAGTGCTGAGACTGCTGCTAGGTGATGTTAACCAGGACTCTCCTGTCTAGTGGTATTAACCAGGACTCTCCTGTCTAGTGGTGAGACTGCTGCTAGGTGATGTTAACCAGGACTCTCCTGTCTAGTGGTGAGACTGCTGCTAGGTGGTGTTAACCAGGACTCTCCTGTCTAGTGGTGTTAACCAGGACTCTCCTGTCTAGTGGTGAGACTGCTGCTAGGTGGTGTTAACCAGGACTCTCCTGTCTAGTGGTGTTAACCAGGACTCTCCTGTCTAGTGCTGAGACTGCTGCTAGGTGGTGTTAACCAGGACTCTCCTGTCTAGTGCTGAGACTGCTGCTAGGTGGTGTTAACCAGGACTCTCCTGTCTAGTGGTGAGACTGCTGCTAGGTGGTGTTAACCAGGACTCTCCTGTCTAGTGGTGTTAACCAGGACTCTCCTGTCTAGTGCTGAGACTGCTTCTAGGTGGTGTTAACCAGGACTCTCCTGTCTAGCGGTGTTAACCAGGACTCTCCTGTCTAGTGGTGAGACTGCTGCTAGGTGATGTTAACCAGGACTCTCCTGTCTAGTGGTGAGACTGCTGCTAGGTGATGTTAACCAGGACTCTCCTGTCTAGTGGTGAGACTGCTGCTAGGTGGTTTTAACCAGGACTCTCCTGTCTAGTGGTGAGACTGCTGCTAGGTGGTGTTAACCAGGACTCTCCTGTCTAGTGGTGTTAACCAGGACTCCCCTGTCTAGTGGTGAGACTGCTGCTAGGTGATGTTAACCAGGACTCTCCTGTCTAGTGGTGTTAACCAGGACTCTCCTGTCTAGTGGTGTTAACCAGGACTCTCCTGTCTAGTGGTGTTAACCAGGACTCTCCTGTCTAGTGATGTTAACCAGGACTCTCCTGTCTAGTGGTGTTAACCAGGACTCTCCTGTCTAGTGGTGTTAACCAGGACTCCCCTGTCTAGTGGTGAGACTGCTGCTAGGTGATTTCAACCAGGACTCTCCTGTCTAGTGGTGTTAACCAGGACTCTCCTGTCTAGTGATGAGACTGCTGCTAGGTGGTGTTAACCAGGACTCTCCTGTCTAGTGGTGAGACTGCTGCTAGGTGGTGTTAACCAGGACTCTCCTGTCTAGTGGTGTTAACCAGGACTCTCCTGTCTAGTGATGAGACTGCTGCTAGGTGGTGTTAACCAGGACTCTCCTGTCTAGTGGTGAGACTGCTGCTAGGTGATGTTAACCAGGACTCTCCTGTCTAGTGATGAGACTGCTGCTAGGTGGTGTTAACCAGGACTCTCCTGTCTAGTGGTGAGACTGCTGCTAGGTGGTGTTAACCAGGACTCTTCTGTCTAGTGGTGAGACTGCTGCTAGGTGATGTTAACCAGGACTCTCCTGTCTAGTGGTGAGTCTGCTGGTAGTTGGTGTTAACCAGGACTCTCCTGTCTAGTGCTGAGACTGCTGCTAGGTGATGTTAACCAGGACTCTCCTGTCTAGTGGTGAGACTGCTGCTAGGTGGTGTTAACCAGGACTCTCCTGTCTAGTGGTGTTAACCAGGACTCTCCTGTCTAGTGCTGAGACTGCTGCTAGGTGATGTTAACCAGGACTCTCCTGTCTAGTGGTGAGACTGCTGCTAGGTGATGTTAACCAGGACTCTCCTGTCTAGTGGTGAGACTGCTGCTAGGTGGTGTTAACCAGGACTCTCCTGTCTAGTGGTGAGACTGCTGCTAGGTGGTGTTAACCAGGACTCTCCTGTCTAGTGGTGAGACTGCTGCTAGGTGGTGTTAACCAGGACTCTCCTGTCTAGTGGTGAGACTGCTGCTAGGTGATGTTAACCAGGACTCTCCTGTCTAGTGCTGAGACTGCTGCTAGGTGATGTTAACCAGGACTCTCCTGTCTAGTGCTGAGACTGCTGCTAGGTGATGTTAACCAGGACTCTCCTGTCTAGTGGTGAGACTGCTGCTAGGTGGTGTTAACCAGGACTCTCCTGTCTAGTGGTGTTAACCAGGACTCTCCTGTCTAGTGGTGTTAACGAGGACTCTCCTGTCTAGTGCTGAGACTGCTGCTAGGTGGTGTTAACCAGGACTCTCCTGTCTAGTGGTGTTAACCAGGACTCTCCTGTCTAGTGGTGTTAACCAGGACTCTCCTGTCTAGTGGTGAGACTGCTGCTAGGGGGTGTTAACCAGGACTCTCCTGTCTAGTGGTGAGACTGCTGCTAGGTGGTGTTAACCAGGACTATCCTGTCTAGTGGTGAGACTGCTGCTAGGTGATGTTAACCAGGACTATCCTGTCTAGTGGTGTTAACCAGGACTCTCCTGTCTAGTGGTGTTAACCAGGAATCTCCTGTCTAGTGCTGAGACTGCTGCTAGGTGATGTTAACCAGGACTCTCCTGTCTAGTGGTGTTAACCAGGACTCTCCTGTCTAGTGGTGTTAACCAGGAATCTCCTGTCTAGTGCTGAGACTGCTGCTAGGTGGTGTTAACCAGGACTCTCCTGTCTAGTGGTGAGTCTGCTGGTAGTTGGTGTTAACCAGGACTCTCCTGTCTAGTGCTGAGACTGCTGCTAGGTGATGTTAACCAGGACTCTCCTGTCTAGTGGTGTTAACCAGGACTCTCCTGTCTAGTGGTGAGACTGCTGCTAGGTGATGTTAACCAGGACTCTCCTGTCTAGTGGTGAGACTGCTGCTAGGTGGTGTTAACCAGGACTCTCCTGTCTAGTGGTGTTAACCAGGACTCTCCTGTCTAGTGCTGAGACTGCTGCTAGGTAATGGTAACCAGGACTCTCCTGTCTAGTGGTGAGACTGCTGCTAGGTGGTGTTAACCAGGACTCTCCTGTCTAGTGGTGAGACTGCTGCTAGGTGATGTTAACCAGGACTCTCCTGTCTAGTGGTGTTAACCAGGACTCTCCTGTCTAGTGGTGTTAACCAGGACTATCCTGTCTAGTGGTTTTAACCAGGACTCTCTTGTCTAGTGGTGAGACTGCTGCTAGGTGATGTTAACCAGGACTCTCTTGTCTAGTGGTGAGACTGCTGCTAGGTGGTGTTAACCAGGACTCTCCTGTCTAGTGGTGTTAACCAGGACTCTCTTGTCTAGTGGCGAGACTGCTGCTGGGTGATGTTAACCAGGACTCTCCTGTCTAGTGGTGTTAACCAGGACTCTCCTGTCTAGTGCTGAGACTGCTGCTAGGTGATGTTAACCAGGACTCTCCTGTCTAGTGGTGTTAACCAGGACTCTCCTGTCTAGTGGTGAGTCTGCTGGTAGTTGGTGTTAACCAGGACTCTCCTGTCTAGTGCTGAGACTGCTGCTAGGTGATGTTAACCAGGACTCTCCTGTCTAGTGGTATTAACCAGGACTCTCCTGTCTAGTGGTGAGACTGCTGCTAGGTGATGTTAACCAGGACTCTCCTGTCTAGTGGTGAGACTGCTGCTAGGTGGTGTTAACCAGGACTCTCCTGTCTAGTGGTGTTAACCAGGACTCTCCTGTCTAGTGGTGAGACTGCTGCTAGGTGGTGTTAACCAGGACTCTCCTGTCTAGTGGTGTTAACCAGGACTCTCCTGTCTAGTGCTGAGACTGCTGCTAGGTGGTGTTAACCAGGACTCTCCTGTCTAGTGCTGAGACTGCTGCTAGGTGGTGTTAACCAGGACTCTCCTGTCTAGTGGTGAGACTGCTGCTAGGTGGTGTTAACCAGGACTCTCCTGTCTAGTGGTGTTAACCAGGACTCTCCTGTCTAGTGCTGAGACTGCTTCTAGGTGGTGTTAACCAGGACTCTCCTGTCTAGCGGTGTTAACCAGGACTCTCCTGTCTAGTGGTGAGACTGCTGCTAGGTGATGTTAACCAGGACTCTCCTGTCTAGTGGTGAGACTGCTGCTAGGTGATGTTAACCAGGACTCTCCTGTCTAGTGGTGAGACTGCTGCTAGGTGGTTTTAACCAGGACTCTCCTGTCTAGTGGTGAGACTGCTGCTAGGTGGTGTTAACCAGGACTCTCCTGTCTAGTGGTGTTAACCAGGACTCCCCTGTCTAGTGGTGAGACTGCTGCTAGGTGATGTTAACCAGGACTCTCCTGTCTAGTGGTGTTAACCAGGACTCTCCTGTCTAGTGGTGTTAACCAGGACTCTCCTGTCTAGTGGTGTTAACCAGGACTCTCCTGTCTAGTGGTGTTAACCAGGACTCTCCTGTCTAGTGGTGTTAACCAGGACTCTCCTGTCTAGTGGTGTTAACCAGGACTCCCCTGTCTAGTGGTGAGACTGCTGCTAGGTGATTTCAACCAGGACTCTCCTGTCTAGTGGTGTTAACCAGGACTCTCCTGTCTAGTGATGAGACTGCTGCTAGGTGGTGTTAACCAGGACTCTCCTGTCTAGTGGTGAGACTGCTGCTAGGTGGTGTTAACCAGGACTCTCCTGTCTAGTGGTGTTAACCAGGACTCTCCTGTCTAGTGATGAGACTGCTGCTAGGTGGTGTTAACCAGGACTCTCCTGTCTAGTGGTGAGACTGCTGCTAGGTGATGTTAACCAGGACTCTCCTGTCTAGTGATGAGACTGCTGCTAGGTGGTGTTAACCAGGACTCTCCTGTCTAGTGGTGAGACTGCTGCTAGGTGGTGTTAACCAGGACTCTTCTGTCTAGTGGTGAGACTGCTGCTAGGTGATGTTAACCAGGACTCTCCTGTCTAGTGGTGAGTCTGCTGGTAGTTGGTGTTAACCAGGACTCTCCTGTCTAGTGCTGAGACTGCTGCTAGGTGATGTTAACCAGGACTCTCCTGTCTAGTGGTGAGACTGCTGCTAGGTGGTGTTAACCAGGACTCTCCTGTCTAGTGGTGTTAACCAGGACTCTCCTGTCTAGTGCTGAGACTGCTGCTAGGTGATGTTAACCAGGACTCTCCTGTCTAGTGGTGAGACTGCTGCTAGGTGATGTTAACCAGGACTCTCCTGTCTAGTGGTGAGACTGCTGCTAGGTGGTGTTAACCAGGACTCTCCTGTCTAGTGGTGAGACTGCTGCTAGGTGGTGTTAACCAGGACTCTCCTGTCTAGTGGTGAGACTGCTGCTAGGTGGTGTTAACCAGGACTCTCCTGTCTAGTGGTGAGACTGCTGCTAGGTGATGTTAACCAGGACTCTCCTGTCTAGTGCTGAGACTGCTGCTAGGTGATGTTAACCAGGACTCTCCTGTCTAGTGCTGAGACTGCTGCTAGGTGATGTTAACCAGGACTCTCCTGTCTAGTGGTGAGACTGCTGCTAGGTGGTGTTAACCAGGACTCTCCTGTCTAGTGGTGTTAACCAGGACTCTCCTGTCTAGTGGTGTTAACGAGGACTCTCCTGTCTAGTGCTGAGACTGCTGCTAGGTGGTGTTAACCAGGACTCTCCTGTCTAGTGGTGTTAACCAGGACTCTCCTGTCTAGTGGTGTTAACCAGGACTCTCCTGTCTAGTGGTGAGACTGCTGCTAGGTGGTGTTAACCAGGACTCTCCTGTCTAGTGGTGAGACTGCTGCTAGGTGGTGTTAACCAGGACTATCCTGTCTAGTGGTGAGACTGCTGCTAGGTGATGTTAACCAGGACTATCCTGTCTAGTGGTGTTAACCAGGACTCTCCTGTCTAGTGGTGTTAACCAGGAATCTCCTGTCTAGTGCTGAGACTGCTGCTAGGTGATGTTAACCAGGACTCTCCTGTCTAGTGGTGTTAACCAGGACTCTCCTGTCTAGTGGTGTTAACCAGGAATCTCCTGTCTAGTGCTGAGACTGCTGCTAGGTGGTGTTAACCAGGACTCTCCTGTCTAGTGGTGAGTCTGCTGGTAGTTGGTGTTAACCAGGACTCTCCTGTCTAGTGCTGAGACTGCTGCTAGGTGATGTTAACCAGGACTCTCCTGTCTAGTGGTGAGACTGCTGCTAGGTGGTGTTAACCAGGACTCTCCTGTCTAGTGGTGTTAACCAGGACTCTCCTGTCTAGTGCTGAGACTGCTGCTAGGTAATGGTAACCAGGACTCTCCTGTCTAGTGGTGAGACTGCTGCTAGGTGGTGTTAACCAGGACTCTCCTGTCTAGTGGTGAGACTGCTGCTAGGTGATGTTAACCAGGACTCTCCTGTCTAGTGGTGTTAACCAGGACTCTCCTGTCTAGTGGTGTTAACCAGGACTATCCTGTCTAGTGGTTTTAACCAGGACTCTCTTGTCTAGTGGTGAGACTGCTGCTAGGTGATGTTAACCAGGACTCTCTTGTCTAGTGGTGAGACTGCTGCTAGGTGGTGTTAACCAGGACTCTCCTGTCTAGTGGTGTTAACCAGGACTCTCTTGTCTAGTGGTGAGACTGCTGCTAGGTGATGTTAACCAGGACTCTCCTGTCTAGTGGTGTTAACCAGGACTCTCCTGTCTAGTGGTGTTAACCAGGACTCTCTTGTCTAGTGGTGAGACTGCTGCTAGGTGATGTTAACCAGGACTCTCCTGTCTAGTGGTGTTAACCAGGACTCTCCTGTCTAGTGGTGAGACTGCTGCTAGGTGGTGTTAACCAGGACTCTCCTGTCTAGTGGTGTTAACCAGGACTCTCTTGTCTAGTGGCGAGACTGCTGCTGGGTGATGTTAACCAGGACTCTCCTGTCTAGTGGTGTTAACCAGGACTCTCTTGTCTAGTGGCGAGACTGCTGCTGGGTGATGTTAACCAGGACTCTCCTGTCTAGTGGTGTTAACCAGGACTCTCCTGTCTAGTGCTGAGACTGCTGCTAGGTGATGTTAACCAGGACTCTTCTGTCTAGTGGTGAGACTGCTGCTAGGTGGTGTTAACCAGGACTCTCCTGTCTAGTGCTGAGACTGCTGCTAGGTGATGTTAACCAGGACCCTCCTGTCTAGTGGTGTTAACCAGGACTCTCCTGTCTAGTGGTGAGACTGCTGCTAGGTGGTGTTAACCAGGACTCTCCTGTATAGTGGTGAGACCGCTGCTAGGTGATGTTAACCAGGACCCTCCTGTCTAGTGGTGTTAACCAGGACTCTCCTGTCTAGTGGTGAGACTGCTGCTAGGTGGTGTTAACCAGGACTCTCCTGTCTAGTGGTGTTAACCAGGACTCTCCTGTCTAGTGGTGAGACTGCTGCTAGGTGGTGTTAACCAGGACTATTCTGTCTAGTGGTGAGACTGCTGCTAGGTGGTGTTAACCAGGACTCTCCTGTCTAGTGGTGTTAACCAGGACCCTCCTGTCTAGTGGTGTTAACCAGGACTCTCCTGTCTAGTGGTGAGACTGCTGCTAGGTGGTGTTAACCAGGACTCTCCTGTCTAGTGGTGTTAACCAGGACTCTCCTGTCTAGTGGTGAGACTGCTGCTAGGTGGTGTTAACCAGGACTCTCCTGTCTAGTGGTGTTAACCAGGACTCTCCTGTCTAGTGGTGAGACTGCTGCTAGGTGGTGTTAACCAGGACTCTCCTGTCTAGTTGTGAGACTGCTGCTAGGTGTTGTTAACCAGGACTCTCCTGTCTAGTGGTGTTAACCAGGACTCTCCTGTCTAGTGGTGTTAACCAGGACTCTCCTGTCTAGTGCTGAGACTGCTGCTAGGTGGTGTTAACCAGGACTATCCTGTCTAGTGCTGAGACTGCTGCTAGGTGGTGTTAACCAGGACTCTCCTGTCTAGTGGTGTTAACCAGGACTCTCCTGTCTAGTGGTGAGACTGCTGCTAGGTGGTGTTAACCAGGACTCTCCTGTCTAGTGGCGAGACTGCTGCTAGGTGGTGTTAACCAGGACTCTCCTGTCTAGTGGTGAGACTGCTGCTAGGTGGTGTTAACCAGGACTCTCCTGTCTAGTGGTGAGACTGCTGCTAGGTGATGTTAACCAGGACTCTCCTGTCTAGTGGTGAGACTGCTGCTAGGTGGTGTTAACCAGGACTCTCCTGTCTAGTGGTGTCAACGAGGACTCTCCTGTCTAGTGCTGAGACTGCTGCTAGGTGGTGTTAACCAGGACTCTCCTGTCTAGTGGTGAGACTGCTGCTAGGTGATGTGAACCAGGACTCTCCTGTCCAGTGGTGTTAACCAGGACTCTCCTGTCTAGTGGTGAGACTGCTGCTAGGTGGTGTTAACCAGGACTCTCCTGTCTAGTGGTGTTAACCAGGACTCTCCTGTCTAGTGGTGAGACTGCTGCTAGGTGATGTTAACCAGGACTCTCCTGCCTAGTGGTGTTAACCAGGACTCTCCTGTCTAGTGGTGAGACTGCTGCTAGGTGGTGTTAACCAGGACTCTCCTGTCTAGTGGTGTTAACCAGGACTCTCCTGTCTAGTGGTGAGACTGCTGCTAGGTGGTGTTAACCAGGACTCTCCTGTCTAGTGGTGTTAACCAGGACTCTCCTGTCTAGTGGTGTTAACCAGGACTCTCCTGTCTAGTGGTGAGACTGCTGCTAGGTGGTGTTAACCAGGACTCTCCTGTCTAGTGGTGTTAACCAGGACTCTCCTGTCTAGTGGTGTTAACCAGGACTCTCCTGTATAGTGCTGAGACTGCTGCTAGGTGATGTTAACCAGGACTCTCCTGTCTAGTGGTGTTAACCAGGACTCTCCTGTCTAGTAGTGAGACTGCTGCTAGGTGGTGTTAACCAGGACTCTCCTGTCTAGTGGTGTTAACCAGGACTTTCCTGTCTAGTGGTGAGACTGCTGCTAGGTGGTGTTAACCAGGACTCTCCTGTCTAGTGCTGAGACTGCTGCTAGGTGATGTTAACCAGGACTCTCATGTCTAGTGGTGTTAACCAGGACTCTCCTGTCTAGTGCTGAGACTGCTGCTAGGTGATGTTAACCAGGACTCTCCTGTCTAGTGCTGAGACTGCTGCTAGGTGGTGTTAACCAGGACTCTCCTGTCTAGTGGTGTTAACCAGGACTCTCCTGTCTAGTGCTGAGACTGCTGCTAGGTGGTGTTAACCAGGACTCTCCTGTCTAGTGGTGTTAACCAGGACTCTCCTGTCTAGTGGTGTTAACCAGGACTCTCCTGTATAGTGCTGAGACTGCTGCTAGGTGGTGTTAACCAGGACTCTCCTGTCTAGTGCTGAGACTGCTGCTAGGTGGTGTTAACCAGGACTCTCCTGTCTAGTGCTGAGACTGCTGCTAGGTGGTGTTAACCAGGACTCTCCTGTCTAGTGCTGAGACTGCTGCTAGGTGATGTTAACCAGGGGCTCTCCTGTTTAGTGGTGAGACTGCTGCTAGGTGGTGTTAACCAGGACTCTCCTGTCTAGTGCTGAGACTGCTGCTAGGTGATGTTAACCAGGATTCTCCTGTCTAGTGGTGTTAACCAGGACTCTCCTGTCTAGTGGTGTTAACCAGGACTCTCCTGTCTAGTGGTGAGACTGCTGCTAGGTGATGTTAACCAGGACTCTTCTGTCTAGTGGTGAGACTGCTGGTAGGTGGTGTTAACCAGGACTCTCCTGTCTAGTGGTGTTAACCAGGACTCTCCTGTCTAGTGGTGAGACTGCTGCTAGGTGATGTTAACCAGGACTCTCCTGTCTAGTGGTGTTAACCAGGACTCTCCTGTCTAGTGGTGAGACTGCTGCTAGGTGATGTTAACCAGGACTCTCCTGTCTAGTGGTGTTAACCAGGACTCTCCTGTCTAGTGGTGAGTCTGCTGGTAGTTGGTGTTAACCAGGACTCTCCTGTCTAGTGCTGAGACTGCTGCTAGGTGGCGTTAACCAGGACTCTCCTGTCTAGTGGTGTTAACCAGGACTCTCCTGTCTAGTGGTGAGACTGCTGCTAGGTGGCGTTAACCAGGACTCTCCTGTCTAGTGGTGAGACTGCTGCTAGGTGGTGTTAACCAGGACTCTCCTTGAAGTAAGGGATGAGGTGAAGGCTTTGAGGATTAGCTTGGCTCTTGATATAATAATCCACTACTATTCTGAGGCTAGAGTTACAGCGAGAGAGAGATAGAGAGCTAGAGAAAGAGAGGGAGGGAGGTTATCACTCAGTTTGTGAATGCAGGACCCTATGATCTTTGTGGATTCTGCCAGTAGACTAGCAGCTGTATTGTGATAAACAGAGCAGGGAGCTCCAGTCTTGGTCTTGGACGGTAACTGGGTCTGCTCATTTACTTGCCTGCTAAGGCCCTACATGATTAATTGGAGTAATTACATGGACTGGAAGAGGTTGGCAAACTACCAGTCAGTAACTGGCATTTACAGCCAACTACATATAACAGAAGCACGAGGCATCGAGCTACCCAGAAACAGACTACAGTATCTTAGACTTTAGAGTTCTCTCTATCAGACAGAAGCTGTATTTTCCAATTCAAGTTTTATCAGTTAGTGTTATACCTTGGAGTAGCTGTCACACCATGTAGGTAGATTAAACTTAATAACAATATGCAAAGCATGTGTATGTAAGTAAATCCTTTTTGTCAGTCATTAAGGAATGGAAACCTATAATTCCCAATTTGGATTATAATAGTATGGAGTTCAGGGTGGGGTCAATTCCATGTCCTGAATTGACTGAAATGGAATGGAACTCCAACCTAATTGTGTGACAGTTTAGGTTCTAATGTGTTTCTCCTCTAATGTCCAGGAGGAAATCTTGGCTGCTGAGATGACCCCAAATGCCTCCGAGGTTAAAACTGAGGATGTGGCGATGGGGGAGAATGATGTCATTGTTCTGGAGGAGAGCGTGACCCTCCCCCCTGAGCCTGAGGTGACCATCAATGACACGGGGATGGAGGAGGAGGGTCTGCTGTTGGGGAACACTGTGGCTGTAGAGAGCCCTCCCCTGGAGCTCTTCCCTGCAGACCCTATCTCCCCCGAGCAGCCAGAGGGCACTACGCTCCCCAAGCCTCCTCTGGAGATAGAGGCCTCTGGGTCAGGTGTTGACAGACTTGAGGACCTGCCCTTCCAGCCCGAGGAAGAAGAAGAGCCAGCCTCAGCTGCAGAAGAGGAACATACCACAGAAGAAGAGGTAGTTTTGGAAGAGGTGATCATAGAGGAAGAGATCTTAACAGAGGAAGCAGAAGCGGGAGTCCCTGAGGAAGAGCAGGTAGAGGAGGAAGCAGTGGAGGTCCCTGAGGAAGAGGAGGTAGAGGAGGAAGCAGTGGAGGTCCCTGAGGAGGAGGAGGTAGAGGAGGAAGCAGTGGAGATCCCTGAGGAAGAGCAGGTAGAGGAGGAAGCATTGGAGGTCCCTGAGGAAAAGGAGGTAGAGGAGGAAGCAGTGGAGGTCCCTGAGGAAGAGGAGGTAGAGGAGGAAGTAGTGGAGGTCCCTGAGGAAGAGGAGGAAGCAGTGGAGGTCCCTGAGGAAGAGGAGGTAGAGGAGGAAGCAGTGGAGGTCCCTGAGGAAGAGCAGGTAGAGGAGGAAGCAGTGGAGGTCCCTGAGGAAGAGGTGGTAGAGGAGGAAGCAGTGGAGGTCCCTGAGGAAGAGGAGGAAGCAGTGGAGGTCCCTGAGGAAGAGGAGGTAGAGGAGGAAGCAGTGGAGGTCCCTGAGGAAGAGGTGGTAGAGGAGGAAGCAGTGGAGGTCCCTGAGGAAGAGGAGGTAGAGGAGGAAGCAGTGGAGGTACCTGAGGAAGAGGAGGTAGAGGAGGAAGCAGTGGAGGTCCCTGAGGAAGAGGAGGAAGCAGTGGAGGTCCCTGAGGAAGAGGTGGTAGAGGAGGAAACAGTGGAGGTCCCTAAGGAAGAGGACGTAGAGGAGGAAGCAGTGGAGGTCCCTGAGGAAGAGGAGGTAGAGGAGGAGGCAGTGGAGGTCCCTGAGGAAGAGGAGGAAGCAGTGGAGGTCCCTGAGGAAGAGGTGGTAGAGGAGGAAGCAGTGGAGGTCCCTGAGGAAGAGGAGGTAGAGGAGGAAGCAGTGGAGGTCCCTGAGGAAGAGGAGGTAGAGGAGGAAGCAGTGGAGGTCCCTGAGAAAGAGGACGTAGAGGAGGAAGCAGTGGAGGTCCCTGAGGAAGAGGAGGTAGAGGAGGAAGCAGTGGAGGTCCCTGAGGAAGAGGAGGTAGAGGAGGAAGTAGTGGAGGTCCCTGAGGAAGAGGAGGAAGCAGTGGAGGTCCCTGAGGAAGAGGAGGTAGAGGAGGAAGTAGTGGAGGTCCCTGAGGAAGAGGAGGAAGCAGTGGAGGTCTCTGATACTGTAGAGGTTCTAGAAGAAGAAGCTGAACCCTCAGAAATCCTTGAGTACTCCATCCTAGAGACAGAGACCATAGAAGAGTTGGAGGAAAAGAACCCTGCCTTTCTCCCTGTGGAAGCGATGGAAGCTCCCGAACCAGCGGAGAGCCTTAATGTCCCCAAGAATGCCATGGAGACTGTACCCCCAGATGAGCCTGAAGAAGGGGCTAACAAGGTGTTGGGTCATCCAGAAAAATCAGGATATGGAGAGGAAGTTAAGAGCTTAGAGGAGGGACCAATCATCGAGGAGCCAGTAACTGGAGACGATGCCTTGGAGGTGGAGGAAGAGGTGATGGAACTTCTGGACATGACTGAGACCTCGGTGGAGGACCTGGTAGAAGATGAGATGTTGTTGGTCGACGAGGTTGTTCCAGAGGCCGCTTACCCTACCACTCTTTCTGCAGAGAAGGAGTCGCCCTTCACCCAAGTCTCTGATGCCATAGTAGAAGAAGAGGCTACAGAGGCCACAGGCCTAGACACAGCCCCAGAACCGGAGGCAGATGCAGAGGACCAGGGGGTCACCCCAGCTCTCACACCCGCCAAGTATTACCCTGGCCCAGACATTTCCATCACTCTGGAGGTAATAAAAGATGATGGAGAGATGATGGTTGTAAGGGACATTAGTCAGGGCCCTGAGTTTTTCCTGTCTGAGTGACCATGTAACCTGACTAGGAAAAACTCCCCTTGTTATCGTACTTTACTTAGTCTATTCATCTGTTAGCGCAGACATTTCCTTGTTGTATCATAAAAGCTACCAAATGTTGTTCCACATTGACCAATTGCACCATGAATTGTTTCATGTCTGTTATACCAGCTGCAGACGATAGACCCTGTGACAGACTATGACCTGGTCCCCTTCGGTGGCACCAACCAAACAGAGGAGGGAAGTAGCGGGTACCCCTCTGGAGGGGTACATGGTGTGGACCACAGCGTTGCCATGCCAATCAATCCTGGGCGGGCGCTGATGGTGTTCTTCAGTCTGAGGGTCACCAACATGAAGTTCTCAGATGACCTCTTCAATAAGAGCTCCCCGGAATACAAGGCCCTGGAACAAAGGTTCATAGAGCTGGTGAGCTATTCATTTTAAGCCTTTATTCCCCCTTTCCCCCTGTAGACAATTAGAAATACATGTTTTACTTGATGTGTGATACTATATGTTGAGGCTGCTCTCTCTCTGTATCTCTCTCTCTCTCCATCCCTCCGTCCCTCCCTGCCCCCCTCTAGCTGCTCCCCTACCTCCAGTCCAACCTTAGTAACTTCCAGAACCTGGAGATCCTGAACTTCCGGAACGGGAGTATTGTGGTCAACAGCCGGATGAAGTTCGGGAAGCCGGTGCCTCGCAGCGTCAACAACGCAGTCTACCTGATCCTGGAAGACTTCGCTAACACAGCCTATAAGACCATGAACCTGGCCATCGACAAGTACTCACTGGACGTAGAGTCAGGTAAGGTTGACAACTACCACATATTTCACCAGAGACACAACTGAGGGTTCCTAATTATTCCTAGGCACTCCTCCTTTAGGTTTTGGGGAGTTCAAATGCATTAAAATGTGCATATCCACATGGATTGTCAGTTAAAAGCATGGCACATGGATTGTCAGTTAAAAGCATGGTACATGGATTGTCAGTTAAAAGCATGGTACATGGATTGTCAGTTAAAAGCATGGTACATGGATCAATTTTGGCATGAAAGCTCTCTCCAGGGAGGTTCTAATCTAGACTGAAGACAAAGAGAATGAGTCACTTTTCAAAATCAGAGACTGCGGGTATCTGTGTGTGTGTGTAGGCTAGGTGTTAAATGTCTCGGACATTCTCAGGCGTTCCTTCCATTACTCAATGTCTTGGTCACACTGATTGTGTAACTACAGCAAGATAATCCATATCCCACTGTGGAATAGCAAACTGTGAGAAGACATCCACTTCCTCCTCCCTCCTGTTGGACATTTGTATTTTCTTTGGTGATACTTGTTATTGGCTTCATGAAGTGAAGTTATGTTAAGTTATACAGTATATTACGTTAAGTTTATTAAGGTATTGAATATATGACGCATGCATCAATATACAGTTCTGTAATACGTGTGTATGTGTGTAATCTTTTCCTCTCTCCTAGAGGCTCAGAGACTAGCGGGACTGTTTGACTGTATGTGACAGTGATGGTGTGTTTGTTTGTTTGTGGTTGTGACAGTATGGGATCATATGAGGCCTTAGATAATATCAGACTGATGACTGTTTTTGTCTCATCATAACAGATGAGCCATCATAATCTGTCTGAGCCAATCACAACAAAAATAGCTGAGCCTTATTATGATTATATCCCAACATGACGTTTCTAGGATTATATTATGTTCTTATAATAACCTTTTACCTCTACTAATTGTTATATCCCCCCGTTCTAATGCAAGCAGAAACTATGCAGTATATGCTATGCTATGCTATGACTCAGGACTAAACTTCAAATAAATATCCAGAGCAATTCAAAATAATGTATTTGAATTGGAACTGGTGAACTGGATTTATCCAATGTGCACTTATCAGGAGTTGACTGTATCTACCCTAACACTTCCTGTGTGTTGTTGCCAGGTGACCAGGCGAACCAGTGTAAGTTCCAGGCGTGTAATGAGTTTGCACAGTGTTCTGTGAACCGCTGGTCTGGCGAGGCGGAGTGTGTGTGTAACGCTGGATACTTCAGTGTGGACGGACTGCCCTGTCAGAGCATCTGTGACCTACAGACAGACTTCTGTATGAATGACGGGAAGTGTGACATCATACCTGGACAGGGGGCCATCTGCAGGTAGGTGTGTGTGTGTGTGTGTGTGTGGGGGGGGGGGGGGGGGCACTGATCCCACTCTTTATTAAATTCCAATACATTTCCATATTGTAAAGCAGACTCTGACATATTGACATAATGAACACGCTCACATTCATGTACACACACAGTATGCATAAACATATTTGTGTGCCAACATGAGTGTGAACCCTCTGTTTCACACCCACCATCACAAGTTCACACACCCTCTATGGAACGTTTAATTTCCAGTTCACACACCCTCGATGGAACGTTTAATTTCCAGTTCACACACCCTCGATGGAACGTTTCATTTCCAGTTCACACACCCTCGATGGAACGTTTCATTTCCAGTTCACACACCCTCGATGGAACGTTTCATTTCCAGTTCACACACCCTCGATGGAACGTTTCATTTCCAGTTCCTGTGTGTGTTTATATATGTGTTATTGAGTTGCTCTAACAGATCATTCTTACTATTCCAGCTGTCATTTATTTGAGTACCGGTAGTGTTCTAGCTGTCATTTAGTTGAGTACTGGTAGTGTTCTAGTTGTCATTTAGTTGAGTACCGGTAGTGTTCTAGTTGTCATTTAGTTGAGTACCGGTAGTGTTCTAGCTGTCATTTAGTTGAGTAGCGGTAGTGTTCTAGTTGTCATTTAGTTGAGTAGCGGTAGTGTTCTAGTTGTCATTTAGTTGAGTAGCGGTAGTGTTCTAGTTGTCATTTAGTTGAGTACCGGTAGTGTTCTAGTTGTCATTTAGTTGAGTACCGGTAGTGTTCTAGCTGTCATTTAGTTGAGTACCGGTAGTGTTCTAGCTGTCATTTAGTTGAGTACCGGTAGTGTTCTAGTTGTCATTTAGTTGAGTACCGGTAGTGTTCTAGTTGTCATTTAGTTGAGTACCGGTAGTGTTCTAGTTGTCATTTAGTTGAGTACCGGTAGTGTTCTAGTTGTCATTTAGTTGAGTACCGGTAATGTTCTAGTTGTCATTTAGTTGAGTACCGGTAGTGTTCTAGTTGTCATTTAGTTGAGTACTGTTAGTGTTCCAGCTGTCATTAATTTGAGTACCGTTAGTGTTCTAGCTGTCATTTAGTTGAGTACCGGTAGTGTTCTAGCTGTCATTTAGTTGAGTACCGGTAGTGTTCTAGCTTTCATTTAGTTGAGTACCGGTAGTGTTCTAGCTGTCATTTAGTTGAGTACCGGTAGTGTTCTAGCTGTCATTTAGTTGAGTACCGGTAGTGTTCTAGCTGTCATTTATTTGAGTACTGTTAGTGTTCTAGTTGTCATTTAGTTGAGTACCGGTAGTGTTCTAGCTGTCATTTATTTGAGTACCGTTAGTGTTCCAGCTGTCATTAATTTGAGTACCGTTAGTGTTCCAGCTGTCATTAATTTGAGTACCGGTAGTGTTCTAGCTGTCATTTAGTTGAGTACCGGTAGTGTTCTAGCTTTCATTTAGTTGAGTACCGGTAGTGTTCTAGCTGTCATTTAGTTGAGTACCGGTAGTGTTCTAGTTGTCATTTAGTTGAGTACCGGTAGTGTTCTAGCTGTGTGTGTGAGTGGCACTGACTGTTGTTCTTTGTTGTTTTAGATGTCGTGTAGGGGAGAACTGGTGGTACCGTGGAGAACACTGTGAGGAGTACGTGTCAGAACCGCTGGTGGTCGGCATAGCGATTGCCTCCGTAGCCGGTTTCCTATTGGTGGCTTCCGGTGTGATCTTCTTCCTGGCAAGGACACTACGGGATCAGTACGATAAGGATGAGACAGAAGACCCCTTACGGTGAGAGTCAACACACACCACTCCTTTGTCATAGCCTCTCAGAGGGATGGTACAGTCCGAGTTTTGTGTGTGTACAGTACGTGTGTGTGGAGGTCCTGTGTGACTCAGTTGGTAAAGCTTGGTGCTTGCAATACCAGGGTTGTGGTTTCAATTTCCACGGGGGACCAGTACAAAATTGTATGCGCTCACTATTGTAAGTCGCTCTGGGTAATGACAAATGACAAAAAATTATGAAATAAATCATGTTTGTGTGCTAGTAGCTGAACAAAGTGTAGGTATCTCTAATCCTGTCAGGAACACCTCTGGCCTCTACGTTACACTACAGTACAATACAGCTGCTTTAGAGGTGTCATGTTAGTTGTAAGTACCACCACAGACTGAACCTGTCTGAATATTCACTGTAAGAAGGACATCGAATATTCAAGCCTGGGTCAGACATGATTAAATCAGAAGACTTGTCAGTCTCTGTCTCCTATTAGTAGACTAAGCTGTAGCTCTCTCTGTCTCTCTCTCTCTCTGTCTCTCTCTCTCTGTCTCTCTCTCTCTCTCTGTCTCTCTCTCTCTCTCTGTCTCTCTGTCGCTCTCTGTCTCTCTCTCTCTCTCTCTGTCTCTCTGTCGCTCTCTGTCTCTCTCTCTTTCTTTCTGTCTCTCTCTCTTTCTTTCTGTCTCTCTCTCTGTCGCTGTCTGTCCCCCCAGGCGAGGGGAGAGTATACCATCTCTAGAGAGGGCCACTAAGTACAACCCCATGTATGAGAGTGAGGCTACGACGGGCTATAGCCACTACTACCGCCGCTACCCAGAAGCCCCGCTCTACAGCAGCGCCAGCGCAGAGGCCTCCACAGACTTCAGCAGCGAGGAGATACGCCACATCTACGAGAACAGCGAACTGACCAAGGAGGTGTGTGTGTGTGTGTGTGTGTGTGTGTGATGTGTGTGTGTGCGCGCTGGTGGGGTGGAGGGACGGTGATAGCCAATGTGTGGGATCCCTTCTCATACTTATCTTATACGTATCGTTGCCTTCCTTAATCTAATCTGTACTCTCTGGACATAGACCTACCGATTGGACACAACGTCTGTCTGTCATGTAACATTTCTCACCCTGTTAACCCCACCCACCCTTCTTCCACAGGAAATCCAGGACAGGATACGCATCATCGAGCTCTACGCGAAGGACCGGCAGTTTGCAGACTTTGTGCGGCAGCATCAAACGTGAGTGTGGCTCAATTCATTCTGTCAGCTTTAACTTGATATCTGAGAGTGAAAATCAGACTTTAATCAGAATGACGTTGGCTGGGAAGACAATTCCAATCCCAGAAACATCTAACAAGCTACAGTATGTCTGTCCCAGAGAGACAGGCCACGTTAGTGGAGACAGACAGTTACTCTGGTGTCACTTTGACTGGCAGCGTATGTCTGTGTCAGAGAGACAGGCCACGTTAGTGGAGACAGACAGTTACTCTGGTGTCACTTTGACTGGCAGCGTATGTCTGTGTCAGAGAGACAGGCCACGTTAGTGGAGACAGACAGTTACTCTGGTGTCACTTTGACTGGCAGCGTATGTCTGTCCCAGAGAGACAGGCCACATTAGTGGAGACAGACAGTTACTCTGGTGTCACTTTGACTGTCAGCGTATGTCTGTGTCAGAGAGACAGGCCACATTAGTGGAGACAGACAGTTACTCTGGTGTCACTTTGACTGGCAGCGTATGTCTGTGTCAGAGAGACAGGCCACGTTAGTGGAGACAGAGAGTCACTCTGGTGTCACTTTGACTGGCAGCGTATGTCTGTGTCAGAGAGACAGGCCACGTTAGTGGAGACAGACAGTCACTCTGGTGTCTCTTTGACTGGCAGCGTATGTCTGTGTCAGAGAAAAGAAGTGTGTGAGGTGTTGCGTTGCATCGCGTGGTGATTTTGCAGTCGTATTAGTGTGAATATGTACGACTGCGTGAATGTGTGTCACTGTGTGTGCCTAGTCTGTATGTGAGGTACTGTATTTAGTTGCTTGGAAACCATGCACAGTTAGAGTGCCAAGTGTATGCTGCTCAGTATCCACACTGCCCAGTCTAATCAGTGTTTGTGTGTGTGTCTTCCACAGTGCCCTGGATACACGCAGAGAGAGCGCTCTTGATACACGCAGAGAGAGCGTGTCCACGTAGACCTGTACGGGACTCTCAGCTGTATGCTGTGAAAAACAGGGTGCCCTGTTCTCTTGTCCCACCCCGCTTCCTCCTTTCTCAGTGCCTTCTCTCGATTAGGTGAGCTCTGTTGGAATGGGTGTGGTGGTTGTGGGCAGATCCTGTGCTCATTGGATGTCTTCCTTTTGGGGGAAGACCCGCCTCCCACCATTTGGAATCATATTTGTTACCTGAAATGACATACAAAATGCAATGCTGTCTAGGATACATGTTCTTCAGGTAGCAGATAAGACATGATAAAGTCTTTCCTTTGCATTTAACGTCATATCTCAGCTCGTAGTTGTTGAGGAAAGAACGTAGTTCTCTGAAAATGTAAATATTGATCCATTGGAATGTTGGATATGTACTATAACGTGTCATTGTATCTGCTGTTGTACATATGTATGAACTAGAGCCAGTTCTCAAAGGGATGGTTTATACCAGGGGTGCACAGCTCAGGCCTTCAGGTAACTCAGGCAACTCAGGTCCTCTGCTGGGACTAAAACCAGCAGACATTGTTGCCCTCTGGACCAGAGCTGTGTGCCCTTGTTCTATACCCAGCTGTAGGTTGTGGGAGATTGAGAGCAGCTGACTGGCCAGTGTCTGTGCTGTCCTTGGTGCTATGGGGCCTGTCTCTGTTGTCTGGGTTTCTGGCCAGTAGTAAGCCTGGGTAGTATTCTCCTGAAGTTGGGCAGAAGCTTGCTGGATGCACTCTGTTGGCAAATCTCAAGTCTCAGCCCTATATGGCGCTGGTGAGAAGTAGTGCACTTTCTTTCAGGAAAAGTGGAAAATGTAGGGTAAATCTTCAATTTTTATTCTGCTGCAATAAATTCCCTTCTCTCTCTCCCTTTACATCAGGAATCAGTTTGTTTTCTGTCAAAAAAAAGTGTTACGAGAGAGCGAGCGCGAGAGAGAGAGAGACAGGGAGAGAGAGACAGGGAGAGAGAGACAGGGAGAGAGAGACAGGGAGAGAGAGACAGGGAGAGAGAGACAGGGAGAGAGAGACAGGGAGAGGAGAGAGAGAGAGAGGAGAGAGAGAGAGATTGAGAGAGAGAGGGGAAAGGAGAGAGGGGAGAGAGAGCACGGAGAGAGAAATATTTTGCCCGAGGATCAAAATATAAAAGAAAACACATTTAGAATGGAAACAATCTTCAAGGGAAAATAAAGCAAACCAAAGATTTTATCAGGCCGTCTGTTTTCAGATATAATGCGATAGAAAACATTCAAAAAAGAGCATTAAATGTGAATGGGTACACATGTGCTCTGTGGATAAGCAAACTCTTAGCTGCAGCTTTTACTTCAATTGAATTCACCAGCAATGTGAAAAAGGTCCATTCTGTAACCACTAGTTTGGCCATTATCCATGATTTTCAACCTGTAAGCATTTCACATTGAGAGGAGTGGTTTCCATGTTGTTCGTGTGGTATTTATCTGTTCCTCCACCGGGTCACATGCTTGACCCTTATGTGCGGAGTGAATCCTCAAAGTTGCAACTCTTCACGCTATAGATTTACTTTATCACGTTTGTTTTGAATGTGAATAGTCATAAGAATATACATGATGAATCTCAAATGGCAACCTATTCCCTATATAGTGCGCCACTTGCCTGAAGTAGTGCACCATATAAGGTAGAAGGTCCTATTTGGGACGTAGCCACAGAAATCTAGGAGATATTTCATGTTTTAGGTTCATGTTATCCTGTCCTCTTCTCTCGGTCCTCTGTATGGCTCCCCGTAAATGAAAACACAGGTTACTCTGGTAAAGCATACGCTTACCTTCCACTTATGACAACGTCATGCCTTTGCAATCTGTGTGTGCATTTTTATATCCATTTTCTCGTGTGCATAAAGTGGTTCTCGACATTCTCCATCTCCATCGGGACACAAAGCCAACGGTTGGATACAGAACTCTGATGTAAATACTATCTAAGAGTTGGTAGTATGTAATTTACACTAGAATGTCAATTTGAATGTGCTTGAAATGTTGACATGTTTCGTTGTACAGTCTGTTTGTTTTTTTACATAAGCTCTGGTTTAATATTTGTACAATATTACATTACTACTTGCAGTTTTGTCAATGTTTATTCTTAAAAAACAAAGCAATGATTAAAAATACATGTTTTATACTAAATTGTGCTATGTTTGTTACAGAAGTCTCCCGTTGACATACTTGTGTCAAGGATTGCTCTGTAAGGTCTGTGGAAACTTGGTTTGTTTACAGCAGTTTCGCTGAGAGCTTCAATGTAGGGCTATATTCATTCAGATTGGCATCAGCATAGCGGTTGTTTTGCTAGTGTCGGAGGTGGAACTGCGTTAGAACTGTCAAATCCACAAGTGGCACGTTGCCTTACCTTATCGAGGACACTACCATTAGATGCAACGAAACCACACCCGACTACGATCCGACAGCCGTGTTACAAGTTCGAACACTCAAATTAGACTGATAGGCCAAAATCCCTCCATCCAAGTGAACATGAAAACATGCATCAGCCTAACATTAATGGTTTTATATTTGACAGTCATTATTTCTATTATCGATAGAGCCTTCACTTTCTAGTGCTGTTTTCAACTTCTAACACGATAGAGACAATAGAGGGTTTGTGACACACGAGGAGCTGCCCACCAACATGTCAGCTCATACCACAGTTACACCGTAAAAACATCTGATATGCGGATGCTGGTCAACACTGGTTAAGGCTCAACCTGATTGAATCTATTGGAGCTGTTCTGCTCGTCAATCTGTTCGATTGATCCAGTATTGACGGGTTGATGAGCACTAATCCAAAAAAGTGATCCGCATTAGGAACTGTGGATTGGGCCAGCCAGCTTGAGGCCGGGGACTGGTACATAAAAGAATGTGTGCCAGTAATCACACACACTGCCATTACCAGGGCCCACCTATCTTTAGTATGGTTGCATGCGTGCACGGTCTCTCTCACACACCATAATGCATGCAAGATGTATGATCTGTAATTTGGTGGAACCTCTACTAAACTTTAAGTATCATGTTCTAATAGATGTTCACCTCTAATAGAACATGTATTTGTTAGGTCAGTCAATGTGTATAAGTCCAGTGTTCGTGTCAGAGAGAAGTCTTGGCATTAAGGCCTAATGTGTTGAAGGTGAGTGGCTGATGCATTGTGACAGCTCACATTAGGGACAAGAGCTTCACTTCCTGGAATAGCCTTATCTGCCTGATGTCACCAGAGGAGGGAAGACAGAACCACAAAGAGGAGAGGGGGGGTACTTTTTAAACTCTGATTCGTCTTGGTTCACCCCGCATTTGGAAATGGTTGAGCCATGTGAGTGTTATTTGGAGGCTATCTGCCTTTAGCCTCAGTCCATTGCCCTGCCCATGCCAACTTAATGTCCATATAATTCATGAGCATACTGCGTCCAGTAGTATACAGGGGGAAAAAGTACAATTACAGCACAATATTGTCCTGAAGACCTTCTCAAACCTTGTTCTTGTAGAGAGTGACTCATCATGTATCAGATGCATGAGACCCAGATGACTTAATACCGTTTATAGACATTATGCCCCTTCACCGTCTTGCCTTAGGCACACACACATACGCAAACACGCACATACACAACTAGACTGCTCCACTACACCTGCCATCTGTGTGGGACTTCTCTGTGACCACAGTGTGTGTATACATCATTAGACCCAACACACAGAGCTCCTCCAGATTGCTCAGTCTCAGTCTGGGCTCAGTTCTCTGGCTATAGTCACTCTGGGTGATCACTGGCACTCTGTCAGACACACACACACACACACACACAGAGTGAGATTGGCTCACAATAGGAGGGTGCCCCTAAACACTGACCTGGTGTCGGTTATACTGGGCTATACTCGGCCTTGTCTCAGGATGGTAAGTTGGTGGTTGAAGATATCCCTCTAGTGGTGTGGGGGCTGTGCTTTGGCAAAGTGGCTGGGGTTATATCCTTCCTGTTTGGCCCTGTCCGGGGGTATCATCGGATGGGGCCACAGTGTCTCCTGACCCCTCCTGTCTCAGCCTCCAGTATTTATGCTGCAGTAGTTTGTGTCGGGGGGCTAGGGTCAGTTTGTTATATCTGGAGTACTTCTTCTGTCTTATCCGGTGTCCTGTGTGAATTTAAGTATGCTCTCTCTAATTCTTTCTTTCTCTCTCTCGGAGGACCTGAGCCCTAGGACCATGCCTCAGGACTACCTGGCATGATGACTCCTTGCTGTTCCCAGTCCACCTGGCCGTGCTGCTGCTCCATTTTCAACTGTTCTGCCTGCGGCTATGGAACCCTGACCTGTTCACCGGACGTGCTACCCGTCCCAGACCTGTTGTTTTCAACTCTCTAGAGAACAGGAGCGGTAGAGATACTCTAAATGATCGGCTATAAAAAGCCAACTGACATTTACTCCTGAGGTGCTGACTTGCTGCACCCTCGACAACTACTGTGATTATTATTTGACCATGCTGGTCATTTATGAACATTTGAACATCTTGGCCATGTTCTGTTATATAATCTCCACCCGGCACAGCCAGAAGAGGACTGGCCACCCCTCATAGCCTGGTTCCTCTCTAGGTTTCTTCCTAGGTTTTGGCCTTTCTAGGGAGTTTTTCCTAGCCACTGTGCTTCTACACCTGCATTGCTTGCTGTTTGGGGTTTTAGGCTGGGTTTCTGTACAGCACTTTGAGATATCAGCTGATGTAAGAAGGGCTAAATAAATACATTTGATTTGGTTAGGATTTTGAGAAGGTAAACTGATCCCAGAAATGTGTCAATCTCCTACCCCCATTGTGTCTGGGACATGAGCATACCTGCTGCCTACTGCAGCTGGGTAGTGGATAGTACAGTGACTGGGTCTGAAGGAGCAGACAGAGGGGTGCATAGGAAGGACAGGAGCTCACACGAAACCCATAGAGCTGCAGTGCATTCTGGGACCTTGAGTTAGGAGGAGCTTGACAGGCTCATGAAGGCCCCCCACATGGCTATCATCTATAATTTTTTCTCTCCCTCTCTCAATGTTCTGCCAGGGTATCGTCTTCTTCTACATGTCTACAGCTAAATTCTGAGAAGTTGAGCTGCTCTCATCAGGTTTTAACACTGTGTGGTTCTGCAGCCCTCGTCTACTCTACTCTGCGCCACTCTTATGGGGGACCGAGTGGCGCAGCAGTCTAAGAGGCGTCACTACAGACCCGGCTTTGATCTCGGGCTGTATCACAACCGGCCGTGATCAGGAATCCCATTGGGCGGCGCGCAATTGGCCCAGTGTCATCGGGGTAGGGCGTCATTATAAATAAGAATTTGTTCTTAACTGACTTGCCTAGTTAAATAAAATAAAAAACTCTGCTCTCATTTGTCCCCTATCTTCCTATTTCACACCATCCACATTGTCTCATCATTGTCAAAAGCAATGAAAGATCTGTGTTGATCAACTGATCAGTATGAGGAGTAATGAGAGATGTTTGCTGCCTAGAGTAAAGGCCTGGTCTCAGTGAAAGATGTTTACTGCCTAGAGTAAGGCCTGGTCTCAGTGAGAGATGTTTATTGCCTAGGGTAACGCCTGGTCTCAGTGAGAGATGTTTATTGCCTAGGGTAAGGCCTGGTCTCAGTGAGAGATGTTTACTGCCTAGAGTAAGGCCTGGTCTCAGTGAGAGATGTTTATTGTCTAGGGTAAGGCCTGGTCTCAGTGAGAGATGTTTACTGCCTAGAGTAAGGCCTGGTCTCAGTGAGAGATGTTTACTGCCTAGAGTAAGGCCTGGTCTCAGTGAGAGATGTTTACTGCCTAGAGTAAGGCCTAATCTCAGTGAGAGATGTTTACTGCCTAGAGTAAGGCCTAATCTCAGTGAGAGATGTTTACTGCCTAGAGTAAGGCCTAATCTCAGTGAGAGATGTTTACTGCCTAGAGTAAGGCCTGGTCTCAGTGAGAGATGTTTACTGCCTAGAGTAAGGCCTAATCTCAGTGAGAGATGTTTACTGCCTAGAGTAAGGCCTAATCTCAGTAAGAGATGTTTACTGCCTAGAGTAAGGCCTAATCTCAGTAAGATATGTTTAATGCCAGGTGTAAGGCATGGTCTCAGTAAGATATGTTTAATGCCAGGTGTAAGGCATGGTCTCAGTGAGAGATGTTTACTGGCAGGATTAAGGTGTAGTTGTTATGCACGCCTCTAGGAAGAGGGAACGCAACACCCAGCTACAATTCAACTCCCAGTAGAGTGAAAGAGGTATGGGACTGTAGGTGCAAGTAAGGATGACAAAAGGCAGTGAATTTACCATTTACTAGGAATTTATTCCTTCACCCGGTAAATTTGGGGAAAAGGGGCTGGACGGAACCAAAGCAAAGAAACTAAATGTCAAAGCCCCCTCTCCTACCTTAACTACCTACCCACAACTTACCTAACTAGCACCACCTGGCGCACTAACCAAAATACAGGGGATGGTCCACCCAGGTCTTACCTAGTGTGCATAGACAGAGTATATACACTACGGGTATATGTATGCCCGCAGGCCTCTTGCCTAAGCACTCCCAAGGTGCCTTCCCCTTCCCCCCTGGGAACAAAAACAGAATAGTACAAACAAGTTCAATAATCAAAACAGTCCTTTGGACATAAACCTACATCCGCAGGACCGCAACAAAATACTTCACACAAAAAAAACCTGCGAAACAACTAACTCAGGACATTAAAGAAGCTCTCTCTCGCAGAGCAACAAACAAACACAGAACATAATCAGCTCTCTCTGAGAACAACCAACACAGTATATAACCCTCAGCTCTCTTCTGCACATCAGAACACTGGCTTATATAGCTGGAGAAGGAGTCTAATGGGATACAGCTGTTTCTGATGAGAGGGCGGGGTCAGCTCCAATCGTCAATGGGGCCGACCAATCAGCTGCTTGGGGGAATTTCAAGAATCCATCCTGAAACACACACACAAAATCAAAACCACAAAGGAACTAACAGTGGTCTCAGTGAGAGATGTTTACTGCCAGGAGTAAGGCCTGGTCTCAGTGAGAGATGTTTACTGCCAGGAGTAAGGCCTGGTCTCAGTGAGAGATGTTTAATGCCAGTTGTAAGGCCTGGTCTCAGTGAGAGATTTGTACTGCCTAGAGTAAGGCCTGGTCTCAGTGAGAGATGTTTACTGCCAGGAATAAGGCCTGGTCTCAATGAGAGATGTTTACTGCCAGGAGTAAGGCCTGGTCTCAGTGAGAGATGTTTAATGCCAGTTGTAAGGCCTGGTCTCAGTGAGAGATGTTTACTGCCTAGAGTAAGGCCTGGTCTCAGTGAGAGATGTGTATTGCCAGGAATAAGGCCTGGTCTCAGTGAGAGATGTTTACCGCCAGGTGTAAGGCCTGGTCTCAGTGAGAGATGTTTCCTGCCTAGAGTAAGGCCTGGTCTCGGTGAGAGATGTGTATTGCCAGGAGTAAGGCCTGGTCTCAGTGAGAGATGTTTACTGCCAGGAGTAAGGCCTGGTCTCAGTGAGAGATGTTTACTGCCAGGAGTAAGGCCTGGTCTCAGTGAGAGATGTTTACTGCCAGGAGTAAGGCCTGGTCTCAGTGAGAGATGTTTCCTGCCTAGAGTAAGGCCTGGTCTCAGTGAGAGATGTTTACTGCCAGGAGTAAGGCCTGGTCTCAGTGAGAGATGTTTACCGCCAGGTGTAAGGCCTGGTCTCAGTGAGAGATGTTTCCTGCCTAGAGTAAGGCCTGGTCTCGGTGAGAGATGTGTATTGCCAGGAGTAAGGCCTGGTCTCAGTGAGAGATGTTTAATGCCAGTTGTAAGGCCTGGTCTCAGTGAGAGATGTTTACTGCCTAGAGTAAGGCCTGGTCTCAGTGAGAGATGTGTATTGCCAGGAATAAGGCCTGGTCTCAGTGAGAGATGTTTACCGCCAGGTGTAAGGCCTGGTCTCAGTGAGAGATGTTTACTGCCAGGAGTAAGGCCTGGTCTCAGTGAGAGATGTTTACTGCCAGGAGAAAGGCCTGGTCTCAGTGAGAGATGTTTAATGCCAGTTGTAAGGCCTGGTCTCAGTGAGAGATGTTTACTGCCTAGAGTAAGGCCTGGTCTCAGTGAGAGATGTGTATTGCCAGGAATAAGGCCTGGTCTCAGTGAGAGATGTTTACCGCCAGGTGTAAGGCCTGGTCTCAGTGAGAGATGTTTCCTGCCTAGAGTAAGGCCTGGTCTCGGTGAGAGATGTGTATTGCCAGGAGTAAGGCCTGGTCTCAGTGAGAGATGTTTACTGCCAGGAGTAAGGCCTGGTCTCAGTGAGAGATGTTTACTGCCAGGAGTAAGGCCTGGACTCAGTGAGAGATGTTTACTGCCAGGAGTAAGGCCTGGTCTCAGTGAGAGATGTTTACTGCCTAGAGTAAGGCCTGGTCTCAGTGAGAGATGTTTACTGCCAGGAGTAAGGCCTGGTCTCAGTGAGAGATGTTTACCGCCAGGTGTAAGGCCTGGTCTCAGTGAGAGATGTTTCCTGCCTAGAGTAAGGCCTGGTCTCGGTGAGAGATGTGTATTGCCAGGAGTAAGGCCTGGTCTCATTGAGAGATGTTTACTGCCAGGAGTAAGGCCTGGTCTCAGTGAGAGATGTTTACTGCCAGGAGTAAGGCCTGGTCTCAGTGAGAGATGTTTACTGCCAGGAGTAAGGCCTGGTCTCAGTGAGAGATGTTTACTGCCAGGAGTAAGGCCTGGTCTCAGTGAGAGATGTTTACTGCCAGGAGTAAGGCCTGGTCTTGGTGAGAGAAGGCTCTGGATGGGTCCTGTCCACAATCCCAGGGTTTACTCAAGCTGTTAGCTAATGTTAGGGTTGGCACTTCCTGTGGTGTCAGACAGCTTTTTCCACAGCATGACTACCCATAACAAATCCTGGCACCCCCAAGTTTGACCTCTTAATGTGGAAACCCCCATAATAATTCAGAATACTGTGGTAATGTTGGACCAGCTCACTATTTGTCAGGAACCACCGAGAATTAATGTGGACTTTGAACACTGAATGTGACCATACGTTATAACGTGAATATTGACATTCTCTTTGCCACCCCTGGGGGGCCTTGTCTGTGTTTGGAGGTCCGAGATGACGCCTCCATCTCCGTACAAGTAATGTAGGATGAAGTTTACCCTGGACACAGATCTGAGGTGAGTTTTGTGTTTCCCCTGTTATTGTTATGGTTGGGGTTTGGAGATGGTAAGCTGATCCTGTATCTGTTTTAATATCTGAGTGCAACTTCCGAGCCCTGGAACGCTGGGTAGCTATGTGTTTTCCAACCTAGAATCCTCTCTACACCCTCATTGTTATATTTGGGTATTTTCAGAGTATATTTCAGAGACATGCTATTACATTGTGGGTTTTTATGACCCCTACAAAAAGGTTATTCAGCTGTCCCTATAGGAGAACCCGTTTTTGGTTCCAGGTAAAACCGTTTTTGGTTCCAGGTAGAACCATTTTGGGTTCCATTTAGAACGCTCTGTGGAAAGAACCAAAAGGGTTCTACCTGGAACTAAGAAGGATTCTTCAAAGGGTTCTCCTATGGGGACAGCCGCAAAACCCTTTTAGGTTCCTTTTTTTCTAAGAGTGTATCTTACCCAGACATAGATACAGAAATGGGTACCGCCTGGAGGGGGAAACATTTGGCTTGGAGGAACTCCAAAACCTGTTAGAGATGAATTAGCCTGTTGATCGATGTTTTCCCAGTTACTGGTTATTAAACTGTATGTAGGAACTCCATTGAATGGCTGCGTGCCCGGGGGACTCACTTCCCTGACGGACATTGCAGATAAATCCAACCAATCCAGCTCCTTCATCACACACAGAACAGTACAGCAGGAAACGCTGAGTCAGGTAGACATGGAGCCCATGCATCATACATACATACATACATACATACATACACACACACACACACACACACACACACACACACACACACACACACACACACACACACACACACACACACACACACACACACACACACACACACACACACACACACACACACACACACACACACACACACACTGTTATGATTATGTTTATAACACTATAGAGAAGAGGCACTCACCCTCTGCCACGGATTCACCTCTCCAACCCCCTGTCTCTGTGTGTATTAACGGTGATGCAGGAGTGTCGTTTGATAACTCAATCAGGCAGCAGCTCATTCCAGGGTGTCAGGACAGACCCCTGTTCAGTGTCCTGTAAAATGCTGCTGATTTACAACCATCCTGAATGTTCAGGATCCAGCACAACTCTCAAAAGAAACTGCTGATAGATGCAGAGAGAGCACTGTATGAAACGTGTGGTCTTGTTAGGGACTGCTGTTGTCCACTTATAATATGGTCATAGAAAAGAGATTGGCTAATTGTTTGACTATAGATGACAGAAGACTATGTACAGACAGCTACAGAGAACAGTGTGACCATATGTAGAAGTTCCATGTCCTCTCATTTCAGTGCAAAATAAAAGCAAAAGGGTGTTTTATTCCTCTTTCTGCCAGTCTCTCACTTTCTTTCCCTTCTCTTTCCTCTCTCTCGCTCTCTCTTTCCTCTTTATCAATCTTTCTTTTCTTTTTCCCAATGGTTTATTTTGTGTAATTTTATTACAATTTGCATTCTCCCTCTGTCTGTTTATAGGCCCACTAATGTCTCCAGCGTGTTTTTCATGAGCGAGAGAAAGAGAGAAGAGAAAGAGGGACAAAGAGAGCAGCATGTGGCTGTATGTAGAATAGCACCGGAGAGGATGGCTGACGTCTTAACCAACTGTGTTCTTTTTTTGCGTTGTTTGTAACTTATTTTTTAACTTATTTTGTACTTAATGTTGCTGCTACCATCTTTTATGACCGAAAATAACTTCTTGACATCAGAACAGTGATTACTCTCCACGAACTGGTATAAGCTATTTCCTTTAACGTGTCCGACGAGTCTGATGTGAAGGATATACTGCTTTCCTGGGAACAGGCCCAAATCCCTGTCATTTGCGTGAAGAGAAGACAGAGAAAAAGAGGGCTGAGGTCAGGCTGCTTTCTGAGAATTCGTAGGCGAGCGAGTAAAACCCCACTGCCATCTATTGGCAAAGATTATACTACCAACGGGACATTAAAAACTGTAATATATTATGTTTCACCGAGTCATGGCTGAACGACGACATGAATAACATACAGCTGGTGGGTTTTACACTGTATCGGCAGGATTGAACAGCAGCCTCCGATAAGACAAGGGGTGGGGATCTATGAATATTTGTAAACAACAGCTGGTGCATGATATCTAAGGAAGTCTCTAGGTTTTGCTTGCCTGAGGGAGAGTAGAGAGTATCTCATGATAAGCTGTAGACCACACTATCTACCTAGAGAGTTTTTATCTGTATTTTTCGTAGCTGTCTACATACCACCAGAGACCAATGCTGGCACTTAGACCGCACTCAATGAGCTCTATACCGCCATAAGCAAACAGGAAAACACTCAATCAGAGGCGGCGCTCCTAGTGGCCGGGGACTTTAATGCAGGGAAACAAATCTATTTCACCAAATTTCTACCAGCATGTTAAATGTGCAACAAGAGGGAAAAAACTCTAGACCACCTTGACTCCGCACACAGAGACACGTACAAAGCTCTCCCTCGCCCTCCATTTGGCAAATCGGACCATAATTCTATCCTCCTGATTCTTGCTTACAAGCTAAAATTAAAGCAAGAAGCATCAGTGACTTGGTCAATAAATACAGGTCAGATGAAGCAGATGCTAAGCTAAAGGACTGTTTTGCTAGCACCTACTGGAATATGTTCCTGGATTCTTCCGATGGCATTCAATTCTCGGGCCGACTCTCTTCTCTATACATCAATAATGTTGCTCTCGCTGCTGGTGATTCTTTGATCCACCTCTACGCAGACGACACCATTCTGTATACATCTGGCCCTTCGTTGGACACTGTGTTAACTAACCTCCAGATGAGCTACAATGCAATACAACTCTCTTTCCCTGGCCTCCAACTGCTCTTAAATGCAAGTAAAACTAAATGCATGCTCTTCAACCGATCGCTGCCCGCACCTGCCTGCCCGTCCAGCATCACTACTCTGGACAGTTCTGACTTAGAATATGTGGACAACTACAAATACCTAGGTGTCTTGATAGACTGTAAACTCTCCTTCCAGACTCACATTAAACATCTCCAATCCAAAATTAAATCTAGAATCGGCTTCCTATTTCGCAACAAAGCCTCCTTCACTCATGCTGCCAAACATACCCTCGTAAAACAGACCATCATCCCGATCCTCGACTTCGCCGATGCTATTTACAAAATAGCCTCCAACACTCTACTCAACAAATTGGATGGAGTCTGTCACAGTGCCATTCGTTTTGTCACCAAAGCCCCATATACTACCCACCACTGCAACCTGTATGCTCTTGTTGGCTGGCCCTCGCTTCATACTCGTCGCCAAAACCACTGGTTCCAGGTCATCTACAAGTCTCTGCTAGGTAAAGCCCCGCCTTATCTCAGCTCACTGGTCACAATAGCAGCACCCACCCATAGCACACGCTCCAGCAGGTATATCTCACTGGTCACCCCTAAAGCCAATTCTTCCTTTGGCCGCCTCTCCTTCCAGTTCTCCGCTGCCAATGATTGGAACGAACTGCAAACATCTCTGAAGCTGGAGACTCTTACCTCCCTCACTAGCTTTAAGCACCAGCTGTCAGAGCAGCTCACAGATCACTGCACCTGTACATAGCTCATCTGTAAATAGCCCATCCAATCTACCTCATCCCCATACTGTATTTATTTATTTATCTTGCTCCTTTGCACCCCAGCATCTCAACTTGCACATTCGTCTTCTGCACATCCTACCATTCCAGTGTTTAATTGCTATATTGTAATTACAACCATGGCCTATTTATTGCCTTACCTCTCTTATCCTACCTCATTTGCACATGCTGTATATAGATTTTTCTGCTGTATTATTGATTGTATGTTTGTTTATTCCATGTGTAACTCTGTGTTGTTGTATGTGTCGAACTGCTTTGCTTTATCCTGGCCAGGTTGCAGTTGCAAATGAGAACTTGTTCTCAACTAGCCTACCTGGTTAAATAAAGGTGAAAAAAGTAATAATTGAGGAGTACACCACACCACATCAGTCACTGGATTTATCAATAAGTGCATCGATGATGTCGTCCCCACAGTGACTGTACGTACATACCCCAACCAAAAGCCATGGATTACTAGCAACATCCGCACTGAGCTAAAGGGTAGAGCTGCCACATTCAAGGAGCGGGACTCTAACACGGAAGCTTATAAGAAATCCCGTATGCCCTCTGATGAACCATCAAACAGGCAAAGCATCAATACAGGACTAAGATCGAGTCGTACTACACCGGCTCCGACACTTGTCGGATGTGGCAGGGCTTGCTAATCATTACAAACTACAAAGGGAAGCACAGCCGAGAGTTGCCCAGTGACATGAGTCTACCAGACAAGCTAAATTACTTCAATGCTCGCTTCGAGGCAAGTAACAATGAAACACGCATGAGAGCATCAGCTGTACCGGACAACTGTGTGATCATGCTCACCGCAGCCGATGTAAGACCTTAAAGCAGGTCAACATTGACAAAGCCGCAGGGCCAGATGGATTACCATGTACTCCGAGCATGTACAGACCAACTGGCAAGTGTCTTCACTGACATTTTCAACCTCTCCCTGTCTGAGTCTGTAATACCAACATGTTTCAAGCAGACCACCATAGTCCCTGTGCCTACCAAATGACTACCAACCCATAGCACTCACGTCTGTAGCCATGAAGTGCTTTGAAAGGCTGGTCATGGCTCACAACACCATTATCTCAGAAACCCTAGACCCACCATTTGCATACCCCCGAAACAGATCCACAGATGATGCAATCTCCATTGCACTCCACACTGCCTTTTCCCACCTGGACAAAAGGAACAACTATGCTACGCATTGACTACAGCTCAGCGTTCAAAACCATAGTGCCCTCAAAGCTCATCACTAAGCTAAGGACCCTGGGATTAAACACCTCCCTCTGCAACTGGATCCATGACTTCCTGATGGGCCGCAACCAGGTGGTAAGGGTAGGTAACAACACATCCGCCACGCTGATCCTCATCACGGGGCCGCTCAGGGGTGCGTGCTCAGTCCCCTCCTGTACTCCCTGTTCACTCATGACTGCACGGCCAGGCACGACTCCAACACTATCATTAAGTTTGCCGATGACACAACAGCGGTAGGCCTGATCACCGACAACGACGAGACAGCCTATAGGGAGGAGGTCAGAGACCTGGCCGGGTGATGCCAGGACAACAACCTCTCCCTCAACGTGATCAAGACAAAGGAGATGATTGTGGACTACAGGAAAAAGAGGACCGAGCACACCCCCATTCTCGTTGACGGGGATTTAGTGGAGCAGGTTGAGAGCTTCAAGTTCCTTGGTGTCCACATCACCAACAAACTAACATGGCCCAAGCACGTCAAGACATTCGTGAAGAGGGCACAACAAAACCTATTTCCCCTCAGGAGACTGAAAATATTTGGTATAGGTCCTCAGATCCTCAAAAGGTTCTACAGCTGCACCATTGAGAGCATCCTAACTGGTTGCATTACTGCCTGGTATGGCAACTGCTCGGCCTCTGACTGCAAGGCACTACAAAAGGTAGTGCGAATGGCCCAGTACATCACTGGGGCCAAGCATCCAGCCATCCAGGACTCTGTACCAGGCGGTGTCAGAGGAAGGTCCTAAAAATTGTAAAAGACTCCAGCCACCCTAGTCATAGACTGTTCTCCCTGCTACCGCACGGCAAGCGGTACTGGAGCACCAAGTCTAAGTCCAAGAGGCTTCTAAACAGCTTCTACCCCCAAGCCATAAGACTCCTGGACAGCTAATCAAATGGCTACACCACCCCCCCCCTTCCCTCTTTTACACTGCTGCTATGCATAGTCACTTTAATAACTCTACCTACATGTACATACTACCTCAATTACCTCGACTAACTGGTGCCCCCGCACATTGACCTGTATATAACCTCGCTATTGTTATTTTACTGCTGCTCTTTAATTATTTGTTACTTTTATTTCTTATTCTCTTTTTTTTTACTGTGTTTTTTTGTAATTTTTAAATTTTTAACCTGCTTTGTTGGTTAGGGGTTGTAAGTTAGCATTTCACTGTAAGGTCTACACTTGTTGTACTTGGCCATGTGACAAATGCAATTTTATTTTATTTTATTTACTGCTCCATTCAGCCCACGTGCCTCGCCAGCAGAGCAGCGGTCTCAGGGTGAGAGTGAGTTCATTGGCTGATAGAGCTCTTCAGGTCATCACCATGGGACAAGGGTCTATTGGTCTTTCTGTCTTATATCATCAGGCCAGGACCACTTTAACCATCTCAAATCCTTATCTTTACCATTGAGTTGAAGAGGTTTAAGTGTGGGTAGACATTCTGAACATACAAAGAATAGGTCTGAACCCCAGCCAGAGGCCATGTTGTGTCTATTCTATTCTGACATGGCACACATAGTGCCAATATAGCAGTTTGCAACAGGCTGTGTTCTCCTCGTTGACTCCACATTGATACATGAGTTCTTCCGGTACATTTCTATGGAAACCCCCCACAGTGCTTGGACAGATAGTGATATACAGACAGTACAGCATATGATCTGACTGCTGATGTGGGCACAGCGACCTTAAAGGTGAGCTTTGAACTCCTTTCCTATATTCCAAATTGAAAACATATATTAGGACTTTTCATCTCTGTGTGTTGACACATTCACCGAGTAACAACACATGATATCACCCACCGTATGCAACAGCAAGTCAACGACTCCCCTGCTTCTCGTGCCAGAGCTCCTCATTCTCCTTAAGCTTTATGTTTTGGCCTTTAAAAAGCAATTTATAGTTCTTTATGATGATTCAATTCCCCTGTCGTCCACCGGGATGCTGCCAAGGGACTTCTCCCTGTCACTCAGAGGCCTAGTGGCTGGTGAGGTAACTGTTCTCTAGTGCTCTAAACCAGACAGATGTTCTCTCTCTCTCTTTGTGCGTGCATCTGTGTTTGTGTGCATGTCAGTTGTTCATCTTAAACAAAGGGGTTTGGCTCTGATACAAGGCTGCCCAACAGAGTTAGAGAAAAATAAGTTAAAGAGACATTCCCTTTCAAACAACATTCCAGGTAATGTACAACAGATTGTTGAGATGAGAAGAGATGGTTTATACCATGCGTATGACTGACTGTTGAATCAGGGTTGTGTACGAATCACAAAACTCCCACTGGGCACACACTGTCATTTGAATGAAATTATGTTGAGCCAACATGGAATAGACGTTGAATTGACGTCTGTGACCAGTGGGCTTTTTTATGTTGAGGTAAAGACTAGGCATTGGTTTGGGGACCTAACATAACTCGTCAGGTCTTAGACAATGTTACACATCATGAAAACTTCACTACTTCATCCATTGACACTACAAGTCTTTACCTCACCTGTGAGATTGCCATTGATCGTTATCGTCAATGACGTAAATATATTTTTAACCTCAGAAATGAGTTTAAAGAGAGACCACCTCTTGCTTTGATGTATTGGTGTATCTGTCCCTACAAATCACATATTGTCTTGTCCTCTCTGCCATTAGCAGAGTGATTGAGACTGAGTATCATCCAGATCGTCTTTCTAACCGACTCTGAGCCGTGCTATGTCAGGAGGGGGAAAAACATGAGCTGAACCTGTCAGATATGACCCTGCCAACGCCACTGTCAGCAAGGCTCTCAGCTCAGTGGTTTTGTGTAGGAACCATTTTTCACAGATTTTCAGTGGACCTTCCTCTGGTGCGTCAGCAGCCCAGCTGTTGTGTCTCTGACTGGGGGAGACAGGTGGTCCAGGTCCTTCCTGGATCAGGCCTCTCAAATATCCACCCAGTCTGATCTCACTGAGGGAATGAAATGAAGTTATTTTTCAATGGCTGGGTGAGTTTGGATGTGCTTACAGTACAGTACCACAGGTCTCTCTTTTGGGACAAGCCTATATCCAATGCTCACGCTCTCTCTCTCTCTGTCTCTCCCTTTGTGACATGACAATGCGCGTGTTTTCTCCCTATATGAAATCAAATATTTGGGTTTAGGTATAATGCCAAGAAATGCCTTTTGATTTGACAGCTCTAATGTAGTCCCACCTCCGACATCACCAAAACAACTGCTATGCGGATGGCAGCTATTGAGGGTCTGATTGAATAGAGCCCTTAGAGTTTAAGGCCGCGATTCAATCAGATCGCGCTTTGTCGTCAATGCAGTCATTTCCGATAAAGCCAACATATGCAATGTTTTTCGTGAATGCAGTCTCAACAAACACGGGAACAACAAGGCCTTTAAGTGCATTACCCCTGTGTTGGTTGACACGGCGCCCTAGTAACAACCTAAGCAGAGAGCTCCTGTAAATATGTACATATTTAGTTATTCTTTTGTGTTTCTAAGTGTTTTTTTTCATCAGCTGTTTTGTTTTTTAAAAATATTGAATTTTATTGCATATTTGACCCACAGATTTGCAGATAAACTGGCAGGTCAACTCTTTTGGGTTTGGCTAGCTAGCTAGCTGGCTTATCGTTTTTGTTCGAATGATACAGCTGGACATTGTGCCAGCTTTTTTGATTCACCTGGCTGCTGGTTCATGATCTTTTGAAAACATAAATTGAAGAGTCACCTGAAGCTTGAGAGGAATGGGAGATGCAGTAGAGGAATGTAGTGCTGAGGCAGAGGGCTCGTAATGAGGACGACTGGCTACTACTCTGAACTGTGTTTGGTGAGCTTTCTGGTGCCCAGAGCTGCTGAAGCATCACCCAAGTAGGTATGCCATAAATTGTCAGTGGCTACATGACTCAGGCTTGTTCCCAGAGAAGCCCTCTACAAGAACATCACCAGACTACATCTTCATCAACCATCTCCCTGACCACCTTCCTCTGATCAAGCTATGAACTGTCCCTCTCCAGCTTTGGAGGATGCATGCACTCAAATACTTGGCTTCTATTGGTTGACCTAGCTAACTATAGCTAATTGGTTGACCTAGCTAACTATAGCTAAGCTACTCATGACGATGTATTGGTTGACCTAACTAACTATAGCTAAGCTAATCATGATGATGTATTGGTTGACCTAGCTAACTATAGCTAATTGGTTGACCTAGCTAACTATAGCTAAGCTACTCATGACGATGTATTGGTTGACCTAACTAACTATAGCTAAGCTAATCATGATGATGTATTGGTTGACCTAGCTAACTATAGCTAATTGGTTGACCTAGCTAACTATAGCTAAGCTACTCATGACGATGTATTGGTTGACTTAGCTAACTATAGCTAATTGGTTGACCTAGCTAACTATAGCTAAGCTACTCATAATGGTGTATTGCTTGTTTGTTTTTTGCTTTTGGAGCGCTTTGAGATTGTTATGAAAAGAGCAACAGAAATTGTATAAATTATTATTATTCGTTTTATTTTTGTGACATCACAGTTTTAGGGTTCAAGTTCTGCCTTGGTGACACATTCGTTTTAGGCCCCTATAGATGCGTTAAAGTAATCAATGGAATACAGACGTTACCTTGAACAGGTTGGCGCGCATTCATCAAATCTGATCTAACAAAGTGGATATTCGTCAAATCTGTCATGATTTATGTATTATAACAGGCCCACAATGTGCCTTCGTAAGTCCGATTTGGATATATTTGGCTGTTTCTGCTGCATAACATGTAGAAGTTGTCCCTTTTCAAGTGATTACTGAATGCTAACTCCCGTTCGTAAAAGCTGGTTAGCATAGCTAGCATACAGAAATCATTTAGTAGTCAAAGTCATTTTTTACTTTAATGCAGTTGATTGGTAACAATGACATGGACATGTGTTGGGGTTGACATACATACAAACATTATACTCAAATGTTTGTGTAAAAAATATATAAACAACAGCCTAAATGTATGCACATTTTTCTGGGAGGCAAAATGGTTACCCGTGGCTGACATTTTTGGAACACAATTTTTTTGTTGTCTGCTTGTTTTAGTCAATTACAAAACAAAATATAAGAAAAGTAAAACATGTCTAAAGAAGACTTTTCAACATTGCCTTTGTTGCCCTCTTGTAATTGGGTGTGGTGAGTAGAATTATTGGGCCTGACACCTTGGAAATCAAGTTTCAAACAATGAGTTTAGATCTGATTGCTCTTCTCAGTACAGCTACAGTTGGTTTGTCACTCATTCAAATGACAACAAGCCAGCAAGAGCACTACAGCAGTGAGAGCTCGTGAAGCAACCAGTAGAGCGAGCAGCCCCCTCTGTTTGCTGAAACCAGCACAACCACACTTCTATAAATAAATGATTAGCTTAGCCATATATCTCACATTCTCCCAATCTTGAAAAATGTTGCCCCAACATTGCAACTATACAGGTAAATTACACCTTCAGCTACTTGTTGGCATTACAAAGGGAACCCAAAAATGAGCAATTCAACTGTACCACTTATAAAGAAATGTATTACCCTTTTTACACAGCAATCATCTTGCCTTTTTACTTGCTATTTCTGACAAACAGGACCATTGTACCATGTGGTTTTCTACTGCCTTTGATTTAGCCAGAACTTGACCATAATGGTATGTTAAATGCATTAGTATAATGACCAAAAAACATCCCTTGACCTAGGTGGGTTTTGTCCTGTCTTCTTACCCACTGCTTTACTAAATGTTTATTTTGTACACAACTTCCAACTGTTTGTACTCTTCTATTTCTAGGTCACGGGAAACTGGATGTATAGTCTCTGATTCAAAACAGTCAAGGACGGGGTATTCTCACTTATTTAAACAGTCATTAGAGAATGTCTGGTTGCTCTTTAAAAGTGCTTTCCTCTCCATCTTAAATAAGCATGCCCCATTCAAAAAATGTATAACTAAGAACAGATATAGCCCTTGGTTCACCCCAGACTTGACTGCCCTTGACCAGCACAAAAACATCCTGTGGCGTCCTGCTTTAGCATCGAATAGACCCTGCGATATGCAACTTTTCAGGGAAGTCAGGAACCAATACCAAGGCTAGCTATTTCAAACAGAAATTTGCATCCTGTAACAATAATTCCAAAAAGTTTTGGGACACTGTAAAGTCCATGGAGAACAAGAGCACCTCCTCCCAGCTGCCCACTGCACTGAGGATAGGAAACATTGTCACCACCGATAAATCTACAATAATTGATCATTTCAATAAGCATTTTTCTACGGCTGGCCATGCTTTCAACCTGGCTACCCCTACCCCGGCCAACATCTCAGCACCCCCTGCAGATTGGAAAGCTGACCACGGCAGCTTTCCAATCTTTGGGGATCTCAGACGATACGAAAGAGAGGTTGAACAGGCTAGTAATACGTTTGTTTATTCCATGTGTAACTCTGTGTTGTTGTTTCTGTCGCACTGCTTTGCTTCATCTTGGCCAGGTCGCAGTTGTAAATGAGAACTTGTTCTCAACTGGCCTACCTGGTTAAATATAGTGAAGGTGAAAGTGTGAAGCTGGGCTGCCCAGGAGTTGCTTAAAACCTCACTAGGGTATGGGGCACTATTTTCACCTCAGGATGAAAAGTGTTCCCAAAGTAAACTGCCTGCTACTCAGGCCCAGAAGCTAGGATATGCATATAATTAGTAGATTTGGATAGAAAACACTCCAACGTTTCTAAAACTGTTCAAATAATGTCTGTGAGTATAACAAAACTGAAATTGCAGGCAAAATCATGGGGAATATCCATCCAGGAGGTGGGATTTTTTTATGTTGGTAGTTTTCCATTTACTGCCTATACAGATTCCATTGATTTAGGACTCAAATTGCACTTCCCATGGCTTCCACTAGATGTCAACAGTCTTTAGAAATTGTTTCAGAATGTATTCTGAAAAATGAGGGAGTAAGATGAGTGGACACTGCAGTGTCCCAGAGGTTTTTCATGCGCGTGACCGAGAGCGCACCTTTCTTGTTTTCCTTTTATATTGACTAAGCTTTTGTCCGGTTGAAATATTATTGATTATTATGACTAAAAACAACCTGAGGATTGAATTTAAAAATCGTTTGACATGTTTCTAGAAACTTTACTGATACTTTTCGGATTTTTCGTCTGCCTGCCTGCCTTTGAGCCTGTGGATTACTGAACAAAATGCGTGAACAAAACTGAGGTTTTTGGATATGAAGAGGGACTTTAACGAACAAAACAAACATTTATTGAGTAAATGGGAGTCTTGTGAGTGCAACCATAAGAATATCATCAAAGGTAAGTGATTAATTGTATCGCTATTTCTGATTTGTGTAACTCCTTTACTTGGCTGGTAACTGTTTGTAATGATTTGTCTGCTGGGCACTGTTCTCAGATAATCGCATGGTATGCTTTCGCCGTAAAGCCTTTTTGAAATCTGACACCGTGGTTGGATTAACAAGAAGTTCATCTTTAAACCGATGTGTAACACTTGTATGTTTTATGATTTTCTATAATGAGTATTTCTGTTTTTGAATTTGGCGCTCTGCAATTTCACTGGATGTTGGCCAGGTGGGATGCTACCATCCCACACCCCCTAGAGAGGATAAGTTAGAGCCTATGGATGTCTCCTCTCTCTTTCTGGATTCTGTGACCTGCGTTCTACCATCTGTAGGTGCCCATCTTCAGGTTCAGAGTCCTCTGCTGTATCCTGACTGTCATCCATGTCTTCTGCAGCCAGCACCCTTTCCCCTCCTTCTCCAGCTAAGTTCAACTCCTGTTCCTCTTCAGCCATTTGTGGCAATTGACACCTCTCCTGTACTTCAGGTGTGCTCTGAGGATGGAACTCATGCGCTGTGTGGTTCAGTGTGGTGGCTCGGTAGATGTAGTCCTGTCTGGAACTTGTCATTAGACTCGTCCTCGCTGTCTGTGTGTTGATGATTCTGTGTCACATGGGGTCTCTGTTTTGTTCTGTTACTCTGTCTTGTTTTTACTCTGTATTTGCTTTGAGGTTGTTCTAGGGTTTCAGCTACAGGTAGGAAGTCACATGGCAACAAAATATTTCGATGGAGTGCTTTTATCCTTATCCTGGATTTTCCTCTCTTTCTATCCCAAACAGGAGATTAATGGGGAGTCGTGGAGGCCTGTCGAACAGTAAGTAGAATGGTGAGTAGCCTGTAGCATCACTTGAAGTACAGTTGCAGGCATGAAGGCCCTTGGGTAAGTAGCTTTTCCAGTCTTCTGTTTCTGTGTTAGTGTTCTGAGCATGGAGGTAAGGGTACAATTAAATCTCCTGTGGGTGAAACTGAGTGGTGTGTGACCCTCATATTCCACAGAGCTCTTTCAGTCAATGTAACAGTTGGTTTTCAAGTTATCTTCCCTGGTCATGGTGTATTTTCCCATGAAATCCACATTTCAGTGCAAAGTCATTGAACAGTTTGTCTGCCACTGTCTTGGCTGACTTGTTTGTGGTTGCATAGGCTTGGGAAAAGCGTGTGTAGTGGTCCATGACAACAAGAATGTACTCAATACCTCCTTTTCACGTCTCCAGGTGAAGGAAGTCTACAGAGACTAACTCGTGCTCGTGTTGGTCTGTTTGGTTTCCTCTTCTTCAGGCACTCGCAAAATTATTTTCACAAAGTGTTCCACATCATGCTGCATTTTGGGCCAGTAGAACCGGTCTCTGATTAAGCTCAATGTTCTGTGCCCAGATGTCACTTGAGGATGGGAAGAACGAGTTGACATCTGGAAGGACTTCTCCTGTGCAGTGTTCCATCTGGTTTGATCTCTAGTTTTCCCCATTCCCTAGCAAGGCTCTCACTTCACTGTCCTCTGTGTGAATGACATCGCACTTGGCCCCTGGTTTCTCATCTTGTACTCCCACACTTTTCCGATCGCTGGATTTTCCTGTTGAGCCTCCCATATCTCATCTCTGGAGATTGGCTGTGCTGTGCTGAGTAGTCTCTCCTCGGCTTGCTCTGCCTCTGCTTGTTCTTGGGTGACGTAAAATGTGATGTAGCTGAACAGTGGAGTAGGCTCTACCTTGCTTTGTGGCACTGACAGTGTCCTGACTTACTTCCTCTGTACACTGTGTCATGAACGTCTGTGTCTCCGTTTGCCTTTCCAGGTCTGTACTTGATGGTGAAGTTGAAATCAGCCAATTCAGCAACCCTCCTCTGTCTTGTTGCATTCAACTTAGCGGTGGTCAGTGTAACCGGTGTGAAATGGTTAGCGGGGTGCGCGCTAATAGCGTTTCAATCATTGACATCACTTGCTCTGAGACCTTGAAGTAGTTGTTTCCCTCCACAGCTTTTGTGGAGCGATAGGTAACGATGCTTCGAGGGTGTCAGTTGTTGTGTGCAGAGGGTCCCTGGTTCGAGCCCAGGTAGGGGCGAGGAGAGGGACGGAGGCAAAACTGTTACATAAGCACATATGTGAGGGAGTTGTTGTTCGTATACACCACAAAGGAAGGAGCGTGGAATAGGTAGTCTCTGAAATGATCACAGATAGCCCACTTCAGACCCAGGAACTCTAGCTTGCCCTAGTGTAGATTGTAGTTATTCTCTGGACACTGGTACAGCACTGCTCCAAGTCCTACTTGTGATGCGTCCGTGTGTAGTTGAAGTCTGGGTAGGCTAACACTGGAGGGTTGGACAGCCTGTCAGTGAGGTTGTTTAACACTTCCTGGTGCTCCTCTGTCCATTGGATGGGGGTTGCACTCCGTAGCTGGAGTACTTTTCCTGCTGTTTCTGCTTTCCGTGCTTTTGCCTTAGCTTTGACTTCCCATGCTGTAGCTGGGTGTCACTCCTTCAAGGCCTGGACAGGAGCCACCTCTGCAGGGCCCATGGTGTAACCGTCTTTTGACACCATCCTGCCTAGGAACCTCACTTTTGCCCTAAACGGTTCACATTTCTTAGAAGTGAGTTTGATGCAATGTTGTTGGTATCGGCGTAGGACTGTTTGGATGTGTCTGATATGTTCATCAAAGGACTGACTGTGAACTAGCTTGTCGTCTAGATACCCCCCCCCCCCCTCTCTCTCGCTCTCTCTTTTTCTCTGTCTGTCTGTTTGACTCTTGGTCTCTCTGAGTCTCTTTGTCTCACGCTCCTGCTCTGTGTGATACAGTAGCTTTTGTTTAGCACACAAGCTGAATGTCCTCTAGTATGTGAGTTGAGGCCAAGGTCCAGTCGGTTCCATTCAGTCAGAACAGCTTCCAGAAGCTCCTGCTCTTCCCACCTGAACTATTTTCTGTCTCGGTGGAAATCAGTGAGAGCGCTGGGATCCTGCTCCTCATCCCGTGTGCGTGAGGACTGTGTTTACACACAGTTGTGACAGCCGCCCAACCTGTGAACAGACAGACAACATATGCCGTGGAAGAGGGAAGACATTCTGTGGAAGAGCTGACACCTACCCTGGGAGACAGTGTGCAGCTGGAGAGGGAAGGGGCTCCAAGGGCCTGGGCTCGTGTGAGAGAGAGAGACAGAGAGAGAGACAGCAGGACAATGAGTGAACCTGTGCCAGTGGATATGCATGTGCCAGGACTTTGCTGTGAGAAAGTGCACTTCGATACCATTGTTAGTAGTTCTGTAATGTATTGTTGTTGTTGTAATCGTCATCTTGTCGATTGAAATTGTCATCTTCATCATCATCATCGTGACAAGGACGGCCGTCGCATTGTTCACTTAAAAGATTAAAAAGTAGACGGAGAATAAAACTGCATAAAAAATACTTGATTTATTGTCCAATACAGCAAGATAAAACAACAAAACAGATTGGCTGTTCAAAGATGCTAAAACCAACCTTTGACCTTTCAGACATGGCTCTAGAACATACTGAACACACCTGTTTTATACTCCGGTTTGACCATCAACTAATTAGGTACACCTGAAGTGTGGCCATGCAAAATTTAACCAAACACAGTAAAGAGGGCACGACAAAGCCTATTGTGAAGAGGGCACGACAAAGCCTATTCCCCCTCAGGAAACTAAAAAGATTTGGCATGGGTCCTGAGTGTCAGGTTTTGGCCAGGACTATTCAGGTTTTGGTCACTAGATGTCCCCATTGCGCCTTTTTGAACCTTTTGTTTTTTCCCCTTCTAGTTATTGTTTTCACCTGTGCCTCATTTCCTTGTAGGTATTTAAACCATTAGTGTCCCTCAGTTCTTTGCTCTGTGTTTGTATGTTAGCACCCAGCCCCAGCCATGCTGTGAACATATATTTCTCTTGTTGGATTTTCCAGAGGTACTCTGGTTTTGTTCTTGTTTATTTTTGATTAGTCTTTTGAGGTCTGTTTTTTCCCTGCTGTTCTTACCACTTTGTGGATTTTCTTTGTATTTTGGAGGATATCCATTTTTTCTCTTGGCTTTACTTTTGACGTTGTGGATTTATATTTTTGCCTGAAGATCTTTTACCTTGATTAAACCACCGTCTCTAGTACTGCTGTGTCTGCCTCATCTTCTGGGTTCTGCCGACTATTAGTGACTGTTTCTCACACCGGGTCCTGACAGAAACACAGAGCCATTAAAATGAACCCAGAGGCAGCCAGTACCCAGGATTTTCTTTCAATGCTGTCCCACCACGAGGGGACTGTCCAACGTCACGAAGCTGCTCTGGTTCAGCAAGAGGCCTTAATGGCTAGACATTCTCAACTTCTGTCGGAGATGCTGACTTCCATAAAGCAGATTTCTGATCGACTTTCCCCGGCAACCGCGTCTGCTCCAGTACATCAGATTCAAGTGCCCGTGGCAGTTAACCCCCTGGCTGAACCTCGTCTGCCACCTCCCCAACGGTTCTCAGGTGATCCGAGTGTTTGTAAGGGGTTTTTCACCCAATGTTCTCTCTCCTTCGAGCTGCAACCCTCGTCGTTTCCCACCGACCGGTCCAAGATAGCATATATCATCACCCTGTTGTCGGAAAAAGCCCTAGCCTGGGCTACTGCTGTGTGGGATGCCCAAAGTCCCTGCTGTGCCAGCTACTCTACCTTTGCTCAAGAATTCAAGCGATTGTTTCAAGGTCCTACCAGCGGCCCTGACTCAGCCAAACAGCTCCTGACTCTCCGCCAAGGACGGCGCAGCGTGACGGACTATGCCATCCAGTTCCGCACGGTGGCAGCAGCGAGTGGCTGGAACGACGAGGCGCTCACAGCGTGCTTTTTGAAGGGTCTTTCCGACACCATCCAAGATTAACTGGCCACTCGGGAACCACCGGACAACCTCGAGTCCCTTATCAAGTTGGCCTCGCGCATAGACCAGCGTCTGAGAGAGAGAGAACTCAACCGTAGACCTCTCACCCTAGCTCCTATCGGTTCCAGCTCCGAGTCTCCACCTTTATCCTCGCTGGCTCCACCAGAACCCATGCAGGTTGGACGCATCTCCCAGGCTGAGAGAGACCGCCGGATGAGGGAGCGATGCTGTCTATATTGCGGCAAACCGGGCCATTTCCGCTCCACGTGTCCCGGGCTCCAGGGAAACGCACTCTCCCGTGCAGGCCTGGGAGGACTGTAACGTGAAATATAACCTCCTCCCATCCATCCAACTCCCGCCTGCTCATTCCAGTTACCCTTTCCTGGGACAACCACGAGCTTCCTCTTCAAGCCTTGGTAGACTCTGGAGCCGCAGCTAACTTCATGGATGGTGTCTGGGCGAAGGAGAATGGCGTTCCCTCTGAACCTCTAAGTGACCCCGTAAGGGTTACTACGTTGGATGGAAGCCCTTTGGGATCTGGACTTGTCACTCGTGTCACTACCCCCTTGCGACTTTCAGTTTCCCAACACCAGGAAGTGATGAACTTTCATCTGATCTCCTGTTCCGAGTTCCCTCTCGTCCTTGGATACCCCTGGCTTCACAGCCATAACTCTCACATCGACTGGTCTGTGGGCACTATCAAGCAGTGGGGTCCTACGTGCCAAGCCACTTGTATATTCCCGAGTTCCCCGAGTTCCCCTCCCGAGTCTCTAGAATCCATCGACCTGTCCCGAGTTCCCGAGTGTTACCATGACCTCAAACCGGTATTTAGCAAACAGAGGGCCACCAGACTACCACCCCATAGACCTTACGATTGCCCCATCGACCTGTTTCCGGGCACCTGCCCACCCAGGGGTCGGATCTTTTCCCTATCTCCTCCCGAACGAGCCGCTATGGATACCTACATCAAGGACGCTCTGGCAGCAGGCCTCATGCGTCCATCCACCTCGCCGGCGGGAGCAGGGTTTTTCTTTGTGGCCAAAAAAGACGGTGGATTACGTCCTTGCATCGACTACCGGGGACTCAATGCCATAACCGTCCGTAACCGCTACCCGCTACCCCTTATGGCCACAGCCTTTGAGCTGCTCCAGGAAGCAGTTGTCTTCACTAAGCTTGACCTGCGGAACGCATACCATCTTGTGCGGATCAGACCCGGTGACGAGTGGAAGACCGCTTTCAACACGCCTACTGGTCACTACGAATACTTGGTGATGCCCTTCGGCCTGACCAACGCCCCGGCTGTGTTCCAAGCGCTCATAAACGATGTGCTTAGGGATATGCTTAACATCTTCGTGTTTGTTTACTTGGATGACATCCTCATCTTTTCGAGCTCCCTTCAAGAACACACTAAGCATGACAGACAAGTACTCAAACGCCTCATTGACAGCCATTTGTACGTTAAGCCGGAAAAATGTGAATTCCATTCCTCCCGAGTACAATTCCTGGGATTTGTAGTGGAACCCGGTCGAGTCCAGATGGACCCCAGGAAGGTAGGGGCGGTAGCGGATTGGCCCACCCCCAAGTCCGTTAAGGAAGTTCAGCGTTTCCTGGGCTTCACTAACTTTTACCGCAAGTTCATCAAGAACTTCAGCTTGCTGGCAGCCCCTCTCTCAGCTTTAACCAAGGGTGGCAACGCAAGGTTTCTGTGGGGAGAAGAAGCTGAGACGGCCTTCCAAGGACTCAAGCAGCGCATCCTCTCTGCTCCCATCCTGACACTACCGACGGCGGATGAACCTTTTGTGGTGGAGGTAGACGCATCAGAGGTTGGTGTTGGAGCTGTCCTGTCTCAGAGGGGTGAAGACAAGAGGCTTCACCCTTGCGCCTTCTTCTTTCACCGGCTTACCCCGGCCGAGAGGAACTACGATGTGGGGGATCGTGAACTCCTAGTGGTTAAGATGGCATTGAAGGAATGGAGACACTGGCTCGAGGGGGCTTCTCAACCGTTTCAAGTGCTTACGGACCACAAAAATCTGGAGTATATCCAGCAGGCGAAGCGGTTGAACTCCAGACAAGCTCGATGGTCTCTTTTCTTCAATCGATTCCAGTTTATCCTCACCTATAGACCCGGGTCGAAGAATCTCAAACCGGACGCCTTGTCACGAGTCTACGCTCCTGCCATTCGAGAAGATACTGACATGCCTGTCCTTCCTGCCGCTAAGATCGTGGCTCCGATCTCGTGGCAAGTTGAGGATACCGTGAAACGAGCTCAAGCCATCGAACCGGGTCCTAAAGGAGGTCCTGCCAATCGGTTGTTTGTTCCCAAGGCAGCGAGGACCCAGGTCCTTCTGTGGGGGCACTCCTCTCGCCTCACCTGTCACCCGGGCATAGGTCGCACCTTGGAGTTTATCCAGCGTAAGTTCTGGTGGCCCACCATAAAAGAAGACGTTGCCACTTTCGTCAAGGCCTGTCCCGTGTGCTGCCAGGGCAAATCTTCTCACCTCCGCCCTCAAGGACTCCTTCACCCTTTATCTATTCCCCACCGACCCTGGTCCTATATCTCATTGGACTTTATTACTGGCCTTCCTCCGTCCCATGGTAATACTACTATCCTAGTCATCATCGACAGGTTTTCTAAGGCGGCCAGGTTCGTCCCCTTGACTAAATTACCTTCTGCCAAGGAAACGGCTGAGTTGGTGATTAACCATGTGTTCCGAGTCTTCGGCATTCCGCAAGATATGGTTTCCGACAGAGGTCCCCAGTTCGCCTCAAGGTTTTGGAAGGCCTTCTGCCAACTCAGACTGGCAGTGGCCCCTATATCTTCAGGGTACCATCCGGAGTCCAACGGCCAAACCGAGAGGATGAATCGAGCTGGAAACCACCCTCAGATGTATGGTCTCCAACAACCCATCCACATGGTCGTCCTTCATGGTTTGGGCCGAGTACGCGCACAACACCTTGTGCTCCTCCTCCACTGGTATGTCCCCGCACGAGTGTCAGTTTGGCTATGCTCCTCCATTGTTCCCAGACCAGGAGGCAGAAGTCAGAGTGCCTTCAGCCTTGAGGTTCATCAGACGCTGTCGGCTTACGTGGAAGAAGGCCCGTCTTAATCTTCTGCGTTCCTCACAGCGGTACCAACAACAAACCAACAGACGTCGCCGTCCCGGGCCTACCCTGCGCCTCGGTCAGAGAGTATGGCTCTCAACTAAGAATTTACCGCTACGGGTGGAGTCTCGCAAGCTGTCCCAGAAATTCGTCGGTCCCTTTAAGGTTGCCAGGAGAGTGAACCCCGTTACTTTTCGCCTGCACTTACCCAGATCCCTTAAGATTAATCCCACGTTTCACATTTCTTTATTAAAACCTGTTTTTTTTTTCTCCCCTTATCCCGGCAGGCAGACCTCCCCCTCCGCCCCGTGTCATCGGATACTGGATTCCCGCCGGGTGCAGCGGTCCTGGCAGTATCTGGTGGACTGGGAAGGCTACGGTCCCGAGGAGCGCTCCTGGGTTCCTGCCAAAGACATACTGGACCCTGACCTGATTCGTCAGTTCAGGGCCCTCCACCCTGAAAAGGCTGGTAGGAACGTCAGGAGCCGTTCCTATGAGGGGGATTCTGTCAGGTTTTGGCCAGGACTATTCAGGTTTTGGTCACTAGATGTCCCCATTGCGCCTTTTTGAACCTTTTGTTTTTTTTCCCCTTCTAGTTATTGTTTTCACCTGTGCCTCATTTCCTTGTAGGTATTTAAACCATTAGTGTCCCTCAGTTCTTTGCTCTGTGTTTGTATGTTAGCACCCAGCCATGCTGTGAACATATATTTATCTTGTTGGATTTTCCAGAGGTACTCTGGTTTTTGAGTCTTTTGAGGTTTGTTTTTTCCCTGCTGTTCTTACCACTTTGTGGATTTTCTTTGTATTTTGGAGGATATCCATTTTTTCTCTTGGCTTTACTTTTGACGTTGTGGATTTATATTTTTGCCTGAAGATCTTTTACCTTGATTAAACCACCGTCTCTAGTACTGCTGTGTCTGCCTCATCTTCTGGGTTCTGCCGACTATTAGTGACTGTTTCTCACACCGGGTCCTGACACTGAGATCCTCAAAAGTTTCTACAGCTGCAACATCGAGAGCATCCTGACCGGTTGCATCACTGCCTGGTACGTCAATTGCTCGGGCTACGACTGCAAGGCACATCAGAGGGTAGTGCGTACGGCCCAGTACATCACTGGGGCAAAGCTGCCTGCCATCCAGGACCTCTACACCAGTCGGTGTCAGAGGAAGGCCCTAAAAATTGTCAAAGACCCCAGCCACCCCAGTCATAGACTGTTCTCTCTACTACCGCATGGCAAACAGTATCGGAGTGCCAAGTCTAGGACAAAAAGGCTTCTCAACAGTTTTTACCCCCAAGCCATAAGACTCCTGAACAGGTAACCAAATGGTTACCCGGACTATTTGCATTGTGTGCCCCCCCCAACCTCTCTTTTACGCTGCTGCTACTCTCTGTTTATCTTGTATGCATAGTCACTTTAACTATACATTCATGTACATACTACCTCAATTGGCCCGACCAATTGGCCTGACCAACCAACCCGATTAGCCAATGTGCTCCTGCACATAGCCCGATTAGCCAATCTGCATTGTGTCCCTCCACCCGCCAACCCCTCTTTTACGCTACTGCTACTCTCTGTTCATCATATATGCATAGTCACTTTAACCATACCTATATGTACATACTACCTCAATAAGCCTGACTAACCGGTGTCTGTATATAGCCTTGCTACTGTTATTTTCAAATGTATTTTTACTGTTGTTTTATTTCTTAACTTACCTACACACACACACACACATACCTTTTTTTCTCCGCACCATTGGTTAGAGCCTGTAAGTAAGCATTTCACTGTAAGGTCTACACCTGTTGTATTCGGCGCACGTGACAAATAAACTTTGATTTGATAAAGACAATTAAGACATTTAGGGCAATTCAATCTAAATGCTGAAGCGTGACAGATTCCGTGATAGAAATGTAAAGGTCATTTCCGATTGCACCAACATATACAGCGTTTACCACGAATGCAGTCTCCGCTAAAGCGGGAACATTGCCTTTAAATTTTGCACACAGGTTGTAATATGGCTTTTTTTTCTGGCTTGGCCTCCACAGTGATTTTAACACACGCACCGCTAGTGTAAAATAATTAATAAAACACAACAAACACACCTTGCTCTTGAATAAATACTTGCATACACATTTAAAACAGTCCAATGTCTAGTGAAGGAGCCTCACCTTCACAATCATCATCATCACCATCATTTTTACCATCATCACTATCACCATCATTACCATTACCATCATCACTATTACCATCATCATCACCATTACCATCATCACTATCATCACCATCGTCATCGTGAACCATGCCAACCATATGCCCATCTTCTGATTCCAATCCATGGGTTCCACATAAAGCACAAAAGCTTTTGATCATTGGATCATCTATTCCCATTGAATGGTCATGTAAGAGTGGATGCTGATGTACAGTGCCTTGCAAAAGTATTCATCCCCCTTGGTGTTTTTCCTATTTTGTTGTGTTACAACCTTTAATTTAAATAGTTTTTATTTGGATTTCATACACAAAATAGTCCAAATTGGTGAAGTGAAATTCAAAAAAACAAACTGAAAAGTGGTGCATGCATACAGTGGGGAGAACAAGTATTTGATACACTGCTGATTTTGCAGGTTTTCCTACTTACAAAGCATGTAGAGGTCTGTAATTTTTTATCATAGGTACACTTCAACTGTGAGAGACGGAATCTAAAACAAAAATCCAGAAAATCACATTGTATGATTTTTTTGTAATTCATTTGCATTTTATTGCATGACATAATTATTTGATCACCTACCAACCAGTAAGAATTCCGGCTCTCACAGACCTGTTAGTTTTTCTTTAACCTCTAACACCTCCCAAACCCGGATCCGGGAGCACCCCCATCAGTAGAAAAGCTACTAGCATAGCCTAGCATAGCGTCACAAGTAAATACTAGCATCTAAATATCATTAAATCACAAGTCCAAGACACCAGATGAAAGATACACATCTTGTGAATCCAGCCATCATTTCTGATTTTTAAAATGTTTTACAGGGAAGACACAATATGTAAATCTATTAGCTAACCACGTTAGCAAAAGACACCACTTTTTTTACTCCACCAGTTTTTTACTCCATCAGTAGCTATCACAAATTCGACCAAATAAAGATATAAATAGCCACTAACCAAGAAAAAACTTCATCAGATGACAGTCTGATAACATATTTATTGTATAGCATATGTTTTGTTAGAAAAATGTGCATATTTCAGGTATAAATCATAGTTTACCATTGCAGCCACCATCACAACTCTCACCAAAGCGACTAGAATAACTACAGAGAGCAACGTGTATTACCTAATTACTCATCATAAAACATTTCTTAAAAATACACAGCGTACAGCAATTGAAAGACACAGATCTTGTGAATCCAGACAATATTTCAGATTTTCTAAGTGTTTTACAGCGAAAACACAATATAGCGTTATATTAGCTTACCACAATAGCAAACGTCACACCAGCATTGATTCAAGGCAAAAATAGCGATAACGTATAAACCACCAAAATATATTAATTTTTTCACTAACCTTCTCAGAATTCTTCAGATGACAGTCCTGTAACATCATATTACACAAAGCATATAGAGTTTGTTCGAAAATGTGCATATTTAGCGGCACAAATCGTGCTTATACAATGAGAATAGTGTCCAAATCCTCAAGCAATCTGTCCGGCGCCATCTTGGAAAGGCACCTATTCTTATCGAAAACTATTCATAAACTTGACTAAAAAAATACAGGTTGGACAGCAATTGAAAGACAAATTAGTTCTTAATGCAATCGCTGAATTACATTTTTAAAATTAACGTTACTGCGCAATACAACGTGCGATAAAGCAAGGCTACACTGCAAGTAATGGCGTCTTATGCATTTGACTTTTTTCAACAGAACAATGAATTATCAGCATAAATAGTTCTTACTTTTTGATGACCTCTCATCAGAATCTTGGGATAGGTGTCCTTTGTCCAAAAGAATCGTTGCTGGGTTGGAGAAAGTCATCTTCCACGTTGCAATTAGCAGTAAACAATAGCATGCTAGAGAGAGATACCCAACTTCCTACAACGCCAGAAAATGAAATACCCGAAAATCGCAATATACTGACATAAACTGATATAACTCGGTTTAAAATAACAAGATTATGATGTCTTTAAAGCCTATATCGAATAAAAACAGAGCCGGATATATCTAGGAGCTAAAACGGGAGCTTCTAAAACGACATGCCAAGGTCCTCCTTGCGTCAGAGCGAAGAATCAAAAGAGAGGACACTTTGATTCCAATCAATTTATAGACTTTCGGATCTGCCTAGAGACTCCATTTCAAGGCCCTCTATTCGCTGACACCCAGGGGAAGGCGTATGCAGTGCATCTCAACCAATAGAAGACAGGCAGAGTTATACACAGGTCTGAGAACAGGTTGGAAAATTCTGCATTCTCAACTCCACATAGGGAAATTGCTCTAAGTCCAGTTCTGTTTCACGCACAGACATAATTCAAACGGTTTTAGAAACTAGAGAGTGTTTTCTATCCAATAGTAATAATAATATGCATATTGTACGAGCAAGAATTGAGTACGAGGCAGTTTAATTTGGGAACGTCAAGAAAACATAGTGCTAACAGCTCCCCCTATTGACAAGAAGTTTTAAGAAGCCCTCCTGTTCTCTACTCATTACCTGTATTAACTGCACCTGTTTGAACTCGTTACCTGTATTAAATGACACCTGTCCATACACTCAATCAAACAGACTCCAACCGCTCCACAATGGCCAAGACCAGAGAGCTGTGTAAGGACATCAGGGATAAAATTGTAGACCTGCACAAGGCTGGGATGGGCTACAGGACAATAGGCAAGCAGCTTGGTGAGAAGGCAACAACTGTTGGCGCAATTATTAGAAAATGGAAGAAGTTCAAGATGATGGTCAATCACCCTCGGTCTGGGGCTCCATGCAAGATCTCACCTCGTGGGGCATCAGGAAGGTGAAGGATCAGCCCAGAACTACACGGCAGGACCTGGTCAATGACCTGAAGAGAGCTGGGACCACAGTCTCAAAGAAAACCATTAGTAACACACTACGCCGTCATGGATTAAAATCCTGCAGCGCACGCAAGGTCCCCCTGCTCAAGCCAGCACATGTCCAGGCCTGTCTGAACTTTGCCAATGACCATCTGGATGATCCAGAGGAGGAATGGGAGGAGGTCATGTGGTCTGATGAGACAAAAATAGAGCTTTTTGGTCTAAACTCCACTCGCCGTGTTTGGAGGAAGAAGAAGGATGAGTACAACCCCAAGAACACCATCCCAACCGTGAAGCATGGAGGTGGAAACATCATTCTTTGGGGATGCTTTTCTGCAAAGGGGAAAGGACGACTGCACCGTATTGAGGGGAGGATGGATGGGGCCATGTATCGCGAGATCTTGGCCAACAACCTCCTTCCCTCTGTAAGAGAATTGAAGATGGGTCGTGGCTGGGTCTTCCAGCATGACAACGACCCGAAACACACAGCCAGGGCAACTAAGGAGTGGCACCGTAAGAAGCATCTCAAGGTCCTGGAGTGGCCTAGCCAGTCTCCAGACCTGAACCCAATAGAAAGTCTTTGGAGGGAGCTGAAAGTCCGTATTGCCCAGCGACAGCCCCGAAACCTGAAGGATCTGGAGAAGGTCTGTATGGAGGAGTGGGCCAAAATCCCTGCTGCAGTGTGTGCAAACCAAATATTAAGTTCTGCTTTTCTGATGTATCAAATACTTATGTCATGCAATAAAATGCAAATTAATTACTTAAAAATCATACAATGGGATTTTCTGGATTTTAGACCTCTACATGCTTTGTAAGTAGGAAAATCTGCAAAATCGGCAGTGTATCAAATACTTGTTCTCCCCACTGTATGTATTCACCCCCTTTGCTATGAAGACCGTAAATAAGATCTGGTGCAACCAATTACCTTCAGAAGTCACATAATTAGTTAAATAAAGTCCACCTGTACGCAATCTAATTGTCACATGATCTGTCACATGGTCTCAGTATATATACACCTGTTCTGAAAGGCCCCAGAGTCTGCAACACCGCTAAGCAAGGGGCACCAGCAAGCAAGCGGCACTATGAAGACCAAGGAGCTCTCCAAACAGGTCAGGGACAATGTTGTGGAGAAGTACAGATCAGGGATGGGTTATAAAAAAATTCTGAAACTTTTAACATCCCACGGAGCACCATTAAATCCATTATTAAAAAATGGAAAGAATATGACACCACAACAAACCTGCAAAGAGAGGGCCGCCCACCAAAACTCACAGACCAGGCAAGGAGGGCATTAATCAGAGAGGCAACACAGAGACCAAAGATAACCCTGAAGGAGCTGCAAAGCTCCATAGCGAAGATTGGAGTATCTGTCCATAGGACCACCTTAAGCCGTACACTCCACAGAGCTGGGCTTTACGGAAGAGTGTCCAGAAAAAAATAAGCAAACACGTTTGATGTTCGCCAAAAGGAATGTGGGAGACTCCCCAAACATAACTTCACTCTTGCTGCCAAACATACCCTTGTAAAACTGACCATCTTACCGATCCTCGACTTCGGCGATGTCATTTACAACATAGCCTCCAATACCCTACTCAATAAATTGGATGCAGTCTATCACAGTGCCATCTGTTTTGTCACCAAAGCCCCATATACTACCCACCACTGCGACCTGTACGCTCTCGTTGGCTGGCCCTCGCTTTATACTCGTCGCCAAACCCACTGACTTCAGGTCATCTACAAGACCCTGCTAGGTAAAGTCCCCCCTTATCTCAGCTCGCTGGTCACCATAGCAGCACCCACCCGTAGCACGCGTTCCAGCAGGTATATCTCTCTGGTCACCCCCAAAACCAATTCTTCCTTTGGCCGCCTCTCCTTCCAGTTCTCTGCTGCCAATGACTGAATCGAACTACAAAAATCTCTGAAACTGGAAACACTTATCTCCCTCACTAGCTTTAGGCACCAGCTGTCAGAGCAGCTCACAGATTACTGCACCTGTACATAGCCCATCTATAATTTAGCCCAAACAACTACCTCTCCCCCTACTGTATTTATTTATTTTGCTCCTTTGCACACCATTATTTCTATCTCTACTTTGCACATTCTTCCACTGCAAATCTACCATTCCAGTGTTTTACTTGCTATATTATATTTACTTCGCCACCATGGCCTTTTTTTTGCCTTTACCTCCCTTATCTCACTTCATTTGCTCACATTGTATATAGACTTATTTTTCTACTGTATTATTGACTGTATGTTTGCTTTACTCCATGTGTAACTCTGTGTTGTTGTATGTGTCGAACTGCTTTGCTTTATCTTGGCCAGGTCGCAATTGTAAATGAGAACCTGTTCTCAACTTGCCTACCTGGTTAAATAAAGGTGATATAAAAAATATGGAAGAAGGTACTCTGGTCAGATGAGACTAAAATTCAGCTTTTTCGCCATCAAGGAAAACTCTATGTCTGGCGCAAACCCAACACCTCTCATCACCCCGAGGAGACCAGTTTTTCATTTGCAGGGACTGGGAAACTGGTCAGAATTGAAGAAATTATGGATGGCGCTAAATACAGGGAAATTCTTGAGGGAAACCTGTTTCAGTCTCCCAGAGATTTGAGACTGGGACGGAGGGTCACCTTCCAGCAGGACAATGACTCTAAGTATACTGCTAAAGCAACACTCAAGGGGTTTATGGGGAAACATTTAAATCTCTTGGAATGACCTAGTCAAAGCCCAGACTACAATCCAATTGAGAATCTGTGGTATGACTTAAAGACTGCTGTACACCAGCGGAACCCATCCAACTTGAAGGAGCTGGAGCAGTTTTGCCTTGAAGAATGGGCAAAAATCCCAGTGGCTAGATGTGCCAAGCTTATAGAGACATACCCCAAGAGACTTGCAGCTGTAATTGCTGCAAAAGGTGGCTCTACAAAGTATTGACTTTGGGGGTCAGTTGTTATGCACGCTCAAGTTTCCTGTTTTTTTCTGTCTTATTTCTTGTTTGTTTCACAAGAAAAAATATTTAGCATCTTCAAAGTGGTAGGCATGTTGTGTAAATCAAATGATACAAACCCCCAAAAAATCAATTTTAATTCCAGGTTGTAAGACAACAAAATAGGAAAAATACCAAGGGGGTGAATACTTTGGCAAGCCACTGTACTTTACTTCAATATGAACTGTATGGGGAGGCTGCGCTGGGGCTGGGGCTTGGTCTGTGTTGTCTCCGTGCCCTACCAACATTTTTGTTATTCTACCCCTGTGGGGAAAGGAGGGAGGGGGATAGAACATGTTTTATATTTCTTACTTTTACCATACATCCTCCTCCTCTTCCTCATACCCCCTTCAATACTTCACACTATACCTCATCATTTAGGAGTAGAGCACCGGGCCATCCCTCCTGCCTGATTGGTTGGACGGTATAACAGATCTCCCCTTGATTGGTTGGTTTGCCAACTCTCTTCTGGCTTGGGAATGGAAGACACAAATGAGCGACAACTAAAACCAGAATTTATGGTTGCCCGGGTGGCTGTCCAAGAACGGGAATGCTATAGTAGACATTGCTGATATAAAATAGCATTCTATTTATGATGGTAAAAACAGAGACTCCCTGCTATGTTGCATATTGAAACAGACTATTGTGTAACTGAGCAGAAGGTTTGGACCTGTCAGTCTCAGCCTGTTCCCGTCTCTTCTTCTGGTGATTTTTTAATACATTTTTTATTTCACCTTTATTTAACCAGGTAGGCCAGTTGAGAACAAGTTCTCATTTACAACTGCAACATGGCCAAGATGAAGCAAAGCAGTGTGACAAAAACAAACAACACAGAGTTACACATGGAATAAACAAACATACAGTCAATAACACAATACACAGAGTTACACATGGAATAAACAAACATACAGTCAATAACACAATAGAAAAGTCTATATGCAGTGTGTGCAAATGAGGTAAGATAAGGGAGGTAAGGCAATAAATAGGCCGTAGTGGCAAAATAATCACAGTTTAGCAATTAAACACTGGAGTGATAGATGTGCAGAAGATGAATGTGCAAGTAGAGATACTGGGGTGCAAAGGAGCAGTCCTCTGGGGCTCCAATGCCCACTGAACACACAAAAGACATGGAAATGTGTAGAATTGCAGGACATTAGCTTTAAAACTGCAAAACGTTATTTTCGCTCCATGGCATAATGTGTAGAATTGCAGGAAATTAGCTTTAAAAATGCAATTTTTTTCTCTGCCAACAAGAGGGGTGTGAACAGTTTGAACAGTTTGGGACCACATGGGTGGCAGATTGGGATCACACTGAAGCCAACTGTAACTTTGGAGCAAGAATCTTACGTGTCCTTTTGGGCTCATAAGGAAGTTGATGTTGTTGTGCGATGACATGTTAGCCATCTGGTACACATGCTTTACACTCACTATAAACTTATGTGCACTTGTCAATAATCAGCTGTACAATACAGTCCTGCACCAAAAACAAACAATTTCCCATTTACATACAGTGCCTTCGGAAAGTACTCAGAACCCTTGACTTTATCCACATTTTGTCACGTTACAGACTTATTTTAAAATGGATTAAAAAAAATATCCTCAGCAATCTACACACAATACCCCATAAAGACAAAGCGAAAACAGAAATACCTTATTTACATAAGTATTTAGACCCTTTGCTATGAGTCTCGAAATTGAGCTCAGGGCATCCTGTTTCCATTGATCATCTTTGAGATGTTTCTACAACTTGATTGGAATCCACTTGTGGTAAATTCAATTGATTGGACATGATTTGGAAAGGCACACACCTGTCTATATAAGTTGACAGGGCATGTTAGAGCAAAAACCACGCCATGATGTAGAAGGAGTTGTCCGTAGAGCTCCGAGACAGGATTGTGTCGAGGCACAGATCTGGGGAAGGGTACCAAAAAATGTCTGCGGCATTGAAGGTCCCCAAGAACACAGTGGCCTCCCCCATTGTTATATGGATGAAGTTTAGAACCAAGACTCTTCCTAGAGCTGGCCGCCCGGCCAAAGTGAGCAATCGGGGGAGAAGGGCTTTGGTCAGGGAGGTGGGAGAACCTTCCAGAAGGACAACCATCTCTGCAGCACTCCACCAATTAGGCCTTCATGGTAGAGTGGCCAGGCGGAAACCACTCCTCAGTAAAAGGCACATGACAGCCCGCTTGGAGTTTGCCTAAAGGCACCTAAAGACTCTCATGCCATGAGAAACAAGATTCTCTGGTCTGATGAAACCAAGATTGAACTCTTTGGCCTGAATGCCAAGTGTCACGTCTGGAGGAAACCTGGCACCATCCCTACGGTGAATCATGGTGGCGGCAGCATCATGCTGTGGGGATGTTTTTAACGGCAGGGACTGGGAGACTCGTCAGGATCGAGGAAAATATTAACAGAGCAAAGTACAGAGAGATCCTTGATGAAAACCTGATCCAGAGTGCTCAGGACCTCAGACTGGGGCGAAGGTTCACCTTCCAACAGGACCACGACCCTAAGGAAACAGCCAAGACAACGCAGGAGTGGCTTCGGGACAAGTCTTTGAATGTCCTTGAGTGGCCCAGCCAGTGACCGGACTTGAACCTGATCGAACATCTCTGGAGAAACATGAAAATGTTTTGTTAGTACAGACTGGAATATGTTCTGGGATCCCTCTGAGGGCATTGAGGAGTACACCACATCAGTCATTGGCTTCAAGTGACCGTATGTACATACCCCAACCATAAGCCATGGATTACAGGCAACATCTGCACTGAGCTGAAGGCTAGAGTTGCAGATTTCAAGGAGTGGGACTCTAACCCGGAAGCTTATAAGAAATCCTGTTATTCCCTCTGACAAACCATCAAACAGGCAAAGCATCAATACAGGACCCAGAACGAACCGTACTACACCGGCTCTGATGCTCGTCGGATGTGGCAGGGCTTGCAAACCATTACAGACTACAAAGGGATACTGGACTTCCTGACGGGCCGCCGCCATGTGGTAAGGGTAGATAACAATAAATCACACAGGGGCCCCTCAGGGGTGCTCAGTCCCCTCCTGTACTCCCTGTTCACTCATTTTAATTTTTTATTTTTATTTCACATTTATTTAACCAGGTAGGCCAGTTCTCATTTACAACTGTGACCTGGCCAAGATAAAAGCAAAACAATGCGACAAAAACAACAACACAGAGTTACACATGGGATAAAAAAACGTACAGTCAATAACACAATAGAAAAATCTATGTACAGTGTGTGCAAATGTAGAAGAGTAGGGAGGTAAGGCAATAAATAGGTCATAGAGGCGAAATAATTACAACTTAGCATTAACACTGGAGTGATAGATGTGCAGATGATGATGTGCAAGTAGAGATACTGGGGTGCAAAAGAGAAAATAAATAAATAACAATATGGGGATGAGGTAGTTGTTTGGGCTAAATTACAGATGGGCTATGTACAGGTGCAGTGATCTGTGAGCTGCTCTGACAGCTGATGCTTAAAGTTAGAGAGGGATAAAAAACTCCAGCTTCAGTGAATTTTGCAATTCGTTCCAGTCATTGGCAGCAGAGAAATGGATGGAAAGGCGGCCAAAGGAAGAGTTGGCTTTGGGCATGACCAATGAAATATACCTGCTGGAGCGTGTGCTGTGGGTGGGTGCTGCTATGGTGACCAGTGAGCTGAGGTAAGGCGGGGCTTTACCTAGCAAAGACTTATAGATGACCTGGAGCCAGTGGGTTTGGCAACGAATATGTAGCATGGGTAGTATATGGGGCTTTGGTGACAAAACAGATGGCACTGTGATAGATTGCATCCAATTTGTTGAGTAGAGTGTTGGAGGCTATTTTGTAAATGACATCGCCGAAGTCGAGGATCGTTAGGATAGTCAGTTTTACGAGGGTATGTTGGCAGCATGAGGGAAGGAGGCTTTGTTGCGAAATAGGAAGTCGATTCTAGATTTTAACTTTGTATTGGAGATGCTTAATGTGAGTCTGGAAGGAGATTTTACAGTCTAACCAGACACCTAGATATTTGTAGTTGTCCACATATTCTAAGTCAGAACCGTCCAGAGTAGTGATGCTAGTCGGGCTGGAGGGTGCGGGTTGAAGAGCATGCATTTAGTTTTACTAGCATTTAAAAGCAGTTGGAGGCCACAGAAGGAGTGTTGTATGGCATTGAAGCTTGTTTGGAGGTTTGTTAACACAGTCTCCAAAGACAGGCCAGATATATACAGAATGGGGTTGTCTGCGTAGAGGTGGATCAGAGAAACACCAGCAGCAAGAGCGACATCATTTATACATACAGAGAAAAGAGTCGGCCCGAGAATTGAACCCTGTGGCACCCCCATAGAGACTGCCAGAGGTCCGGACAACAGGCCCTCCGATTTGACACACTGAACTCTTTTTGAGAAGTAGTTGCTGTACCAGGCGAGGCAGTCATTTGAGAAACCAAGGCTATTGAGTCTGCCGATAAGAATGCAGTGATTGACAGAGTCAAAAGCCTTGGCCAGTTTGATGAAGACGGCTGCACAGTATTGTCTTTTATCGATGAGGGTTATGATGTTGTTTTGGACCTTGAGCGTGGCTGAGTTGCTCCCATGACCAGCTCGGAAACCAGATTGCATAGCTACAGTGGGATTTGAAATGGTCGGTGATCTGTTTGGCTTTCGAAGAATTTAGAAAAGCATGGCAGGATGGATATAGGTCTATAACAGTTTGGGTCTAGAGTGTCTCCCCCTTTGAAGAAGGGGATGACCACGGCAGCTTTCCAATCTTTAGGGGATCTCAGACAATACGAAAGAGAGGTTTAACAGGCTAGTAATAGGGGTTGCAACAATTTTGGCGGATAATTTTAGAAAGAGAGGGTCCAGATTGTCTAGCCCAGCTGATTTGTAGGTATCCAGATTTTGTAGCTCTTTCAGAACATCAGCTGTCTGGATTTGGGTGAAGGAGTAGTGGGGGGGGGGGGGGGGGGGGGGGTGATTGGGCAAGTTGCTATAGGGGGTGCTGAGATGTTGGCCGGGGTAGTGGTAGCCAGGTGGAAAGCATGGCCAGCCGTAGAAAAATGCTTATTGAAATGATCGATTATAATAGATTTATCAGTGTTTCCTAGCTTCAGTGCAGTGGGCAGCTGGGAGGAGGTGCTCTTATTCTCCATGGACTTTACAGTTCAAATTTCTGTTGGAAAAGCTAGCCTTAGCTTTCCTAACTGACTGTGTATATTGGTTCCTGACTTCCCTGAAAAGTTGCATATCGCGGGGCTATCTGATGTTAATGCAGAACGCCACAGGATGTTTTTTTGCTGGTCAAGGGTAGTCAAATCTGGGGTGAACCAAGGGCTATATCTGTTCTTTGTTCTACATTTTTTGAATGGGGCATGCTTATTTAAGATGGTGAGGAAAGCACTTTTAAAGAGCAACCAAGAATCCTCTATTGACAGGATGAGGTCGATATCCTTCCAGGACATCCGGGCCAGGTCGATTAGAAAGGCCTCATGACTGCACGGCCAGGCACGACTCCAATTACCTTGACTAACTGGTGGCCCCGCAGATTGACTCTGTACCGGTACCCCCCTGTATATAGTCTCGCTATTGTTATTTTACTGCTGCTCTTTAGTAACTTGTTACTTTTATTTCTTCTTCTTTTTTTTCTTTTTTTTCTTTTAACTGCATTGTTGTGTCTTGTCTGTGACTATCATTAAATGTGAAGACTGTTATTTTATCAAATCAATTCTCTAGGTTTAATTGTTACGTGATTAAACTAATCATGTAAACATTAATTAACTAGGAAGTCGGGGCACCATGGAAAATGTTGAGATTACAAAGTTATAATTTTCCGAATATAACTCCACAGGTATTTTAATATCTGATCAATTAGTCTTCTATTCATGAATTATTATTATTACCTCAATTCTCATTACTGAACACCGCAAACCCTTGGATATCTGCACAAACCCTAGCCAAAATCATGAATCAGCGATATACAAATTGGCTTCATTTTTTATTTACTAACTAACTAAATAATCACACAGAATTACATAACAAACAGTAGATATTGGTTACTAACAATGATAGAAAAGTCCCTAGTGGTCTAAGCTGATATGACGGCATGGTAGACAAAGGAAAGGGGTGGGCACCGAGAAAGAGCAGGAAAGACAAAATCGATTCACTACACACAGTCAATCAATCAATCAATCAATCAATCAATCAATCAATCGTTATATTCATTGAAATGCAAATCCTTTGCACATTAATGGCCGCTCATAATTGCAATTTATATTTTTACGCCCGTATGTCATTGTTGTCTTCTCTGTTGGAGTCCTCGATCGTCCTGTAATGTTCATCAGAGTCTCTGGTTAACTTTCCCTGAAGTCACAATGTCTTTCATGGTTGTAGGTGGTTAGAATGGATACCTCAGAATACCATTCGGAAATGTTCTCTTAGAGTAGATGCTTCGGCGGTTGTCGGTATTCTCATCCTAGATTTGCGTAAATTCTAGCTGCAGACTAGTAATTATACGTCTAAGATTTGCTCTTATTCTGTAGTGATCGATAGTCTCAGAGTTGAACCATTTCCAGCCGTGTAGCCAAAACTATAGCTGTATGGTCTCCGATGGCCTATAGAATTGTAACCACTCCAACATGGGGACTCTGTCCCGGTGTTCTCTGACTTCTTAACCATTCGAGACGTCCGGCTTACCGTGGGTCTCTTTGTCATGAAATGCAAATTTCATCATGGGTGGTTTTATACTCTGGAGTAGAAAAGGGCGGTTCCATGACGCCGACCTAATGTCTATGCTCATGTGGGCGTGGCCATTGATTTGGTTAACTATATATGAAAACCCATACTCTCATTTAGAAGGTTAACATCACATTACATCTTTTCACAAATAGGTTCATGTTTAATCACATAAGTTTCCAAATATTTAGATGTAAACCAGAAAGCTGGGAGATGTACACTTTAAGAGATATCGTTATGTGTGTTTCCTGTCCTTCATGAGATCACCAAATGAAACACACTCATCATAACTGTCCCATAAGCGTCCACGGACCATTCACACATTCTCAAAAATAGAAATATTGTTTAGTTCTCGCATTTTGGGGATTAGGAGTTTTGAACAAAAGAAGGTCTTTGTTCTCTCTCCCTCAATGCTGCATGGCAGTTTCTACCAGGTATTTATGACCTGTCTTCAAGTTAAAAAAAATGTGGAGAGAGAGAGAGGGGGAGGGGGGGCTATGATCCTCCCCCCAGGGCACGTCATGACAGTTGGTTAGGGGCTCGTAAGTAAGCATTTCACTGTAAGGTCTACACCTGTTGTATTCAGCGCATGTGACTAATACCATTTGATTTGATTTGAAATAGCTGTGCAGCTTAGTCCCCATCCAACCTGACAGAGCTTGAGAGGATCTGCAGAGAAGAATGGGAGAAACTCCCCAAATACAGGTGTGCCAAGCTTGTAGCGTCATATCCAAGAAGACTCAACGCTGTAATCACTGCCAAAGGTGCTTCAACAAAGTACTGAGTAAAGGGTCTGAATACTTATGTAAATGTAATAATAATTTTTTTATTCTTTAATAAATTTGCAAACATTTCTAAAAACCTGTTTTTGTTTTGTCATTATGGGATATTGTTTTAGAATGATGAGGGGAAAATACAATTTAATACATTTTAGAATAAGGCTGCAACGTAACAAAATGTGGAAAACGCCAAGAGGTCTGAAAACTTTCTGAAGGCACTGTACGCAGTGATCTACTCATTCAAGGGTTTTTCTAAATTTGTACTATTTTCTACATTGTAGAATATTGTAGAGTAACCATTTCTTTTAAACAAATCAAAATATATTTTATATTTCAGATTCTTCAAAGTAGTCACCCTTTTCCTTGATGAGAACTTTAAGCACTCTTGGCATTCTCTCAACCAGCTTCATGAGATAGAAATTAAATTAAATTAACAGGTGTGACTTGTTAAAAGTTAATTTGTGGAATTTCTTTCCTTCTGTTACGAATCCCGCCGAGGATGGTGCCTCTTCCCGTTCGGGCGGCGCTCGGCGGTCGTCGTCTCCGGCCTACTAGCTGCCACCGATCCCCTTTTCTGTTTTCATTTAGGTTTGTCTAATTGGTTACACCTGTTTTGTGTTTAGGGTTAGTGTGTTATTTAAACCCAGTTGGCCCGCCGACTTTTGTGCGGGCTTGTTATTCTGTTTTTTGTGGTGGTGATTTATATAGTGGATTCTGTCTAATTTGTGTTGGACTGTATTTTTTGACGCGCCCTTTGTTGTGTGGCGTAGCCGTCTCATAGATTATTTCTGGTTGAAATAATAAATATCCACTTGCTCGGAACACCCCTGCTCTCTGCACCTGACTCCTTCATTTCACCATAGGAATTGTGACAGAAGCCCGCACCATACCATGGAGTCAGCAGAAGCAGCAACCACCCCTCTTCCATCGATGGAGGAGCGTGTCCTCCATCACACCGCCGTTCTCCATAGGATTGGGTCGGCGATGGACATGATGATGGAGAGGATGGAGCGATGGGAGAGGAGTGGTTTCCCGACGTCTACCCCAGCTCCTTCAGGGACGTCGCAACCTACTCCTTCCACGTCAGCGTCTGGTTCCGGCGCGTTGCGTCTCGCGCTCCCGAGGGAGTACGACGGAGCGGTGGCTGGGTGCCAGGGGTTTTTGCTCCAGTTGGAGCTCTACTTGGCTACTGTTCATCCGACTCCCTCGGGAGAGGAGAGTGTTAGCCTCCTCATCTCCTGTCTGACGGGTAGAGCCCTGGAATGGGCTAACGCGGTCTGGAACGGCCCAGACTCGGTTTGAGACCACTACCCAGAGTTCACCCGCCGCTTTCGGGCCGTATTTGACCACCCTCAGGAGGGCCGTGCGGTGGGTGAGCGACTGTTCCACCTCAGACAGGAGACGAGGAGTGCACAAGACTTCGCGTTGGAGTTCCGGACCTTGGCTGCTGGTGCGGGGTGGAATGACAGGGCCCTGATGGACCATTACCGATGTAGCCTTCGGGAGGACGTCCGTCGGGAGCTAGCTTGTCGGGACACGACACTCTCCCTCGATGAGCTTATTGACATGTCAATACGACTGGACAACCTGCTAGCTGCCCGCGGGCGTTCAGAGGGGGTCCTGTCAGTTCCACCTCCCAGCCCTCCCGCTCCAACTCCGATGGAGTTGGGAGGGGCTGCATCTAGGGGGGCCGGAGGAGGTGGCTTCTCTTGCACCTATTGTGGCCGAAGAGGACACACTTCGGACCGGTGCTGGAGGAGTGCCTCTGGGAGTAGAGATGGCAGGCGGAATACTTCTCGGCCACCCCAGGTGAGTAGGCACAAGACTCACCCAGAGCTTCCTGTTGGTCACATGTTTTTGGTTATTTTTTTCCCTGCGTTTTCCCCTCTCTCCAGCATAAGGCGCTAGTCGACTCAGGCGCAGCTGGGAGTTTTATGGATCGCGGACTCGCCCGTAAGTTGGGTATTCCGCTGGTGCAGATAGACCCACCTTTCCCTGTGCACTCCTTAGATAGCCGACCGTTAGGGTCAGGGCTGATCAGGGAGGCCACGATTCCGCTGGACATGGTAACGCAGGGGGATCATAGGGAGCAGATCAGTTTCTACCTTATTGATTCACCTAGGTTTCCAGTGGTGTTGGGGGTTCCCTGGCTAGCCATTCACAATCCCCTCATTTCCTGGAGACAGGGAGCTCTTCAGGGGTGGTCAGAGGAGTGTTCAGGTAGGTGTGTGGGAGTTTCCATCGGTGCCACGTCGGTGGAGAGTCCAGACCAGGTTTCCACTGTGCGCATTCCCCCAGAATATGCCGATTTGGCTATCGCTTTTAGTAAGAAAAAAGCGACCAAATTACCACCTCATCGACGGTGGGATTGCGTGATAAACCTCCAGGAGAACGCTGCACTTCCCAGGAGTCACGTGTACCCATTGTCACAGGAGGAGACGTTGGCTATGGAGACATATGTCACGGAAGCTCTGAGACAAGGGTTCATTCGGCCCTCCATGTCACCCGCCTCCTCGAGTTTCTTTTTTGTGAGAAAAAAGGAGGGAGGACTGCGTCCGTGCATTGATTATCGAGGTCTCAATTCAATCACAGTGGGATTTAGTTATCCGCTACCTCTCATCGCTACGGCGGTGGAATCATTCCACGGAGCGCGTTTTTTCACAAAACTGGACCTCAGGAGCGCGTATAATCTGGTGCGTATTCGGGGAGGAGACGAGTGGAAAACAGCGTTTAGTACCACATCAGGCCACTATGAGTACCTCGTCATGCCGTATGGGTTGAAGAATGCTCCAGCCGTCTTCCAATCCTTTGTAGATGAGATTCTCAGGGACTTGCACGGGCAGGGTGTGGTAGTATATATTGATGACATCTTGATCTATTCTGCCACACGCGCCACGCATGTCTCCCTGGTGCGCAGGGTCCTTGGGCGGCTGCTGGAGCATTACCTATACGTCAAGGCTGAGAAATGTGTGTTCTCCAAACAAGCCATTTCCTTCCTGGGTTATCGCATTTCCACCTCAGGGGTGGTGATGGAGTGTGACCGCGTTAACGCCGTGCGTAATTGGCCGACTCCGACCACGGTAAAGGAAATGCAGCGGTTTTTAGGGTTTGCCAATTACTACCGGAGGTTTATCCGGGGTTTTGGCCAAGTGGCGGCGCCCATTACCTCACTGCTGAAGGGGGGGCCGGTGCGTCTACGGTGGTCGGCCGAGGCAGAGGGAGCCTTCAACCAGTTGAAGGCACGGTTTACTGAGGCTCCCGTGTTGGCGCATCCGGACCCTTCATTAGCGTTCATAGTGGAGGTGGATGCGTCCGAGGCTGGTGTTGGAACCGTGCTATCACAGCGCTCGGGCACGCCACCGAAGCTCCGTCCCTGTGCTTTCTTTTCTAAGAAGCTGGGTCCGGCGGAGCGGAACTATGATGTGGGGGACCGGGAGTTACTAGCTATGGTAAAAGCCCTGAAGGTGTGGAGACACTGGCTTGAGGGGGCTAAATACCCTTTCCTCATCTGGACTGACCACCGCAATCTGGAGTATATCCGAGCGGCGAAGAGACTGAATCCGCGTCAGGCTAGGTGGGCCATGTTCTTTACACGTTTTAGATTTACGATCTCTTATAGACCAGGTTCCCTCAACACTAGGGCCGACGCGCTGTCCCGTCTCTATGACACCGAGGACCGACCCATCGATCCGACTCCCATCCTTCCAGCCTCTTGGCTGGTGGCCCCGGTGGTATGGGAGGTGGACGCGGACATCGAGCGGGCTTTGAGGGTAGAACCTGCGCCTTCTCAGTGTCCGACTGGCCATACGTACGTACCGCTTGGTGTCCGTGATCGATTGATTCGGTGGGCTCACACACTACCTTCTTCGGGTCATCCGGGGATTGAGAGGACAGTGCGGGGTCTTCGGGGGAAATACTGGTGGCCCACCTTGGCTAAGGACGTGAGACTCTATGTCTCCTCCTGTTCGGTATGCGCACAGAGTAAGGCTCCTAGGCACCTACCGAGAGGGAAGTTACAACCCCTCCCGGTTCCACAACGGCCATGGTCTCATCTATCGGTAGATTTTCTGACTGATCTTCCTCCATCTCAGGGGAACACTACCGTTCTGGTCGTTGTGGATCGGTTCTCTAAGTCCTGTCGTCTCCTCCCATTGCCTGGTCTCCCTACGGCCCTACAGACTGCGGAGGCTCTATTTACCCACGTCTTCCGGCATTACGGGGTGCCGGAGGACATCGTATCTGATCGAGGTCCCCAGTTCACGTCCCGGGTGTGGAGGGCGTTTATGGAGCGTCTGGGGGTCTCGGTCAGCCTTACCTCTGGGTATCACCCCGAAAGTAATGGGCAGGTGGAAAGAGTGAACCAGGAAGTGGGTAGGTTTCTGAGGTCGTATTGCCAGGACCGGCCAGGAGAGTGGGCAAGGTACGTCCCGTGGGCAGAGTTGGCCCAGAACTCACTCCGCCACTCATCAACGAACATGTCGCCCTTCGAATGCGTACTGGGGTACCAGCCGGTCCTGGCTCCATGGCATCAGAGCCAGACCGACGCTCCTGCGGTGGAGGAGTGGGTACAGCGCTCTAGAGAGACCTGGCGGGCAGTCCAGGACTCTCTCAGGCAGGCCAGTGAACGGCAGAAGAGGAGCGCTGACCGCCACCGCAGTGAGGCCCCTGTGTTTGCACCAGGGGACAGGGTCTGGCTCTCAGCCCGAAACCTGCCCCTCCGGCTGCCCTGCCGGAAGCTGGGGCCACAGTGTGTGGGGCCATTTAAAGTCCTGAGGAGGATAAACGAGGTGTGTTATAGGTTACAACTTCCCTCTTACTATCGTATTAACCCCTCGTTTCATGTGTCTCTCCTCAGGCCGGTGGTAGCTGGTCCCCTTCAGGAAAATGAGGTGCCGGAGGTCCCTCCGCCCCCTCTTGACATCGAGGGGTCCCCGGCGTACATGGTACGAACTATTCTGGACTCGAGACGCCGGGTGAGGGGCCTGCAGTACGTCGTGGACTGGGAGGGGTACGGTCCGGAGGAGAGATGCTGGGTACCGGTGGGGGACATTTTGGATCCTTCCCTCTTGAGGGACTTTCACCGCCTCCACCCGGATCGCCCTGCTCCTCGCCCTCGCCCTGCGGAAGCAGCGCGTCGGGGGGGGGGGGGGTACTGTTACGAATCCCGCCGAGGATGGTGCCTCTTCCCGTTCGGGCGGCGCTCGGCGCTCGTCGTCTCCGGCCTACTAGCTGCCACCAATCCCCTTTTCTGTTTTCATTTAGGTTTGTCTAATTGGTTACACCTGTTTTGTGTTTAGGGTTAGTGTGTTATTTAAACCCAGTTGGCCCGCCGACTTTTGTGCGGGCTTGTTATTCTGTTTTTTGTGGTGGTGATTTATATAGTGGATTCTGTCCTATTTGTGTTGGACTGTATTTTTTGACGCGCCCTTTGTTGTGTGGCGTAGCCGTCTCATAGATTATTTCTGGTTGAAATAATAAATATCCACTTGCTCGGAACACCCCTGCTCTCTGCACCTGACTCCTTCATTTCACCATAGGAATTGTGACACCTTCTTAATGCGTTTGAGCCAATCAGTTGTGTTGTGACAAGGTAGGGGTGGTATACAGAAGATAGCCCTATTTGGTTAAAGACCAAGTCCATACTATGTCAGGAACAGCTAAAATAAGCAAAGGGAAACGACAGTCCATCATTACCTTAAGACATGAAGGTCAGTCAATGCGGAAAATTTCAAGAAAGTTTCTTCAAGTGCAGTCGCAAAAACCATCAAGCGCTCTGATGAAACTGGCTCTCATGAGGACTGGCACTGAGGTGCAGCTGCAGTGTGATCCCAGTAGGATACCCAACAGTGTGTGAGTGCGTCTGTGTCTCTATTGCTCTCTGTGTGTGTGTTTCCACATATTTTTCTCTGTCCTTAACTGCACCTCAGATTGCTGCCCAAATAAATGCTTCACAGAGTTCAAGTAACAGACACATCTCAACATCAACTGTTCAGAGGAGACTACATGAATCAGGCCTTCATGGTCAAATTGCTACAAAGAAACCACTACTAAAGGATACCAATAAGAAGAAGAGACATGCTTGGGCCAAGAAACATGAGCGATGGACAATAGACCTGTGGAAACCTGTCCTTTGGTCTGATGAGTCCAAATTAAAGATTTTTGTTTCCAACCGCCATGTCTTCTTGATACAGAGTAGGTGAACGAACGATCTCTGCATGTGTGTTTCCCACAGTGAAGCACGGAGGAGGAGGTGTTATGGTGTGCGGGTACTTTGCTGGTGACACTGTCTGTGATTTCTTTAGAATTCAAAGAACACTTAACCAGCATGGCTACCACAGCATTCTGCAGCAATACGCCGTCCCATTTGGTTTGCGCTTAGTGGGGCCATCATTTGTTTTTTAAGACAATGACCCAACACACCTCCAGGCTTTGTAAGGGCTATTTTACCAAGAAGGAGAGTAATGGAATGCTGCATCAGATGACCTGGCCTCCACAATCACCCGACCTCAACCCAATTAAGATGGTTTTGGATAGAGTGAAGGAAAAGCAGCCAACAAGTGATCAGCATATTTGGGAACTCAAGACTGTTGGAAAAGCATTCCAGGTGAAGCTGGTTGAGATAATGTCAAGAGTGTGCAAAGCTGTCATCAAGGCAAAGGGTGGATACTTTGACGAACCAAAAATATTAAATATATTTGGATTTGTTTTACACTTTTTTGTTTACTACAAGATTACATATGTGTTATTTCATAGTTTTGATGTCTTCACTATTATTCTACAATGTAGAAAATAGTACAAATAAAGAAAAACCCTTGAATGAGTAGAAGTGTCCAAACTTTTGACTGGTACTGTACATCAAGCGTCCATCTTAGTCAGGGCTGATATAACAGATGCATAACTTTCTCTTTTCTTTTTCATGTGGGAGTCCTCTGGCCAATCAGTGGTGTTGGTTGGTGTCCAGCCAATCGCATGACTTGTCTTGGACAGCAATATGGTTACCAGATGGTTTTCAGCCCCAACAATTCCGCTAAGCTCCAAAACTGTATGTGTGTGTAAAAAACAATTTTGAGGCTTACACACCAACCTGTGACCTCAAAATGAATGTGACACACTTCAACTCACTGCAAACACTTTTTTAAGTGTGTGTGTGTTCATGTGCATATCTGCCAGAATATGTGTGTGTACTGCATGTGTGTGTATATGCCTGGCCCTGTGTGTATGCATACCTTTCATCCTCCTTGTAGGCCTTACCAAACCGCCTCAATGATGACCCCTGGTCAATGGGTTTCCTGGATGAAGTGCTGATTTTGGTTACGTGTGTATCATGCATTTTGGCGGTGCCCTCCTAATGGTCATGCAAGGTGTGTGTTACTGTGTGTCTGTGTGTGTGTGTGTGCATGCATGTGTGTCGTGGATTAAGGAATTAAATTAGCTTCGCAGGGAATGTGGTCGTAAGGACCGCCACTGCAGTTGGAATGGCGGGCGTGTTTTTCCGATCTGCCCGTAGCGCTGTGCCTGCTGCTGGTCACCTGTTCACAATTAAGACTGGATCTGGATATCTCCCCTGCTCTCCCCTCACTGGCCCCTGCAATCACTGCCTGGACTGGACCGAGCCTCTCCATCACTGGTCTGGGAACAGTTACATTGACACAGTGAGTTCTGAGGAGGTGTCAAAGAGGCAGATCAAATTACCAGAAATAAGTCACGTTACTCAGTGATATCTAGTTTTTAAAAACCTCACAGTACATAGATGCTGTTGACCGTCAGGCTTTTAACCATTTTACAATGGGTGCAAATTTGACCAACTAGAATAGCTTAAATTTCCCAGTGTTGCGTAAGTCCTACACCTGCAACAACGTGATATACTTCTGTTTTTTCTTTGTATAATTTTGACGACAATTATCCCGAATTCCCCTAAATCCACGGCTATTACACGCCGAGTGATTTCATCTCTTGTGTGTTTTGGAACAAAAAGACGTACAAAACAGCAGTATAGCGGGCCCGGCTCTTGGCAGTGGAGTGGAAAAGGGAGAATTCAAGGAATCTGCTTGGTGAGAGGCTAGCTCCGGAGTCAGGGGCCACTGCGGTGAAACCTAACTGCAGTCTGGCAGTGGCTGCAGCAGGTGCTACCTAAGGCCGGCTGTTTCAAAACCCTATTTCCACTGGCTGAAAACTATTTTAATGAGAAACGCAGAGATGGTTAATAAAGAGAGAGAGAGAGAGAGAGAAAGAGCAAGCGAGACAAAGAAAGAAAGAGAGAGAGAGCGGGAGAGAGAGTGAGAGAGAGCGAGCGAGAAAGAGAAATTAGCTGGTGAGGTGTTTTTGTCAAGAACCTTTCAGCGGGTGTTCAGGGAGCCATACTTATTACACAACTACATTGTCTAACCCTTGAAACTTTGACACCCTGCCTGTGGAAACTAAGGTCTTTAGGGAGGTGGAGAGAGAAGGGGTAGGGAGGGAGGGATAGAGAGAAGAGAGGGAGAAAGAGAGAGAGAGACGGCTGGGGTATGGAGGGTTAGAGAGAGTTAGAGAGAGGGAGAAAGAGAAAGAAAAAAATAGATTGGTGAGAAAGTGTAGAGAGACAAAAACTGAGTGAACAAAGGAGAAAGAGGTCTATTTAATACTATATGAGGTATTTAGAGATTGACAGTTGTGTGTGATATGAAATACCAGGTGGATATTTCCTCCTCCATCTCAGTAACAACAGCTGTTAGGTAATAATAATTGCACCCGGTAAATTACCGGATATATCACAAATGAAGTGCAATCAGGCGTGTGCGTACGCTCTTCACAAATCTGGCCACGACTGCTGGCACTGACTATATCCTAAATACCTTCTCTCCCTGTGGCACCTCAACTTGTTGTTGTTGTCTACACATTTTATTTAATCATCTGTCAACTAACTTTATGTCGACTTTCCCACAGTCTGTCTAAGCCACAGCTGCAGTGTGATCCCAGTAGGATACCCAACAGTGTGTGAGTACGTGTGTGTCTCTTATCTCTGTCCTTACACAGTGGGGATCCCAGATGGATATACTCTGTAACAACACAGGACTGAGGAATCATGGATGTGTTTCAGGTGTGATCCGTGCTATGGACTTGAGGGAGATCACTGTTTCATTACAAATTTGCCCAAAAATTACAGTACCAGTCAAAAGTTTGGACACACCTAGTCATTCAAGGGTTTTTCTTAATTTTACTGTTTTCTACATTGTAGAATAATAGTGAAGACATCAAAACTATGAAAGAACACATATGGAATCATGTAATAACCAATAAAAGGGTGTAACAAATCTAAATATATTTTATATTTGAGATTCTTCAAAGTAGCCACCCTTTGCCTTGATGACAGCTTTGCACACTCTTGGCATTCTCTCAATCAGCTTCATGAGGTAGTCACCTGGAATGCATTTCAATTAACTGGTGTGCCTTGTTAAAAGTACATTTGTGGAATTTCTGTCCTTCTTAATGCGTTTGAGCCAATCAGATGTGTTGTGACAAGGTAGGGGTGGTATACAATTGCTCTTAAATACAAGTAAAACTAAATGCATGCTCTTCAACCGATCGCTGCCTGCACCTGCCCGCCTGTCCAACATCACTACTCTAGACGGCTTTGACTTAGAATATGTGGACAACTACAAATACCTAGGTGTCTGGTTAGACTGTAAACTCTCCTTCCAGACTCACATCAAACATCTCCAATCCAAAGTTAAATCTAGAATTGGCTTCCTATTCCGCAACAAAGCATCCTTCACTCATGCTGCCAAACATACCCTTGTAAAACTGACCATCCTACCAATCCTCGACTTCGGTGATGTCATTTACAAAATAGCCTCCAATACCCTACTCAATAAATTGGATGCAGTCTATCACAGTGCCATCCGTTTTGTCACCAAAGCCCCTTACACTACCCACCACTGCGACCTGTACACTCTCGTTGGCTGGCCCTCGCTTCATACTCGTCGCCAAACCCACTGGCTCCAGGTCATCTACAAGACCCTGCTAGGTAAAGTCCCCCCTTATCTCAGCTCGCTGGTCACCATAGCAGCACCTACCTGTAGCACGCGCTCCAGCAGGTATATCTCTCTGGTCACCCCCAAAACCAATTCTTCCTTTGGCCGCCTCTCCTTCCAGTTCTCTGCTGCCAATGACTGGAACGAACTACAAAAATCTCTGAAATTGGAAACACTTATCTCCCTCACTAGCTTTAAGCACCAGCTGTCAGAGCAGCTCATAGATTACTGCACCTGTACATAGCCCATCTATAATTTAGCCCAAACAACTACCTCTTTACCTACTGTATTCATTTATTTATTTTTGCTCCTTTGCACCCCATTATTTCTATCTCTACTTTGCACTTTCTTCCACTGCAAACCAACCATTCCAGTGTTTTTTTTACTTGCTATATTGTATTTACTTCGCCACCATGGCCTTTTTATATTTTTATTTATTTTTATATATATTTTGTTTGCCTTCACCTCCCTTATCTCACCTCACTTGCTCACATTGTATATAGACTTATTTTTTCACTGTATTATTGACTGTATGTTTGTTCTACTCCATGTGTAACTATGTGTTGTTGTATGTATCGAACTGCTTTGCTTTATCTTTGCCAGGTAGCAATTGTAAATGAGAACGTGTTCTCAATTTGCCTACCTGGTTAAATAAAGGTGAAATAAATAAATAAATAAAAAATACAGAAGAGCCCTATTTGGAAGAAGACCAAGTCCATATTATGGCAAGAACAGCTCAAGTAAGCAAAGAGAAATGACAGCACATCATTACTCTAAGACATGAAGGTCAGTCAATCTGGAAAATGGAAAACTTTTAAAGTTTCTTCAAGTGCAGTCGCAAAAACCATCAAGCACTATGATGAAACTGGCTCTCATGAGGACCGCCACAAGAAAGGAAGACCCAGAGTTACCTCTGCTGTAGAGGATAAGTTCATTAGAGTTACCAGCCTCAGAAATTGCAGCCCAAATAAATACTTCACAAACTTCAGGTAACAGACACATCTCAACATCAACTGTTCAGAGGAGACTGCGTGAATCAGGCCCTCATGGTCGAATTGCTACAAAGAGGAGGTGTGATGGTGTGGGGGTGATTTGCTGGTGACACTGTCTGTGATTTATTTAGAATTCAAGGCACACTTAACCAGCATGGCTAACATAGCATTCTACAGCGATACGGCATCCCATCTGGTTTGTGCTTATTGGGACCATCATTTGTTTTTCAACAGGACAATGACCCAACACACCTCCAGGCTGTGTAAGGGCTATTTGACAAAGAAGGAGAGTGACGGAGTGCTGCATCAGATGACCTGGCCTCCACAATCACCTGACCTTACCTCAATTGAGATGGTTTGGGATGAGTTGGACCGTAGAGTAAAGGAAAAGCAGACAACAAGGGCTCAGCATATGTGGGAACTCCTTCAAGACTGTTGGAAAAGCATTCCAGGTGACGCTGGTTTAAAGAATGCCAAGAGTGTGCAAAGCTGTCATCAAGGCAATGGGTGGCTACTTTGAAGAATCTAAAATCTCAAATATATTTGTTGGTTACTACATGATTCCATATGTGTTATTTCATCGTTTTGATGTCTTCACCACTATTCTACAATGTAGAAAATAGTAAAAATAAGAAAGACCCTTGAATGAGTAGGTGTGTCCACACTTTTGACTGGTACTGTATCTCCAACACTTTGTGCCAAATAATCACTCAATGATTCTTTACTCACTTCATTGCCAGATGGAAGAGAATGTGAGGGCTTTTCCAAGAGCAAGACCAAACTTGTGTTTGTGTATCCAGAGATAAGGATGGTCATAGAGAGAAAATAGATTGATGTTACTGTCCTCAAGAGGATTGCTGTTTTCCTAACACATTGAATTGTACAAATGCAACACAATGTAACGTGGAACAGTAAACATCAGAGAACCAATATTGTATTTTCTACCTTCAGATGTATTCTGATTTCTCCAACATGATCTCAAAGGGATTCCCCTGTGTGCTGAGAAAGGCCTCATATTGACTTGCTTTGAAGTATTGAGGGAGCAGATTTGAAAGATGCTCTTTCCTGTGGTCTTCCATGTAGCCATGGTACCAATTTCAGCTGTGTTCCTTTAAAGACACAAACGTAGATCTCACAGAGAGTTGGAGCTTCGATACGTGAAACCTCCTTGTTCCCCATAGCTTTTGATACACAACGACTAACTGACGTGTGTGTGGTACCACACTTTTCCTTCCAACTCATTCCAGCTGTTCTTATGATCGGAGTAATTTGTCACCAGTGTCACCAGAACATGAGAGGGCTCGGTTCCCATTGGGTTTAAATGTCCCCAGACTACAAATCAAATGTATTTTGTAATGTGCTTCGTAAACAATAGGCGTAGACTAACAGTGAAATGCTTCCCTATGGGTCCTTTTCAACAATGCAGGGTTAATGCAGGGTTAACGCAGGGTCAATGCAGGGTCAATGCAGGGTCAATGCAGAGTTAATGCTGAGTTATAGATAAAATAGGAATAGAAATAAAATAGAGACACGAGGAATACATACACTGTGAATAATACATACCAATAACGAGTCAAAAATAACATGGTTATGTACAGGGAGTACCAGTACAGAGTTGTGCAGGGGACGATGTAATTGAGGTAGCTAGGTACATATAGGTAGGGGTAAAGTGACTAGGCAACAGGATAGATAATAGACAGTAGCAGCAGTGTATGTGGTGAGTATGACAGTTAAATAAAATAAAATAAAATTCTATTAGTCACATGCGCCGAATACAACAGGTGTAGACCTTACAGTGAAATGCTGACTTACGAGCCCCTAACCAACAGTGTAGTTTCAAAAGAAATATGGATAAGAATAAGAGGTAAAAGTAACAAGTAAATAAAGAGCAGCAATAAAAAATAACAATATATACAGGGGGGTGCCGGTACAGAGTCAGTGTGCGGGGGCATCAGTTAGTTGAGGTAGTATGTACATGTAGGTAGAGTTAATGTGACTATGCATAGATGACAACAGAGTGGTAGTGGTGTGGAGGGGGGGGGGGGGGGGGCAATGCAAATAGTCTGGGTAGCCATTTGACTAGATGTTCAGGAGTCTTATGGCTTGGGGGTAGAAGCTGTTTAGAAGCCTCTTGGACCTAGACTTGGAGCTCCGGTACCGCTTACCGGGTGGTAGCAGAGAGAACAGTCTATGACTAGGGTGGCTGGAGTCTTTGGCAATTTTTAGGGTTAGTGTGTGTGCGTGCGTGTGTGTGTGAGAGTGTATGTGGCGTTAGTATGCATGTGTGTGTTGGCTGATGTAGTGTGTGTGTTTGGGTGTCAATGTAAGTATGTGTGAGTGTGTGGGTAGAGTCCAGTGCAAGAGAGTTAATGCAAAAAAGGGTCAGTGCATGTAGTCTGGGTAACCCTTTGGTTAGCTATTTAGCAGTCTTGTTTAGCAGTCATGGCTTGGGGATAGAAGCTGTTTAGGGTCCTGTTGATTCCAGACTTGGTGCACTTGTACCTTTTGCTGTACTGTAGTAGAGAGAACATTCTATGGCTTGGGTGGCTGGAGTCTTTTACCATTTTTTGGGCCTTCCTTTGGTATAGAAGTCCTGGATAGCAGGGAGCTCGGCCCCAGTGATGTACTGGGCCGTACTCACCACCTTCTGTAGCGCCTTGGGATCGGGTGCCTTGCAGTTGCCTTACCAAGCAGTGATGCAGCCAGTCAATATGCTCTTAATGGTGCAGCTGCAGTACTTTTAAGGATTTGAGGACCCATGCCAAATCTTTTCAGCCTCCTGAGGGGAAGAGGCGCTGTCGTGCCCACTTCACAACTGTCTGGGTGTGTGTGGATTATGTCAATTTCTTAGTGATGTGGACACAGAGGAACTTGAAGCTCTCGACCCGCTCCACTACAGCCTCATCGATGTGGATGGGGCGTGCTCGCCACTCCATTTCTTGTAGTCCACAATCAGCTCCTTTCTTGCTGACATTGAGGGAGAGGTTGTTATGATCGCACCATGCTGCCAGGTCCTTGACCTCCTCCATATAGGCTGCCTTATCGTCGTCTGTGATCAGTCTTACCACTGCTGTGTTGTCAGGTTGTTGTTTACACCTGTTTAAAGGTCTTACTCACATCAGCTACGGAGAGAGAGATCAGACAGTTGTTCAGAACAGCTGGTGCTCTAATGCATGGTTCAGTGTTTCTTGCCTCGAAGTGAGCATAGAAGACATTTAGCTAATCTGGTAGGCTTGTGGTTTTAGTTTCCCTTTGTAATCCGTGATAGTTTACACAACCTGATGAGCATCAGAGCCGGCGTAGTAGGATTTGATCTTAGTCCTGTATTGATGCTTTGCCTGTTTGATGGCCCATCGGATGTCGTAGCGGGCTTTTTTATAAATGTCTGGATTAGTGTCCCTCTCCTTGAAAGTGGCAGCTCTAGCCTTTAGCTCAGTGTGAATGTAGCCTGTAATCCGTGCCTTCTACAGTGTAATCCAAAATGTGCTGTCATTACTCCAAACTTTTTAAGAAACCCGTTGCACTTATATCTGAGTACAGTTACTTAAAGTGATTTTGTAGTCATTACTCAAACCAATTAAAACATATAGGGGGGTCCAGATTTGAGTTGTATCAGCTTAAAAATGATGAGTAACAACCCAACGAAGCCATGCCTCCAATATAATATCACAGTGTGCCTTGCCTTTTTGAGTGAATTGTAGAGTTACCAACCATGACTGTATTTGTTAGTGACAGAGACATGGTTGTTGAATTGTGACTGACCGCCTTGATTCAGTCATATGTAGCAACATTTACAATGGTGTTTTTCACATTGGATAAAAGCAGAGACAGAGAGCAACAACATGGTATATCATGCACTGTATTTGAGGAACAATGGGGAAGTAATTATGCTTTGAAAGTTCATAAACTTACAAGCCCACTTTTGAGAAAATGGCCCTTGAATGTTTTGGTACACCTACTGGAGAGCTCTTCTTTGTCTACACCCATTCAGCATTGTTCACACCCTCTTAAGTAAGTAATGTCATCTAAAACAATAATCTGTTTCCATTACGTGGAACTGTGTCCAGAATTGAAGTAGATTCAAGTAAATGTTTTTAGTACCAAATATTGAGCTGATAAGTCAGCACCAACATTTTGAAGGTCCTAGCAGATTTGCTAAACAACAGGTTTCATATTTGACTACTTGATGTCCTAGGGACAGTTAGTACAGAACTGTTTGTCATTGCAACATGCCAAAAAGATTAAGATTACAAGAGAGGGGCTCTGGGATTTAAATCAAATAAAATGTTATTTGTCACATACAAATTGTTAGCAGATGTTAATGCGAGTGAAGTGAAATGCTTGTGGTTCTGGTTCAGACAGTGCAGTAATATCTAACAGGTAATCTAACAATTCCCCAACAACTACCCAATACACAAAAATCTAAAAGGGGTGAATGAGACTATGTACATAGAAATATATGGATGAGCGATGGCCGAGCGGTATAGGCAAGTTGCAATAGATGGATATGTGATATGAGTAATGTAAGATATGTAAACATTATTAAAGTGGCATTATTTAAAGTGGCATTGTTTAAAGTGACTAGTGATCCATTTGTTAGAGTGACCAGTGACAGGGTCTCCATGTAGGCAGCAGCCTTGAGAAAGAAGCTGTTCTTCAGTCTCTCTGTCCCAGCTTTGATTCACCTGTACTGACCTCGCCTTCTGTATGGTAGTGGTGTGAACAGGCAGTGGCTCGGGTGGTTGTTGTCTTTGAAGATCTTTTTTGCCTTCCTGTGACATCGGGTGCTATAGGTGTCATGGAGGGCAGGTAGTTTGCCCCCAGTGATGCGTTGTGCAGACCGCACCACCTTCTGGAGAGCCTTGCGGTTGAGGGCGAAGCAGTTGCCATACCAGGCTGTGATACAGCCCGAGAGGATGCTCTCGATTGTGGATCTATAAAAGTTAGTCAGGGTTTTGGGTGACAAGCCAAATTTCTTCTGCCTCCTGAAGTTGAAGAGGCACTGTTGCACCTTCTTCACCACACTGCCTGTGTGGGTGGACCATTTCAATTTGCGTTGATGTGTACGCAGATGAACTTAACTTTCCACTTTCTCCTCTGCTGTCCCTTCGATGTGGATAGGGGGGTGCTCCCTCTGCTGTTTCCTGAAGTCCACGATCATCTCCTTTGTTTTGTTGACGTTGAGTGAGAGGTTGTTTTCCTGACACCACACTCCGAGTGCCCTCACCTACTCCCTATAGGCTGTCTCATTGTTGTTGGTGATCAAGACCACTACTGTTGTGTCGTCTGCAAACTTGATGATTGAGTTGGAGGCATGCATGGCCACGCAGCATTCTGACATAGGTATTCCTCTTGTCCAGATGAGATAGGGCAGTGTGATGGTGACTGCATCATCTGTAGACCTGTTGGGGCGATATGCAAACTGAAGTGGGTCTAGGGTGGCCAGTAAGGTGGAGGTGATATGATATCCTTAACTAGTCTCTCAAAGCACTTCATGATGACAGAAGTGTTAGCTCTTGTTAGCGGGCCGCAACGGTGGAACTGTATTATCCTCAAAGCGGGCAAAGAAGGTGTTTAGTTTGTCTGGAAGCGTGACGTCGGTGTCCATGATGTGGCTGGTTTTCTTTTTGTTGTCCGTGATTTCTTGTAGACCCTGCCACATAAGTCTCGTGTCTGAGCCGTTTTTTGTCCCTGTACCAGCATTTCACTTGTTTGATTAACTTGCGGAGGGAATAACTACACTGTTTTATATTCAGCCATATTCCAAGACCATTCTCCATGGATAAATGCTGTGGTTAGCACTTTTAGTTTTGCAGCGAATGCCACCATCCATCCACGGTTTCTGGTTAGGGTAGGTTTTAATAGACACAGTGGGTACAAGATCTCCAATGAACTTCCTTATAAATTCACTCACCGAGTCAGTTTACTTCAGTAGGTGCCTATTCAGCTTTACAGGAAAGCGTATCATCTGATGTGTCTGGAGTTTAATTCTGTATACATATGGTTTTATTAAGACTTCCTGCCCAAGATGCAGTAAACGTAATTAATGATTAAGAATTTTCAGGACTCATTAAAATGTAGCATAGTGAAACTAAGTACATGTTTATTTTCTTTCTTCCAGGACTGATGAAATGTCCGCTACCAAGTTTTTTATCAATGATTCTGTATCTCTTCCTTTGAAACACTTTCTGAGGCAGGTGCCTTGGCAGTTAGTATAAAGGTACACAAATCCGACTGTTAAAGGAGCCCCAAATTAAGTAAGGCCTGGCCATTTTGTTTGTTTTTACCTGTTGTTGAATGTTTGTTAGTGGTGTTAATACTGATTTGTGTGTTTTTATTTTATTTTTGGTTTTAGTGGATTTTCACAGTTTAGAAAGGATGCACCTTAAAGGGCACACAAAGGAACTTTTCTGAAGTATCTATTGTCAGAGTTTTGGTTGCACACAAAATATTCTCTTGATGAGAAATGAACTGAAGAACCCAATGTAAACCTGATACACAAAATATTATCTGAGGTACAGGGAAAGAAACACTCACTTAATGGGGTTGAATGACCTCTGACCTCTGTTTTGACTTTCTGGTGAGGCCTGATCACCCTAGGCTATGTTAACACTAGTCATTTAGGATGGAGTCAGTCCTAGATGTGATTCCGAACAAGAGAAGGAGAGAGAGAGCGCTGCCCCTGAATGAGGGACACGTCTCTAGTCTATTTTACCATTACCTTATGGGATACCATTTAAAAAATATATATATATTTAACCAGGTAAACTAGTTGAGAACAAGTTCTCATTTACAACTGCGACCTGGCCAAGATGAAGCACAACAGTGCGACAGAAACAACAACACAGAGTTACACATGGAATAAACAAGCGTACAGTCAATAACACAATAGAAAATGCAAATGGCATGAGGAGGTAAGGTAATAAATAGGCCATAGTAGCAAAGTAATTACAATTTAGCAGATTAATGCAACCGCTGTGTCAGATTTTTTTAAAACTTTACGGAAAAAGCACACCATGCAATAATCTGAGTACAGTGCTCAGAGACCAAAACAACCCAAACAGATATCCGCCATGTTGTGTAGTCAACAGAAGTCAGAAATTGCATTATAAATATTTACTTACCTTTGATGATCTTCATCAGAATGCACTCCCAGGAATCCCAGTTCCACAATAAATGTTTGTTTTGTTCGATAATGTCCATCATTTATGTCCAAATACCTCCTTTTTGTTTGCGCGTTTAGCCCAGTAATCAAAATTCATGAGGCGCGATCACTAGGTGCAGACGAAAAGTCAAAAAGTTCCGTTACAGTCCGTAGAAACATGTCAAATGATGTATAGAATCAATCTTTAGGATGTTTTTCATTAGCCCCCACGTCACAGTAGAAGCCTCAAACAAGGTTCTAAAGACGGTTGACATCTAGTGGAAGCCTTAGGAAGTGCAATATGACCCCATAGACACTGTGTATTTGATAGGCCATGAGTTGAAAAACTACAAACCTCAGATTTCCCACTTCCTGGTTGGATTTTCTCTCAGGTTTTTGCCTGCCATATGAGTTCTGTTATACTCACAGACATCATTCAAACCGTTTTAGAAACTTCAGAGTGGTTTCTATCCAAATCTACTAATTATATGCATATTCTAGCTTTTATGGCTGAGTAGCAGGCAGTTTAATTTGGGCACGGTTTTCATCCAAAATTCCCATTGCTGCCCCCTACCCTAGTGAAGTTAAGTACATTTAAATGTGCAGAATTTCCATGACATGCCTTTCACTGAGGAGTGGCATCCGTCTGGCCACCCTACCATGAATGCCTGATTGGTGGAGTGCTGCAGAGATGGTTGTCCTTCTGGAAGGTTCTCCCATCTCCACAGAGGAAATCTGGAGCTCTGTCAGAGTGAACATCGGGTTCTTGGTCACCTCCCTGACCAAGGCCTTTCTCCCCCGATTGCTCAGTTTGGCCGGGCGGCTACCTCTAGGAAGAGTCTTGGTGGTTCTAAACTTCTTCCATTTAAGAATGATGGATGCCACTGTGTTCTTGGGGACCTTCAATGCTGGATAATTTTTTTGGTACCCTTCCCCAGATCTGTGCCTCGACACAATCCTGTCTCGGAGCTCTACGGACAATTCCTTCGACCTCATGGCTTGATTTTTGCTCTGACATGCACTGTCGACAGTGGGACCTTTATATAGGCAGGTGTGTGCCTTTCCAAATCATGTCCAATCAATTCAATTTACCACAGGTGGACTCCAAGTTGTAGAGACATCTCAGGGATGATCAATGGAAACAGGATGCACCTGAGCTCAATTTCAAGTCTCATACATTTGCAAAACATTGTCATTATGAGGTATTGTGTGTAGATTCATGAGGAAAAAAATATTTAATACATTTTAGTATAAGGCTGTAACGTAACAAAATGTGGAAAAAGGGAAGGGGTCTGAATATTTTCCGAAGGCACTGTATGCTGTATATATATATTTTTTTTACGGCAGAATCCCAAAATATCACGCATGATTCATAGAGCCACCTTTCTCAACTCCTGGCTTTGGAATTTGTATTTTATTAGGATCCCCATTATCTGTTGCATAAGCAGCAGCTACTCTTCCTGTGGTCCACACAAAACATGAAACATAATACAGAATGATATAATAGAGAACATCAACAGACAAGAACAGCTCAAGCACAGAACTACATACATTTTTAAAAAGGCACACATAGCCTACATACCAATACATACACACAAACTAACTAAAACTGCAACACTGCTGGTTTTCATTCTTCCCCTTTAATCTGGAAACTAGGTGAGTGGCCTCTCTGTGGTCAATCAGTGACATGTAATCAATCAATTAATAAGGAGAAAAAATCTGCAGTATTGCAAAAGACCTGGATCAGATTTGAAGGTTTTTATTCAAAAAGGCTGGTACATGGTGAATATCATCCCCGTTGACAACCACCCCAGGCTGTTCTGGGATCTGTTGTCCCTGTGTAGGGGATCAGAACGGAGCTGGAATGCTGTTAGGAGGAACGGTCTGCGTTAATGGTTTGTCTTCATCTGTCATGCTCACCTCAGATGCTGCAGAGACAGCTTGGAGTCATTTGTAGTGGTGGACTGGAGTGGCTGGGATGCTTTACTTTAGAAAACGTACAGCAGCATTGTTATGTTTATGATATGCAGATCCCTCTCTCTTTCTCCGTCTACACACACATGTTGAACTGAGAACACTCAACAGTGTGCGTGTGTGTGTGTGTTCTCTGTGAGGTTCATCGCTTCCTGGTAGCACGCTGTCCTGACACACACTGTAGCCTCTGGAGCCTCCTGACCAGCTGTCCCCTTGCACCCTTTGCACCACTCGACCCTCTAACTGCTTCCCCCAGAGCAGAGCTGCAGTGAGTTTCTCCCAGTGGTTTACTTGTGTTAATCACCCGGTGAAGAACAGAGGGAGCCCCGAATACAGAGAGTGTAACACTATAGCAGATCAGCCAGCTAGCAAAACAAACACACATCAATCACAATCTCTCTGTCTTTCGCTCTCTCTCTCTCCATCTCTCTCTTTCTCTTTCTCTCTCTTGACTCAGTTTCTGAATCTCTGTATGACTCTCTAACATGTATTTTCCTAACATTGTCTCTAAAACCCTCTCTCTCAACAATATCAACTCAATTCAAGGGGCTTTATTGGCATGGGAAACATATGTTAACATTGCCAAAGCATGTGAAGTAGATCATTTACAAAAGTGAAATAAACTATAAAAATGAACAGGTAACATTACACTCACAGAAGTTCCAAAAGAATAAAGACAATACACATGTCATATTATGTATATATACAGTGTTGTAACGATGTACAAATGGTTAAAGTACAAAAGGGAAAATAAGTAAACTTGAATATGGGTTGTATTTACGATATCTCTCACACCCTCTCTCTCAACAATACCCTCTCTCTCAATAATATCTCAATCACCCTCTCTCTCAATAATATCTCAATCACCCTCTCTCTCTCAATAATATCTCTACCTCTCTCAATAATATCTCAATCACCCTCTCTCTCTCAATAATATCTCTATCACCCTCTCTCTCTCAATAATATCTCTACCTCTCTCAATAATATCTCTATCACCCTCTCAATAATATCTCTATCACCCTCTCTCTCTCAATAATATCTCTACCTCTCTCAATAATATCTCTATCACCCTCTCTCTCTCAATAATATCTCTACCTCTCTCAATAATATCTCTATCACCCTCTCTCTCTCAATAATATCTCTACCTCTCTCAATAATATCTCTATCACCCTCTCTCTCAATAATATCTCTATCACCCTCTCTCTCTCAATAATATCTCTACCTCTCTCAATAATATCTCTATCACCCTCTCTCTCTCAATAATATCTCTACCTCTCTCAATAATATCTCAATCACCCTCTCTCTCTCTCAATAATATCTCAATCACCCTCTCTCTCAATAATATCTCAATCACCCTCTCTCTCAATAATATCTCTACCACCCTCTCTCTCAATAATATCTCTATCACCCTCTCTCTCTCAATAATATCTCAATCACCCTCTCTCTCAATAATATCTCAATCACCCTCTCTCTCAATAATATCTCTATCACCCTCTCTCAATAATATCTCTACCTCTCTCAATAATATCTCTACCTCTCTCAATAATATCTCTATCACCCTCTCTCTCAATAATATCTCTATCATCCTCTCTCTCAATAATATCTCTATCACCCTCTCTCAATAATATCTCTACCTCTCTCAATAATATCTCTACCTCTCTCAATAATATCTCAATCACCCTCTCTCTCAATAATATCTCAATCACCCTCTCTCTCAATAATATCTCTATCACCCTCTCTCAATAATATCTCTACCTCTCTCAATAATATCTCTACCTCTCTCAATAATATCTCTATCACCCTCTCTCTCAATAATATCTCTATCACCCTCTCTCTCAATAATATCTCTATCACCCTCTCTCTCTCTCAATAATATCTCTACCTCTCTCAATAATATCTCTATCACCCTCTCTCTCTCAATAATATCTCTACCTCTCTCAATAATATCTCTATCACCCTCTCTCTCTCAATAATATCTCTACCTCTCTCAATAATATCTCTATCACCCTCTCTCTCAATAATATCTCTATCACCCTCTCTCTCTCAATAATATCTCTACCTCTCTCAATAATATCTCTATCACCCTCTCTCTCTCAATAATATCTCTACCTCTCTCAATAATATCTCAATCACCCTCTCTCTCTCTCAATAATATCTCAATCACCCTCTCTCTCAATAATATCTCAATCACCCTCTCTCTCAATAATATCTCTACCACCCTCTCTCTCAATAATATCTCTATCACCCTCTCTCTCTCAATAATATCTCAATCACCCTCTCTCTCAATAATATCTCAATCACCCTCTCTCTCAATAATATCTCTATCACCCTCTCTCAATAATATCTCTACCTCTCTCAATAATATCTCTACCTCTCTCAATAATATCTCTATCACCCTCTCTCTCAATAATATCTCTATCATCCTCTCTCTCAATAATATCTCTATCACCCTCTCTCAATAATATCTCTACCTCTCTCAATAATATCTCTACCTCTCTCAATAATATCTCTATCACCCTCTCTCTCAATAATATCTCTATCATCCTCTCTCTCAATAATATCTCTATCACCCTCTCTCAATAATATCTCTACCTCTCTCAATAATATCTCTACCTCTCTCAATAATATCTCAATCACCCTCTCTCTCAATAATATCTCAATCACCCTCTCTCTCAATAATATCTCTATCACCCTCTCTCAATAATATCTCTACCTCTCTCAATAATATCTCTACCTCTCTCAATAATATCTCTATCACCCTCTCTCTCAATAATATCTCTATCACCCTCTCTCTCAATAATATCTCTATCACCCTCTCTCTCTCTCTCAATAATATCTCTACCTCTCTCAATAATATCTTTATCACCCTCTCTCTCTCAATAATATCTCTACCTCTCTCAATAATATCTCTATCACCCTCTCTCTCTCTCAATAATATCCCTACCTCTCTCAATAATATCTCTATCACCCTTTCTCTCTCAATAATATCTCTACCTCTCTCAATAATATCTCTATCACCCTCTCTCTCTCTCAATAATATCTCTACCTCTCTCAATAATATCTCTATCACCCTCTCTCTCTCAATAATATCTCTATCACCCTCTCTCTCAATAATATCAATTCAATTCAAGGGGCTTTATTGGCATGGGAAACATATGTTAACATTGCCAAAGCAAGTGAAGTAGATAATATATAAAAGTGAAATAAACTATAAAAATGAACGGTAAACATTACACATTACACAGAATAAAGACATTACAAATGTTATATTATGTCTATATACAGTGTTGTAACGATGTACAAATGGATAAAGTACAAAAGGGAAAATAAATAAGCATAAATATGGGTTGCATTTACAATGGTGTTTGTTCTTCACTGGTTGCCCTTTTCTTGTGGCAACAGGTCACAAATCTTGCTGCTGTGATGGCACACTGTGGTATTTCACCCAGTAGATATGGGAGTTTAACAAAATCGGGTTTGTTTTCGAATTCTTTGTGGATCTGTGTAATCTGAGGGAAATATGAGTCTCTAATATGGTCATACATTGGGCATGAGGTTAGGAAGTGCAGCTCAGTTTCCACCTCATTTTGTGGGCAGTGTGCACATAGCCTGTCTTCTCTTGAGAGCCAGGTCTGCCTACGGCGGCCTTTCTCAATAGCAAGACTATGCTCACTGAGTCTGTACATAGTCAAAGCTTTCCTTAAGTTTGGGTCAGTCACAGTGGTCAGGTATTCTGGGCCAAATAGCATTCTAGTTTGCTCTGTTTTTTTTTTTTTATCTCTAAGACCCTCTCTCTCAACAATATCTCTATCACCCTCTCTCTCAACAATATCTCTAAGACCCTCTCTCTCAACAATATCTCTAAAACCCTCTCTCTCTCAACAATATCTCTAAAATCTATCTCAATAATATCTCTACCTCTCTCAATAATATCTCTACCTCTCTCTCTTTCAATAATATCTCTATCACCCGCTCTCTCAATAATATCTCTACCTCTCTCAATAATATCTCTACCTCTCTCAATAATATCTCTACCTCTCTCAATAAGATCTCTACCTCTCTCTTTTTCAATGATGTCTCTATCTCTCTCAATAATATCTCTAACTCTATTTTTCAATAATATCTCTACCACCCTCTCTCTCAATAATATCTCTAGCTCTCTCTCATTTAATAATATATCTATTTGTCTCTCTCTCTCTCTCTCTCTCTCTCTCTCTCTCTCTCTCTCTCTCTCTCTCTCTCTCTCTCTCTCTCTCTCTCTCTCTCTCTTTCTCCCATTGTGTGGCAATGGCCTTGAGAGTATTTCAAGACGCCCTTCATCATTCTTCACATCTTTGTCTCAGTTGGAATATTGTTCCACCACATCTTACACGCAGCTTCTCAAACCAAAGACGAGAAAAACATGCCACAGAGTCTGCCTTTTGTCATCATGCCTCGGCTAAAATAATACAGATCATTTCACACGTGGAACCTCTTAAAATCAGGGAAAATATTTAATTTTTTTGCAGAGATGGGATCTCTATTTCATCTCCCTGTCAGTTAGTGTGTAGGCGTATAGCATTTTAAATGTTAATATTGCATTATTTACAGGTAAGATTTTGACTTAAAGGTTATTGGCAGATGAGATGGGCAAGTAAAGTGGATCTTTGAAGAGGCTTGATTTACATGTACCCACATGTCCCCAACACCAAATCCGTTGTTTTTAAAACCTCTTGAGTCCCTTAAGCTGCACTTGTTAGTGAAAGCCAAATGATACGCAACACACACCAGCAACTGCCATCCTCAACGCAACATAAAAACCTGCAGAGCCCAGTGATTCTTTGCAATTCACTGTACGCCTCGCAACATGTTTGGCTTATTTTCATATTCACAGTGTGCTTCCTCACCGCATGGCAACAACAAAAACAATCCATCGTTGCCTGAGTGAAATCTTTGGCCTCCAACTTGTTTTGGTTGTTTGTCACTTGGAGTGCTGACATGCTCACAATGTCTTTTTGTTTTCACAGGGTTAGGTTGTAATACAGGATCAGAGGTCATTATCACACCTACCATCAACTGGGATCTTCAACACAACATAAATAACATGTGTAGAGACCAGTGATTACCCAGCAACGAATTTACAGCCATCAACAGACTTCTGTCCGGCACATCTAATGTGCTTCTTTTGTGTCTAAACTAGAGATCAACTAGGACCATTGGCTGGTATTGCTCTCTCTTTGAACAGGTTGTGTCCTGCTTGTTGAGGTTTCCCTTCATGTTGACACGCTGTCTTCTGTGAATCATCATGTTCTGTGCCACTGTCCAATCACCGCCAGCTACACCGAACAACAACATCAGTGTTCAACCACACTTAAACATGGGAGAAGTCAGAGAGCTCAGCTCTAAAACAATGCTTTGATACCTAGAGGTGAGTGATTGTCCATACTACGGATACTGTGGATTCTGTATATGGCTTTAGTATGGTGTGTGTCTTATTTGGCTTTGCCCATAAACGTGTTACGTAAAGTATTGTTGTAGCTGCTTTAGCTATCATCAAGGCCTTCCTCTGTTTGACTAACGTGTCTTGTAGTCAGTAGACATGAATATGTTTCTCTGATGTAATCGTGCAGGATATTGTACTATTGTGATTTGTGATGGTGATGTGATTTCTGTTCCGCCTTGATGAGCTTGTACTGTTCTGCCATTGTGTGGACTCTCCATACTCTCTGCTATTCATATGTGTGTGTGATTGTATGCATGCCTGTGTACACGGGTTGATGTGTATGTGCTTGTCCAACTGCATGTGCTTTAGCATGTATAGTGTGTGTGTGTGTGTGTGCTTAATCGTGTCTTGTGTGTATGAATGTGTGTGTGCGATTACTTAAGCATGTCTTGTGTGTAGGGGGTGTGTGTGTGTGTCTGATCTAGACTTGTCTGAATCTTCCCTCCATGTGTTAGCGGTGGACGTGTAATGAGGTTATATATCACTGAGAGGCTGGAGGCTTTCAGCAGGGAGCACCCACCCACCCACCCACCCACCCACCCACCCACACACTCACACAATCAGAAACACATTGGGCTTCTCTCCCTCTCCCAAATCCAGTGCTTCTTCCTCACAATCCCAGCAGCACTGACTAGAGTACTTTTTTCCCCACACAACCGTCCAGAAAAGATCTGCTGATTGCCTGAGTGAAATCTTTGGCCTCCAACTTGTTTTGGTTGTTTGTCACTTGGAGTGCTGACATGCTCATGATGACGTATGTTTGCGCAGGGTTAGGTTGCAATACAGTCTCATACGTCATCAGTGTATTTGGACTCGTTGTGGTATGGCATTCCTCCACTTAATGTCACAACAGATCACTAAACAAACAATATTTTTCTGTGAAAGGACCCCAGTGTTTCACTCACACGTTTTACCGTAACACAGATTCAAGACAGGGATGCAAATTTAGCGATGTAAGTCAAACATCTCACCAGATATGGATCACTGGTGTCTGTGAGTGAGGAGGTGTGTTTCTGGTTTTTAGGTGCATTAGTCACGCTTAGGACTGAAGAATAATACACAGGAAATGACTGACCCAGTTACCTGCAACAGAGAGAGAAAGAGACAGGATACTACTGTTTATGGCCTTGTTAAGATGACCTTTGTTCATGGTCCGGACTGCCGTCTCGACCATCTCCAATCCCACCGTACCTTCTACGCTATGCAATCCGGTTTCCGAGCTGGTCATGGGTGCACCTCAGCCACGCTCAAGGTCCTAAATGATATCATAACCGCCATCGATTTAAAAAAAAGTACTGTGCAGCCATTTGACTCTCAATCACCGTATTCTTATCGGCAGACTCAACAGCCTTGGTTTCTCTGATGACTGCCTCACCTGGTTCACTAACTACTTCTCAGATAGAGTTCAGTGTGTCAAATCGGAGAGCTTGTTGTCCGGACCTCTGGCAGTCTCTATGGGGGTGACACAGGGTTCAATTCTCGGGCCGACTCTTTTTTCTGTATATATCTCTTGCTGCGGGTGATTCTTTGATCCACCTCTACGCAGACGACACCATTGTGCATACATCTGGTTCTTCTTTGGACACTGTGTTAACAAACCTCCAAACGAGCTTCAATGACATACAACACTCCTTCCGTGGCCTCCACCTGCTCTTAAACGCTAGTAAAACTAAGTGCATGCTCTTCAACCGATCGCTACCCGCACACGGCCTGCCCGCCCATCCAGCATCACTACACTGGACAGTTCTGACTTAGAATATGTGGACAACTATAAATACCTAGGTGTCTGGTTAGACTGTAAACTCTCCTTCCAGACTCACATTAAGCATCTCCAATCCAAAATGAAATCTAGAATCGGCTTCCTATTTCGCAACAAAGCCTCCTTCACTCATGCTGCCAAACATACCCTCGTAAAACTGACTACCCTGCCGATCCTTGACTTCAGCGATGTCATTTACAAAATAGCCTCCAACACTCTACTCAGCAAATTGGATGTAGTCTATCACAGTGCCATCCATTTTGTCACCAAAGCCCCATATACTACCCACCACTGCGACGTGTATGCTCTCGTTGGCTGGTCCTCGCTACATATTCGTCGCCAAACCCACTGGCTCTAGGTCATCTATAAGTCTTTGCTAGGTAAAGCTCCGTCTTATCTCAGCTCACTGGTCACCATAGCAACACCCACCCGTAGCACGCGCTCCAGCAGGTATATTTCACTGGTCATCCCCAAAGCCAATTCTTCCTTTGGCCGCCTCTCCTTCCAGTTCTCTGCTGCTAGTGACTGGAATGAATTGCAAAAATCACTGAAGTTGGAGTCTTATATCTCCCTCACTAACTTCAAGCATCGGCTGTCAGAGCAGCTTACCGATCGCTGCAGCTGTTCACAGCCCATCTGTAAATAGCCCATCCATCCAACCAACTACCTGCCTCATCCCCATATTGTTTTTTAGTTTTTTTCTGCTCTTTTGCACACCATTATTTCTACTTGCACATCCTCATCTGCACATCTCTCACTCCAACGTCAATTGCTAAATTGTAATTACTTCGCCCATTGTGGGCTATTTTTTGCTTTACCCTCTTCCTTCATTTGCACACACTGTATAAAGATTTTCTATTGTGTTATTGACTGTATTTTTTTGTTTATCCCATCAGTAACTCTGTGTTGTTATTTTTGTCGCACTGCTTTGCTCTATCTTGGCCAGGTCGCAGTTGTAAATAAGAACTTGTTCTCAACTGGCCTACCTGGTAAAATAAAGGTGAAATATATATTTTTTAAAGAATGGGTGTGTGTGTTCATACATTTGCATCTGTGTGTGTGCATGTACGTGTGCATATGTGCGTGTGTGCGTGTGCGTGTGCGTGTGCGTGTGCGTGTGTGTGGTGAAACTCTGAGGAGCTGCGTAAATATTTGCGGGAACATTCCATACATCAAATTTTCCACTGTGCTGTCCTGAGCCGTCAGTGTTCCTCATGTCCATTCTGGCAGGAAAACCAGCCTTGCACGAGACTCTACCCGAGATTCTACCCGTCAGTCACATGATACAGCTCAACATATAGAATAGTGTTAAAGGTTCAGAGGTCTTATGGTTTGCCCAACCATTGTACAATGAGGAAGCAAGAGAGTGATGCTGAATTTTTTTTAGAATATGCAGTATAATTTAACTTTTACTCTGTAACAAACTGCTTTAGAGTGAAGGCATGAACCGTGCTACTTGAGCATTCAAACAAGGATTTCACAGAGGACGTAATGAAAATGCAGGATTTGTGGTGAAAGAGCACACATTCATCAATAGTTTCTATAGAATCATCGATAATCATATTGTAGGCTACTGTGTATTCCCAAATTGGCGTAAATTGCTGTGTGGAATTTGGAGGTGAACCTAGAATTTGGAGGTGGAGAACCTAGAATTTGGAGGTGAACCTAGAATTTGGAGGTGGAGAATTCTGGAATTTGGAGGTGGAGAATTCTAGAGATGTGTGGAGGACAAAATGTGAAACTGAAATGGAAAATTGGGACCCAATAAGCCATTCAATACCAGGTATCAGCAGATGAAAACGGCTTTGGAAAAGAATATCAAAATAATAGTATTTTTCCATTCTACATAATCACAACCTGGTCCAAGTGGGGAAACTTACAAACCCAAGTGACTCTGGTAAGCTGCGAAATACTGTCCGCCTGTGTAACGATCGTCCTCCTCCTCTTCAGACGAAGAGGAGGAGTAGGGATTTGACCAAAACGCAGCGTTGTGATACGACATGAATATTTATTAAACAAGACGAAAACTAAACATACTTGAGAATTTACAAAATAATAAACGAAGTCAAACAGACCCGAACAAACGAACTTACATAACACGAAGAACGCATGAACTGGTACAGACGACACAAACGAACGAACAAACGAAACAGTCCCGTGTGGTGCACAGACACAGACACGGAAGACAATCACCCACAAACAAACAGTGTGAACAGCCAACCTTTATATGGTTCTCAATCAGAGGAAACGTCAAACACCTGTCCCTGATTGAGAACCATATAAGGCTAATTACAAGTGACCTAAACATAGAAACACAAAACATAGAATGCCCACCCCAACTCATGCCCTGACCAACTAAACACATACAAAATAACAGAAAACAGGTCAGGAACGTGACATAACCCCCCCCTCAAGGTGCGAACTCCGGACGCACCACCAAAAGTCTAGGGGAGGGTCTGGGTGGGCATCTGTCCACGGTGGCGGCTCAGGCTCTGGGCGTGGTCCCCATCCCACCTTAGTCAAACCCCGCTTTTGTAGCCTCCTCCCAATGACCACCCTCCAAATTAATCCCACCGGACTAAGGGGCAGCACCGGACTAAGGGGCAGCACCGGACTGAGGGGCAGCACCGGACTGAGGGGCAGCACCGGACTGAGGGGCAGCACCAGAATGAGGGGCAACACCAGAATGAGGGGCAACACCAGAATGAGGGGCAACACCAGAATGACTGGCGGATCCTGGCTGGCTGGCTCTGGCGGATCCTGGCTGGCTGGCTCTGGCGGATCCTGGCTGGCTGGCTCTGGCGGATCCTGGCTGGATGATGGCTTAATGCTGGATGACGGCTCTGGCTGGTCATGGCTGGATGACGGCTCTGGCTGGTCATGGCTGGATGACGGCTCTGGCTGGTTATGGCTGGATGACGGCTCTGGCTGGTCATGGCTGGATGACGGCTCTGGCTGGTCATGGCTGGATGACGGCTCTGGCTGGTCATGGCTGGATGACGGCTCTGGCTGGTCATGGCTCGCTGACGGCTCTGGCTGGTCATGGCTCGCTGACGGCTCTGGCTGGTCATGGCTCGCTGACGGCTCTGGCTGGTCATGGCTCGCTGACGGCTCTGGCTGGTCATGGCTCGCTGACGGCTCTGGCTGGTCATGGCTCGCTGACGGCTCTGGCTGGTCATGGCTCGCTGACGGCTCTGGCTGATCCTGTCTGGCGGAAGGCTCTGGCTGATCCTGTCTGGCGGAAGGCTCTGGCTGATCCTGTCTGGCGGAAGGCTTTGGCTGCTCCTGTCTGGCGGAAGGCTCTAGCGGCTCCTGTCTGGCGGAAGGCTCTAGCGGCTCCTGTCTGGCGGACGGCTCTGTAGGCTCATGGCAGACGGGCGGCTTTGCAGGCTCAGTACCGACGGGCGGCTTTGAAGGCTCAATACAGACGGGCAGTTCATGCGGCGCTTGGCAGACGGACAGTTCAGACGGCGTTGGGCAGACGGACAGTTCAGGCGCCGTTGGGCAGACGGGCAGTTCAGGCGCCGCTGGGCAGACGGCAGACTCTAGCCGGCTGAGACGCACTGTAGGCCTGGTGCGTGGTACCGGAACTGGAGGTACCGGGCTAAAGACACGCACCTTCAGGCTAGTGCGGGGAACAACAACAGGGCACACTGGACTCTCAAGGCGTACTATAGGCCTGGTGCGTGGTACCGGCACTGGTGGTACCGGGCTGAGGGCACGCACATCAGGGCGAGTACGGGGAGAAGGAACAGTGCGTACAGGGCTCTGGAGACGCACAGGAGGCTTGGTGCGTGGTGCCGGGACTGGTGGTACTGGGCTGGAGACACGCACCATAGGGAGAGTGCGTGGAGGAGGAACAGGGCTCTGGAGACGCACTGGAAGCCTGGTGCGTGGTGTAGGCACTGGTGGTACTGGCCTGGAGCGGGGAGGTGGCGCCGGAAATACCGGACCGTGCAGGCGTACTGGCTCCCTTGAGCACTGAGCCTGCCCAACCTTACCTGGTTGTATGCTCCCCGTCGCCCGACCAGTGCGGGGAGGTGGAATAACCCGCACCGGGCTATGTAGGCGAACCGGGGACACCATGCGTAAGGCTGGTGCCATGTAAGCCGGCCCGACGAGACGCACTGGTGGCCAGATGCGTTGGGCCGGCTTCATGACATCCGGCTCAACGCTCAATCTAGCCCGGCCGATACGTGGAGCTGGAATGTACCGAACCGGGCTATGCACGCGTACAGGAGACACCATGCACTCTACTGCGTAACACGGTGTCTGCCCGTACTCTCGCTCTCCACGGTAAGTACAGGGAGTGGGCGCAGGTCTCCTACCTGACTTCGCCACTCTCCCTTTAAGCCCCCCCCAAGAAATTTTTGGGGTTTACTCACAGGCTTCCTACCGCGTCGTCGTGCTGCCTCCATTCGCCGGTATCCCTCCTCGCACTGCGCCAGAGAATCCCAGGCGGGCTCCGGCACTCGCCCTGGGTCGATCGCCCACCTGTCGATCTCCTCCCACGTAGTGTAGCCCAGATCCTTCTCCTGCTTCCGAGCTAGCTCCTCGTAACGCCGCCTCTCTGCTTTCGCTGCCTCCAGCTCAGCTTTGGGGCGGCGATATTCTCCTGGTTGAGCCCAGGGTCCCTTTCCGTCCAATATTTCCTCCCATGTCCACGAGTCCTGGTTTCTTTGTTGCGCTCTCCCACGCCGCTTGGTCTTTGGTTGGTGGGTGATTCTGTAACGATCGTCCTCCTCCTCTTCAGACGAAGAGGAGGAGTAGGAATTTGACCAAAACGCAGCGTTGTGATACGACATGAATATTTATTAAACAAGACGAAAACTAAACATACTTGAGAATTTACAAAATAATAAACGAAGTCAAACAGACCCGAACAAACGAACTTACATAACACGAAGAACGCATGAACTGGTACAGACGACACAAACGAACGAACAAACGAAAAAGTCCCGTGTGGTGCACAGACACAGACACGGAAGACAATCACCCACAAACAAACAGTGTGAACAGCCAACCTTTATATGGTTCTCAATCAGAGGAAACGTCAAACACCTGTCCCTGATTGAGAACCATATAAGGCTAATTACAAGTGACCTAAACATAGAAACACAAAACATAGAATGCCCACCCCAACTCACGCCCTGACCAACTAAACACATACAAAATAACAGAAAACAGGTCAGGAACGTGACAGCCTGGTGTGTGTGTGTGTGTGTGTGTGTGTGTGTGTGTGTGATATTTTATTTCAGCTCATGAGACATGGAACCAACATGTTGTGTTTATATTTTTGTTCAGTGTATTTAGCAGTCTTAGAGCTAATTTATGCTTGATTCGAAATGTGGTCGGAGGTGCCGTATGGATGGTGTGACACAATTGTGGAGCCTATGGAGGCATGCAGAGGCCAAATAGAGCTCTATACCACACCACCGTGTGCCTCTCAAATTCTGTAACAATGCAGAGGGCTCCCTATAGCTCTGCATTGATATAATTGGTTGATGGTAGGTGAGGGCAGGAGGTCCTGTATAAACACAAACTCACTTCCTTGACAACTTCCTTCACAACAGCTCTGTGCTGCTCAGCAAATCACAAGAAGTGTGAATGTCCTGACATCTGCAGAGGCCGTATCACCTTAAATGCTGCACGTCCAATGCAGATATCGGATTGACCATGCTGCGCCTTTTATGGCTTGGGGGTTAGAAGCTGCTCAGGGTCCTGTTAGTTCCAGACTTGTTGCATCAGTACTGCTTGCCTTGCGGAAGCATAGAGAACAGTCTATGACTTGGGTGGCTGGAGTCTTTGCCAATTGTTAGCTGTCTCGTTGTCGTCCATGATTAGGCCAACCACCATTGTGTCGTCAGCAAACTTAAGGATGGTGTTGGAGTCGTGAGCAGCCACACAGTCATGGGTGAACAGGAAGTACAGGAGTGGATTAAACACGCACCCCTGAGGGGCCCCCGTGTTGAGGGGCAGACGTGTTGTTACTGACACTCACCACCTGGGGGCGCCCGGCTGGACGTTCGGGATCCAGTTGCAGAGGGAGGTGATTAGTCCCAGGGTCCTGAGCTTAGTGATGACCTTGGAGGGCACTATGGTGTTTAACGTTGAGCAATAGCATATAGGTGTTCGTCTTGTCCAGGTGGGAGAGGGTAATGTGGAGAGCAATAGTGACTGCGTCATCGGTGGATCTGTGGGGCGGTACATGAATTGGAGTGGGTCCTGGGTGTCTGGGATGATAGTGTTGATGTGAGTCATGACCAGCCTTTCAAAGCGTTTCTAAGGGGGCGATAGTCATTTAGACAGGTTACCTTGCGTGCATGTGTGTGCGCACGTGTGAGTTTGAAGTTTTCCAGCAGCATGGCTCTGGTTGGCAGGTGGGCCTGATGATGTGGCAAAAGGCTATAAAATGGAGGAAAGGAACAACCAATCAGTGATTACTAAAGCAGAACAACGTGTCTCACCTACATGGTTCTGCTCTCTGAAATATCACTTATTTCAGTAGAGATGCAACTACTATACTGAACAACAATATAAACGCAACATGTAAAGTGTTGGTCCCATGTTTCATGAGCTGAAATAAAAGATCACAGAAATTTTCCATATGCACAGAAAGCTTATTTCTCTCTAAATGTATTTCTCTTTTGTGCACTAATATGTTTACATCCCTGTTAGTGAGCATTTCTCCTTTGCCAAGATAATCCATCCACCGGACAGGTGTGGCATATCAAGAAGCTGATTAAACAGCATGGTCATTACACAGGTGCACCTTGTGTTGGGGACAATAAAATGCAACTCTAAAATGTGCCGTTTTGTCACAGACATCTCAAGTTTTGAGGGAGCATGCAATTGGCATGCTGACTGAAGGAATGTCTACCAGAGCTGTTGCCAGATAATTTAATGTTAATTTCTCTACCATAAGCCGTCTCCAATGTCGTTTTAGAGAATGTGGCAGTATGTCTAACAGGCCTCACAACCACAGACCACGTGTAACCACGCCAGACAAAGCCCTCCACATCCGGCTTCTTCACCTGCGGGATCATCTCAGACCATCCACCCAGACCGCTGATGAAATTGTGGGTTTGCACAACCAAAGAATTTCTGCACAAGCTGTCAGAAATCATCTCACGGAAGCTCATCTGCGAACTGCAGTCAGGGTCTTGACCTGACTGCAGTTCGGAATCTTAATCACCTTTGTGGCCACCGGCACACTGAAGAAGTGTGCTCTTCACAGATGAATTCCGGTTTCAACTGTACCGTGCAGATGGCAAACAGTGTGTATGGTGTCGTGTGGGCGAGCGGTTTGCTGATGTCAATGTTGTGAACAGAGTGTCCCATGGTGGCGATGGGGTTATGGTATGGGCAGGCATAAGCTTCAGACAATGAACACAATTGTATTTTATCGATGGCAATTTGAATGCACAGAGATACCATGACAAGATTCTGAGGCCCATTGTCGTGCCGTTCATCCGACGCCATCACCTCCTGTTTTAGCATGATAATGCACAACCCAATATAGCAAGGATCTGTACACAATTCCTGGAAGCTGAACATGTCCTAGTTCTTCCATGGCCTGCATACTCAGACATGTGACCCATTGAGCATGTTTGGGATGCAGTTTGTTTCAGTTCCCGCCAACATCCAGCAACTTCGCACAATGAAGAGTAGGACATCATTCCACAGGCCACAATCAACAACCTGGTCAACTCTATGCGAAGGATATGTGTCACACTGCATCAGGTAAATGGTGGTCACACCAGATACTGACTGGTTTTCTGACCCACGTCCCTACCTTTTTTTTGTGACCAACAGTTGCATATCTGTATTCCCATACATGTGAAATCCATAGATTAGAGCCTCATTTATTTATTTCAGTTGATTTCCTTATATGAACTGTTGTTTCATATAACAAATGAATTGTTCATGTTGCATTTATATTTTTGTTCAGTGTAGATCACCATAGGATTGACTATACAGTACATCAGTATCCATCTGACAGACATACACACACTGGCACCAGGCACACAGACACGCAGTATAAGCACATACTTGTAGACAGGTGTTTCTGACCTCAAAGGAATCTGAGGTCAGAGGTGGGGTGTCAGAGGTCATGGTCACGAATAGCTCCGGACATTGTCTGACAGGTATATGGCTATCTTGAAATAAACCAGGCAACATTCCACTACAGGTTAGCTGGATAGCATGGATAAGGCCTGGAGAAGGTTAACAAAGGAAATATCTTAAGAACATAACTGACAGATGCTATGGAAACAGTTATCTTGTCTTCCCCGGAGTATGTGGAACATTGACTAGATTGGATGAAAACTCTGTGACTCAGATTTAAATCAAAGGCACCAGTCTCACTTCAGAGGTTTCACAGCATTTTAGATTACTTTGGACATTTTTGTTGGCACAGCTTTAGTCCATCCCCTCTCTTTTTTACCCTCCCTCCCTCGTTCTTTCTCTCCCTCCTCCCTCTCTCTCTGGCCACCCATCCTTTGCCCAGTACAGAGGGACAGAGGTGGTATTGTGCTGTACAGAGGGAGTTTCTTCTGACTTCCCCCTGAAGATCTCCTGAGTCTTGGACATGACTTTTGCAGCAAAGACACGGTTATGTAAGCTGAGCTCAGACAACGCCATCCTGCACTCACTGTTCTGTCTCTTCCTGTGGCTTCATCACTGATCACCCTCACAGACTACATGTGGAGAGGATGGGTGGGAGGGAGATGTAAGGAGGAGGGAGGAAGTGGAAGTAGGTGGGTAGAGGAGGAAAAAGGTTGGAGGAGGTGGAGGGAGGAACAGCAGTTGTAGAGGTTGAACAGGGGGACGGGGCTTGGCCAGGTACAGGGAGGGGCAGGATAGTAAAAAGTTCCCCATTGTCCTAGAAATGCTCTCTGTCGACTTCTGGACCTCGCACCTCTGTATGTCCATTTAACACTCAGCCCTCAGATAAACCCTGACACACCAGTCTATGGCTGGCTTACTGGACAGGACAAAGAGACAAAGAATCAACATTTTTACAACCTTAATTATAGCCATGTTGTGATCTGACTAAGTCCTTAGTCCTTGATGTCTAATGCAAATTAACAAAGACATTGTGTATTTTCCTATTTCGTTCTAAATATAGTTGTTCCTCATTTATAAGCTCTGAATTATAACATTTAAAGGAAAGCAGTCTGTTGCACCATAACACGTCCCACTGGGCACAGATGTCAATTCAATGCGTATTCCACATTGGTTCAACGTCATTTCAATCAACGTTAATTCAACCAGTGTGTGCCCAGTGGGATATCTTTATGTGAATATTGACTCTGTAGCACCATAACACATACCTTTATATGGATATTGGAGAACGAAGCCTGTGTCCTGGACTATGACAGTGCTTAGGGACTTCCTGTTTGAATAGACCCGCCCCCTCTGCCCAAGCCTAGTTCATGTCTCGTGTGATGGCATGTGGGATGGAATCTCAGTGCCAGAGGGGCGGAGCTCCTGGTAACAAACCCCATCCCAGAGGCCTGGTTCTGGCAGAACTTTGCTGGACGACTGACTGCTGGCAGTCTGGACCCAGACAGGCACACACATGCACACACTCAATCACATGCGCATATACACACGCACATGTGCCCAAGTATGTACGCAAGCACACACTCACGTTACCACGCACGTTACCACACACTCACTGTGCCCAATGGTGATAAACATTGATGGATGAATCTACAGTTCAAAGGCACTTTTATGGTGCAGCACTAATATACCAGCACGTGTTTGTGATGGGTGGGTGACATGTTTGGGGGCTCATAGTAGGCATGTAGTGACCAAAGTTGCACGTGTTGGTGGCGTGTTTTGGGGTTTGGTACAGTAGAATGAGTTGAGATTGTGTAGTAGGCATGTAGTTACGTGCATGTAGTGACCAAAGTTGCACGTGTTGGTGGCGTGTTTTGGGGTTTGGTACAGTAGAATGAGTTGAGATTGTGTGAGAGAGGAATGAGAGAGGAATGAGAGAGGGATGAGAGAGGGATGAGCGAGGGATGAGAGAGGGATGAGAGAGAGATGAGAGAGGGAAAGAAAAAGAAGGAGGGAGACAAAGAAAGGAAAGGGAGAAATAGAGAATAAGTGTAATGAAAAATCAGAGAGAAAGAGAGAGAGACTGAGAGAGAGAGACTGAGAGAGAGACTGAGAGAGAGTGTGACAGCAAGTAAACGAGCTCTGTTCTCTGTGGGAGAGTGAGAAAAAAGAAAGGGGGTGTGTTTGCCTCCCTGTGTCCCCTCCCTCTGTATGTATATATGCTGCAGACTGGTCTCCCTGGATCCCAGAGCACAGCATAGAGCCCCAGAGCAACCAGCCCTTCAGCCCCAGACAGAGCCTGTCCAGTGTGCTGCACTAGTCCTGAGACCCACCAGCTCAGGGAAGTAGTCCAGCCACCAGAGACAGTTCTCATAGTCACACAGACCTAAGAGAATTACTTTATTGTTCTAGTTCTACTGTTCTAGTCGTATACCAGGCTCAGTCTGTGAGCTAGTCCGGAGCAGGTGGATATTTACACTGAAATTCTCCAGTACTGTAGTCCAGTGGCTCACCTTAGTCCTCCTCTTAGTCCTGAACTGAGATCCTTTAGTGGAGCACCTGAGCAGATCTACACAAGTCACGTGTATCTAGTGAGACCCACCAGCCAGTCCTTTTTACCTGAGACCTCTGCAGATCAGCTACAACCATGCAGCGTTCACACACCTTCCTCCTCTTCCTCCTCTTCATCCTTGGGATGGCGCTGGCCAGCTCGTCCACGGCTCGGAGAAGCAGAGGTAGGTGACATCTGCATCACCATCATGGCCATGATGAACCCTTACAGTTGACTCCTGATCAAAACAACCGTATTTGAATTGCTTGACTTGCACTAAACTGAAGCATGCAGATACAAAACAATGAAAATGACAGGACTTTAATAAGAACTGGTGAAATAGAGCGCACAGCCTGCAGCTGTCCAATGTTTCCTTACCACGGGGTGACTGTACATCAAATAGCATGAATATAGGCCTTTTTTATTGGAATTCTGTCTTGCCTATCACGACGACAGTTAGCCTCAGATGATGTAAATTAAATGAAACGCATGTATACATGCAGGTGAATGAAATGTGGACACCCCATACTATGATCACATTACATTTTATGATGCTGACCACTCAGTTTCATGTAGAATTGTTGGACCAAATTGGAGACTGGTATTTTATAATCATCAGATAGGGCTAATTATCAACCTACAACTTGTATGGATCCTGTAGTGATTATGGGTTCATATAATATTGCTAGACATTATTTTTTTATCCTTTAATTTAACTAGGCAAGTCAGTTAAGAATAACTTCTTATTTACAATGACAGCCTAGGAACAGTGGGTTAACTGCCTTGTAGAACGACAGATTTTTACCTCATCAGCCCGGGGATTCGATCCAGCAACCTTTCAGTTACTGACCCAACGCTCTTACCACTAGGCTACCTGCCGCCCCATTATTGCAGTGTTGAATCTAAATCTGGAATATGACTGTTATTGTAATGCATACGCTGAGACTATGTCCACTGAGACCATGCTCCAAAACAGTCTGTGTACTTCACACTACGTGGTTGTGGTCGTAGTCTATGTACACTATGATTAATGCTATGCAATTGTTATTAGAAACTGGGTGGTTTGAGCCTTGAATTCTGATTGGCTGACTGCCATGGTATAACAGACCGTATACCATGGGTATTACAAAACATATTTTTTTTACTGCTCTAATTACGTTGGTAACCAGTTTATAACAGCAATAAGGCACCTCGGGGGTTTGTGATATATGACCAATATAGCACGGCTAAGGACTGTCTTTAGTTGACCATGGACTGTCTTTAGTTGATCATGGACTGTCTTTAGTTGACCATGGACTGTCTTTAGTTGACCATGGACTGTTTTTAGTTGACCATGGACTGTCTTTAGTTGACCATGGACTGTCTTTAGTTGACCATGTCCAAAATTGTGCTTGTGCTGGATTTTTTAAGAGCCACGTGAGTTTGTCCTATTTCCGTGAAACAAGGTGGGCAGACGAGGGTAAGAGAGGTTAACTCCTACTAATAGTGTCCATTCTTTACAAATGAAAGTGTTTCCAGGTTACAGGTCAGGGTTGTGGCAGTTTGGTCCTTTTTGCAATGTGCCATGTTGTTGATGCACTTTATATCTCTTTGTGCATGTTAGGTGCATTAAAAACTGATGAAGACAGCATGGCTGTTGAAACGATGGTATTAAATTCTTGCATCTGAGCTCCTACAGTGTGCGACTCTCCTTTAATTTTTCAGTTGTATGTGCTCTTACAGCCTGAGGGATGGAGGGATGGATAAGAGAGCTAGAAAGATAGAGGGATGGATGAGAGAGGGCTGGACAGATGGAGGGATGGCTGAGGGATAGCTAGACAGATGGAGAGATGGCTGAGAGAGGGCTGGATAGATGGAGGGATTGATGAGAGAGCGCAAGACAGATGGAGGGATGGCTGAGAGAGGGCTAAACAGATGGAGGGATTGATGAGAGAGGGCTAGACAGATGGAGGGATGGCTGAGAGATAGCTAGACAGATGGAGGGATGATTGGAGAGCAATGGAGGGAGATTTGGGAAAAGAGAAAAATATTTTTGCCACCAGAGAAAACAGCTGTAGTTGAGCCAGATGTGGGAGATATAGTATGAGATCAGATCAGATGTGGGAGATATAGTATGAGATCAGATCAGATGTGGGAGATATAGTATGAGATCAGATCAGACGTGGGAGATATAGTATGAGATCAGATCAGATGTGGGAGATATAGTATGAGATCAGATCAGACGTGGGAGATATAGTATGAGATCAGATCAGATGTTGGAGATATAGTATGAGATCAGATCAGATGTGGAGATATAGTATGAGATCAGATCAGACATGGGAGATATAGTATGAGATCAGATCAGATGTTGGAGATATAGTATGAGATCAGATCAGATGTGGGATATATAGTATGAGATCAGATGTGGGAGATATAGTATGAGATCAGATCAGACGTGGGAGATATAGTATGAGATCAGATGTTGGAGATATAGTATGAGATCAGATCAGATGTGGGAGATATAGTATGAGATCAGATCAGACATGGGAGATATAGTATGAGATCAGATCAGATGGTGGAGATATAGTATGAGATCAGATCAGATGTGGGAGATATAGTATGAGATCAGATCAGACATGGGATATATAGTATGAGATCAGATCAGATGGTGGAGATATAGTATGAGATCAGATCAGATGTGGGATATATAGTATGAGATCAGATCAGATGTGGGAGATATAGTATGAGGATCAGATGTGGGAGATATAGTATGAGATCAGGGGTACCAGTGCAGATGATAGTGTGGGAGTGTTAGCCCAGGCACGGCTCTCTCTAGCTGGGCTGTGAGGTAAAGCTCTCCTCCCTGAGAACCTGGAGCATGGCTGGGCTGGCCCATGGCCAAAGGTGTGGTGCAGTGGTGTAAAGCCCCCTAAAGCTTATCAAGCCCCACCCCCTCCCCTGTCCCCCATTGGAGTTATGTGATACTGTAGGTGAGGCCTCGCTCTTTTTGTTCTGAGGCGGAACCATTCTTCCCCAGCTCTTCACCTTCTCATTCCCAGGATGGAAACCTGAGAGCCAAAAACAAGGAGAGCTACATAAAATAAACTACAGCCACAGAGCCCCACAGTCTTCAACTAGACTAAAGTTAAAGAGCCCCACAGTCTTCAACTAGACTAAAGTTAAAGAGCCCCACAGTCTTCAACTAGACTAAAGTTAAAGAGCCCCACAGTTTTCAACTAGACTAAAGTTAAAGAGCCCCACAGTCTTCAACTAGACTAAAGTTAAAGAGCCCCACAGTCTTCAACTAGACTAAAGTTAAAAAGCCCCACAGTCTTCAACTAGACTAAAGTTAAAGAGCCCCACAGTCTTCAACTAGACTAAAGTTAAAAAGCACCACAGTCTTCAACTACTCTAAAGTTAAAAATCACCACAGTCTTCAACTAGACTAAAGTTAAAGAGCCCCACAGTCTTCAACTAGACTAAAGTTAAAGAGCCCCACAGTCTTCAACTAGACTAAAGTTAAAGAGCCCCACAGTCTTCAACTAGACTAGAGCCACACAGCCCCTAAAACACAAAACCTGCCCAGTAGTGTGTGAATGTGTGTGTTTTATGTTTTGTATGTGCATACAGTGGGATCATAGTAGTCATTGTCCCTTCAAACAGAGGAAGGAGAAGAACAAGTATAGAAGGACATGAGGGAGGAGGAATCCAAAGACTAAGAATACAAAACAAGCTGCCAAGAGGACCTAGTTTGGCAAGATTAAAATCAACAACGTGACAATGATTCCATAGCTACACACACACACACACACACACACACACACACACACACACACACACACACACACACACACACACACACACACACACACACACACACACACACACACACACACACACACACACACACACACACACACACACACACACACACACAGTAAATTTGAATTTCTGCAAGAGCACTGAGCTCAACCACTGACAATACGAATGACCTCCTCCCTTTCCCAGAGGACCATCCATCACCAGTGATGAGCCGGGATGGCCGTTGTGAAGCCCAGTCGCCTCAAGTCAATGTTTCTGCTCAGTGTCTTCAGTCTAAGGGAGGCTCTATGATCCAGCCATAGAGGAATACAGTGGGATCAGAGTGGGAGGGTTTATTGTGTCTTGTCAAGTGTGCTGATGGATTGTCTGGTCCATTTTTGTGGTGATTCACTATCAGTATGAGGTGGAGGTTTCATCTCTTGATCAAGAAAGGATTGTATTTTAGGATTGTGTCGTTTCTCTGATATTTGTTGAAGTGTGCGAGTGGAGAAAGTTGCTGTAGTAAACCCCATGATAACATGGTGATAGGCAGAGCTCTTCTCCATAAAAACAAAACATCTGATCTTCCTGCTTAGTAACCACTTGGATGAATACTGCAGCTATGTGGGAAATTTGCATTGGTTATCACCTTCTAATAACATTCAGATGACATTTATGAAAGAATCTATGATTTATTGATCTATTGCATAATTAAATAAGTGTGCGTAGCTGCTGAGACCTGGAACAGAGTATGGAGCACACTGCACACACTGTGTCCCTGTCACAACATGTGGACTACATTTTCTCAGATGAAGAGCCAATTAGCTATCTCAATGGTTTTATCTAAACATTTCACATGACATTTCTCTCATACCTGTGTAGTAACATATATGGTAACACAATTGTTTAGTAACATGTTGTTGCTATAGGTGTGAGCTTTTCACCTGGTGCAAATGCTTAGTAATTGTGGCCATAGATGGTCAAAGGCATGTCCTATCCATGAGGTCCATCAGGGTCAAACAGTCAATTGGTACATTCAACTGAAGTATTTATTCGTTACATATAACAGGTTGCTGGTAAGGTCAGGTCCATGATTACAGATGGCTATCTACAGGTCTGCTGCCCTCAGTACAAGCCTAGGTGTTTGTGTGAGTGTGCGTGTGTTTGTTGTGAAGATGAATATGGTCCTCAAGCTGTAAGTCCGTGGTAACAGTGACAAAGCTTTGGTCAGTTTGAACATTCTGTTACGTTGGAGATGTTGGAACTTAAAGATGATAATCCGTCATTCTTAATCCTCACTGCCTGTATCCAAGACGATAACAAAATTCTCTTCCTTATCTGTGTTGTTGTTGGCTAATATTCCTTTCTAGTCTCATCTGTTCTTGTGGCTTGGCTGTGAACAGCTTTCATTTTAATTCAGAGTGTAACACAACAATTGTGGAATAAGTCAAGCGGTATGAAAACCTTCTGAAGCGACTGTAGATGATTGGAGTAATGACTGTCCATTTATAAACATCCAGTCATTTCAAACTGGAAATACAGATAAGCCTAATAGTCTCTGGTGTAGAACGGCCAAACTGTTGGGGGTTGGACCGGGTTCTTAGGTGACTGAGACAATGTTTGCTTGTTTTGGAGTTGGAAACCCCTCTCATTGGAGCCAAAGCAAAAGCCAATCCCTCATTGTTTGATCTGAAATATTGAGGAGAAAAAAAACAAATGCAGTTTTGATAGAAAACACACAGTTGGCAAAGCTTGAGGCTATTTATCAAAACCATGGTTTCCCCTCATTTCTGGCCAACCTCTTTGTCTCTGGCGGCTGCTGGCAGTGTGTGCATATTTCTTTTTTCAAAAGCATGTTCCACAATTTCAACTTAACTATTTAGTTTGCCCTTAGATATCTCATTGCAGTTTGCAAAATGCACATCCTGTATAATTAAGTAAAATACGTGACCGACTCGCTCGATTCAATCTTACACTGCCTCCAGAATGTATTCAGACCCCTTGTCTTTTTCCACATTTTGTTATGTTACAGCCTTACTCTAAAATGGATTAAATAAAACAATTTCCTCAGCAATCTACACACAAAACCCATAATGACAAAGTGAAAACAGGTTTTTAGATTTTTTTGCAAATGTATTAAAAATAAAAAATAAAAATAACTTATTTACATAAGTATTCAGACCCTTTACTATGAGACTCAAAATTGAGCTCAGATAAATCCTGCTTCCATTGATCATCAGAGTCCACCTGTGGCAAATTCCATTAATAGGACATGATTTGGGAAGGCACACACCTGTCTATATAAGATCCGACAGTTGACAGTGCATGTCAGAGCAAAAACCAAGCCATGACGTTGAAGGAATTGTCCGTAAAGTTCCGAGACAGGATTCTGTCGAGGCACAGATCTGGGGAAGGGTACCAAAAAATGTCTGCAGCATTGAAGGTCCCCAAGAACACAGTGGCCTCCACCATTCTTAAATGGAAGAAGTTTGGAACCACCAAGTCTATTCCTAGAGCTGGCCGCCCGGCCAAACTGAGCAATCGGTGGGGGAAGGGAATGGTCAGGGAGGTGACCACGAACCCGACAGAGCTCTATAGTTCCTCAGTGTAGATGGGAGAACCTTTCAGAAGGACAATCCTTGATGAAAACCTGGTCCAGAGTGCTCAGGACCTCAGACTGGGGCGAAGGTTCACCAACAGGACTACGACCCTAAGCACACAGCCAAGACAATGTAGGAGTGGTTTCGGGACAAGTCTCTGAATGTCCTTGAGTGGCCCAGCCAGAGCCCGGACTTGAACCCAATTGGTACATCTCTGGAGAGACCTGAAAATAGCTGTGCTGCGACGCTCCCCATCCAACCTGACAAAGAAGAATGGGAGAAACTCCCCAAATACAGGTATGCCAAGCTTGTAGCTTCATACCCAAGAAGACTCAAGGCTGTAATCGCTGCCAAAGGTGCTTCAACAGAGTACTGAGTAAAGGGTCTGAATACTTATGTAAATGTGTATTTCATTATTATACTTTTTTTAAATTAGCAAACATTTCTAAAACCCAGTTTTTGCTTTGTCATTATGGGGTATTGTGTGTAGATTGATGAGAGAAAAAAACATTTCATCCATTTTAGAATAAGGCTGTAACCTAACAAGATGTGAGAAATGTGGAAAAAGTCAAGGGGTCTGAATACTTTTCGATGGCACAGCTTCCAAATAATGTTACTACACAGATCAGACACGTAACGTTAGCTAGCAAGCCAGCCAGCTAACATTAGCTAGCTAGCTAACAATACACTTTAACTTGCAATGAAATTACTTTCTGACAAAATTAGAAATGTATAATGTATGTAGCTAGCTAGACTCTCTGACCTGTATTCATGGATGAACGCGTCTCCCTCTATTTCATGGATGCCATGGTTGCCCTTAGTTTGAAGATGTAATCCATAGACAGGGATTTTATACAACAACCTTCTGTGTTCCATTTTCGACTTCCTCCGCATATTTGCAATCAAACGGCAGAACTTTTTTAGCTATCACACTCTGCTTCCGCCGGGCATTCCACTGATTTCGAAACTCAGTCAACTTCTTCTGTGACAACAAGAATGATGATCGCTGTTTCAGAAGAGTCTACAATGTCTGGTTCAATGAAAATGTATTTACCTAAATCAGGGATTTCCTCATCGTCTGATTCAAAGCATTTGCAACACTTTTGCAGTTCTTCGTGGTATCTTTCAAAAAAGCTGTGTTAGAAATGATTACCTACACATACTGAGCAGCTCATGTTATAGATACAAGCGTGCTGCATGGCAGACCAATCCGAACTCATCTCTCGGCGTGTCCAGCCCATCAATTATCTCAGCCAATCATGACTAGCAGGAAGATTCCTGACTTTTTCCATGGCTAAACCAACGAGGATCATAATAAAATAAAACAAATCTTTGTATTTTCAGATATACAAGTTTGTTTTTAAGGCACAGGACGTTCACATGTTCCAGAACACGTTTCTGAACATTTGTACATAAATGTTTATGTTCAAATGCCTCTTCTGTGACGTGCGACATACGGCTAGTTTCCTGAAACGAGTGACATATTTGATCATTCTGACCTTTGGTTTACTTCTGTCTGTTTTTGCGTTTACCTTCACAAGTTAACGGAGCAGGAACTTTGTATCCTTCCATTCCGTCTCATACCCAACACAGATCTGGCCAAAGGTCTCTCACCCAATTAACACTCCTAGCTTCAGTCCCTGTTTACTACCAGTAATTTCTATATTTATTATTATTTTAATTTAACCTTTATTTAACTAGGCAAGTCAAATAAGAACAAATTCTTATTTACAATGACGGCCTAACCCCGGAGAAGGAGGGGGGGGGGGCATGTGTGTGTGTGTGTGCGCACCATGCTGACTACTGTATGCTCTCTTCTGCCCCCAGTGAGACGTCAGAACATGAAGGTGAGGATCAACGCTACAGGCGACACCATCGTGATGAAGTTTGTACGTCCCAACGCTGACACCAAGCTGGAGGGCTACATCCTGGGCTACGGCAGCAGCATGTTCTCTAAGCAGTTCATCCAACTCCCAGAGAACGGACTGCCCTACGAGACCGAGATCGGTGAGGCGTTTGTGTGTGTGTGTTTGGTATGTAATGTATGATTGCATGATTATGCCCCATGAACTGTGGTAGATTGCTCTGGCACACGTGTTTTATCTTCACGTTTTAGTCATGGTTTGATTCTATGCATCACTGACAAAGGACACATCTGTGCAGACTCACTTTGACTCATCCAACATCCGTACAACACACATACCTAGACACATGTAGATGCTCGCACACGCACACGCACACGCACACGCACACACACACCTCACCCTCAAGCCTCCTTTTCAAGACAGCATGTCCTGTCCTGAATGTTCAGTCAGGTAACATATGAGAACATGCACACTCAACGCTATGGAGCGAACCACTTCAGAGACATTCATTAGCAACCTTTCTTCTGCTAGCAGTGCTAAGCCCTGAATCTCTCTTCCAGATGCCGAGCCCAAGTACCTGATTGCTGTCCAGCCCGTCCCAGTTAACAATGTGAAGAAACAGTGCACAGGTACTGCACGTGCACCAACTCTGTGTTACCAGTAATCATTTGATAGATTACATTGACTCTTTTCTTATTTATACCCATTGCTTTGAATCTGATGAGGTTGACCTTTGAACTCTGACCCCTGTGACTCCCCAGGCAAGGTGAACCTGGAGAAGCCACTGCACCTGGTGATTGGGTCCGTGACCCCCACCTCGGTGCTGCTGTCCTGGGGGACCTTCCTCAAGACGCCCTACGAGGGGGACATCATGAACGACTGCCTGGAGGACGGGTGAGTTAAAGTACACCAACACACACGTAAGGACGCACAAACATGCACACTCAGCAGAGTGAGCCAGTGAGGGGGTTACGGGTACACAGCTCATGTCCCAACCCATCTACAAAGGTTCATGTTGTTCCCGTTCCAGTACTGGTTCGTCATGCTGCTCTCTGTCCATAGAGACACAGGGCAGTAAGGGTACTCAGATGGGCCAAAAAGCACACAGTGGGTCCCACCACACTAAGGAGATTATTTTCACAGTTTGAGAAAAACAAAGACTTATTTCACTCAAACTGACACTTACAGTATGTCATACACAACAGACAGCATAAAAAATGTGGTATAACTGCAACACATTGTTCCGCCAGGAAGGCAGTGGGGCGAGGGCACAGGTGTTTAGTCGTGGTGGAGTGATACTCATCCTACACATCAACCAAATGTACCTCTCTAAACTTCCCCTCTTCTCTCTACTGAGCTTTGGAAAACCCATTGGAAAGCTTGACCTCAACCTGCTCTGCCCCAACCTGCTCTGCCCACCCAACACTTGAATGTCGCACACGACCACGGCCTGTACAACACATCTCAACCAGGAAACTAGAACTTACAGCTCTGCATTCACAGCTGTCACTGTCACAAAATGGTGAACAGACAGCTGTCACAGCTTAATAACAAGCCATTGTGTTACAAATGAGTCCCTAGAAACTGTGCCATCAATGCTGTAGTATCCATGTTACTACACAATGGCTGACATTTCTATTACATTCTATGTTTGTTGACATAGTCACCACACAATATACAATGTTATAATACTACTGATGAAAATGTGTGATAATGAACAATGTTGTGTTCTATCTGTGTTGACCCAGGCACTACACGGTGCGTTACCGTGAGAGGAACAGGAAGTGGACTCAACAGACCTGCCCCGCCAGCGACATGGTCATCGATAACCTGAAGCCCAACACGGCCTACGAGTTTGGTGTCCGACCCAACAACGAGGAACGCAGCGGAGTGTGGAGCAAGCCAGTTATCCACAACACCAACATAGGTAGGTCACCTAAACACTTCGTCTCTTTCCTTCCATGGTGCATCGCTCAAATCATTCCCCCTTCAAACACATCCAAAAATGGATGCAGCACTGAGTCTGTCAGTATCTTACACATATCACCTGTTTTTACATACAGTTGAAGTTGGAAGTTTACATACACCTAAGCCAAATACATTTAAACTCAGTTTTTCACAATTACTGACATTTAATCCAAGTAAAAATTCCTTCTCTTAGATCAGTTAGGATCACTACTTTATTTTAAGAATGTGAAATGTCAGAATAATAGTAGAGAGAATTATTTATTTCAGCTTTGTTTTCTTTCATCTCATTCCCAGTGGGTCAGAAGTTTACATACAGTCAATTAGTATTTGGTAACATTTCCTTTAAATTGTTTAACTTGGGTCAAACGTTTTGGGTAGACTTCCACAAGTTCCCCACAATAAGTTGGGTGAATTTTGGCCCATTCCTCCTGACAGAGCTGGTGTAACTGAATCAGGTTTGTAGGCCTCCTTGCTCGCACACGCTTTTTCAGTTCTGCCCACAAATTTTCTATAGGATTTAGGTCAGGGCTTTGTGATGGCCACTCCAATACCTTGACTTTGTTGTCCTTAAGTCCTTTTTCCACAACTTTGGAAGTATGCTTGGGGTCATTGTCCATTTGGAAGACCCATTTGCGACCAAGCTTTATTTTCCTGACTGATGTCTTGAGATGTTGCTTCAGTATATCCACATAATTTTCCTGCCTCATGATGCCATCCATTTTGTGAAGTGCACTAGTCCCTCCTGCAACAAAGCACCCCCACAACATGATGCTGCCACCCCCGTGCTTCACGGTTGGGATGGTGTTCTTCAGCTTGCAAGCTTCCCCCTTTTTCCACCAAACATAACGATGGTCATTATGGCCAAACAGTTCTATTTTTGTTTCATCAGACCAGAGGACATTTCTCCAAAAGGTACGATCTTTGTCCCCATGTGCAGTTGCAAACCGTAGTCTGTTTTTTTATGGTGGTTTTGGAGCAGTGGCTTCTTCCTTGATGAGCGGCCTTTCAGGTTATGTCGATATAAGACTCGTTTTACTGTGGATATAGATACTTTTGTACCTGTTTCCTCCAGCATCTTCACAAGGTCCTTTGCTGTTGTTCCGGGATTGATTTGCACTTTTCGCACCAAAGTACGTTCATCTCTAGGAGACAGAATGCGTCTCCTTCCTGAGCGGTATGATGGCTGCGTGGTCCCATGGTGTTTATACTTGTGTACTATTGTTTGTACAGATGAACGTGGTACCTTCAGGCGTTTGGAAATTGCTCCCAAGGATGAACCAGACTTGTGGAGGTCTACAATTTTTTTTCTGAGGTCTTGGCTGATTTCTTTTGATTTTCCCATGATGTCAAAGAGGCATCCCAAAGATGCCAAAGAGGCACTGAGTTTGAAGGTAAGCCTTGAAATACATCCACAGGTACACCTCCAATTGACTCAAATTATGTCAATTAGCCTATCAGAAGCTTCTAAAGCCATGACATAATTTTCTGGAATTTTCCAAGCTGTTTAATGCACAGTCAACTTAGTGTATGTAAACTTCCGACCCACTGGAATTGTGATACAGTGAATTATAAGTGAAATAATCTGCCTGTAAACAATTGTTGGAAAAATGACTTGTGTCATGCACAAAGTAGATGTCCTAACTGACTTGCCAAAACTATAGTTTGTTAACAAGAAATATGTGGAGTGGTTGAAAAACGAGTTTTAATGACTCCAACCTAAGTGTATGTAAACTTCAGACTTCAACTGTATATATTCCTTACGCTCCAGTACTAGTAACGTGTTATTAGTTCCAGCTGTTCATTCTTTTTGTGTTGTGGTTGTATTTTCAGAGAAGGCCATGCAGAAACCTTTCAGACCAAGAACCCCTCTGACGCCTGTGGTACGTCCTGCACTTATTACTCCTGCTAAAGAATGTGCACTGTGTCTGTGGTGAGTGTTCTGTACAACGTTGGTGATTTACCTTAGTAAGTTTGTAATGTACTCTAGTCTGTAATGTACTCTAGTCTGTAGTGTACTCTAGTCTGTAGTGTACTCTAGTCTGTAGTGTACTCTAGTCTGTAGTGTGCTCTAGTCTGTAGTGTACTCTAGTCTGTAGTGTACTCTAGTCTGTAATGTGCTCTAGTCTGTAGTGTACTCTAGTCTGTAATGTACTCTAGTCTGTAGTGTACTCTAGTCTGTAGTGTACTCTAGTCTGTAATGTACTCTAGTCTGTAATGTACTCTAGTCTGTAGTGTACTCTAGTCTGTAGTGTACTCTAGTCTGTAGTGTACTCTAGTCTGTAGTGTGCTCTAGTCTGTAGTGTACTCTAGTCTGTAGTGTACTCTAGTCTGTAATGTGCTCTAGTCTGTAGTGTACTCTAGTCTGTAGTGTACTCTAGTCTGTAGTGTGCTCTAGTCTGTAGTGTGCTCTAGTCTGTAGTGTGCTCTAGTCTGTAGTGTGCTCTAGTCTGTAGTGTACTCTAGTCTGTAGTGTACTCTAGTCTGTAGTGTACTCTAGTCTGTAGTGTGCTCTAGTCTGTAGTGTATTCTAGTCTGTAGTGTGATCTAGTCTGTAGTGTGCTCTAGTCTGTAGTGTGCTCTAGTCTGTAGTCTGTACTGTACTTTAGTCTGTAGTGTGCTCTAGTCTGTAGTGTACTCTAGTCTGTAGTGTACTCTAGTCTGAAGTGTGCTCTAGTCTGTAGTGTACTCTAGTTTCTAGTGTGCGCTAGTCTGTTGTGTACTCTAGTCTGTAGTGTACTCTAGTCTGTAGTGTGCTCTAGTCTGTAGTGTACTCTAGTTTCTAGTGTGCTCTAGTCTGTAGTGTACTCTAGTCTGTAGTGTACTCTAGTCTGTAGTGTACTCTAGTCTCTAGTGTACTCTAGTCTCTAGTGTGCTCTAGTCTGTAGTGTACTCTAGTCTGTAGTGTACTCTAGTCTGTAGTGTACTCTAGTCTGTAGTGTGCTCTAGTCTGTAGTGTACTCTAGTCTGTAGTGTACTCTAGTCTGTAGTGTGCTCTAATCTGTAGTGTACTCTAGTCTCTAGTGTACTCTAGTCTCTAGTGTACTCTAGTCTGTAGTGTGCTCTAGTCTGTAGTGTGCTCTAGTCTGTAGTGTGCTCTAGTCTGTAGTGTACTCTAGTCTGTAGTGTGCTCTAGTCTGTAGTGTGCTCTAGTCTGTAGTGTGCTCTAGTCTCTAGTGTACTCTAGTCTGTAGTGTGCTCTAGTCTGTAGTGTGCTCTAGTCTGTAGTGTACTCTAGTCTCTAGTGTACTCTAGTCTCTAGTGTACTCTAGTATGTAGTGCACTCTAGTCTGTAGTGTGCTCTAGTCTGTAGTGTGCTCTAGTCTGTAGTGTGCTCTAGTCTGTAGTGTACTCTAGTCTCTAGTGTGCTCTAGTCTGTAGTGTACTCTAGTCTGTAGTGTACTCTAGTCTGTAGTGTGCTCTAGTCTGTAGTGTACTCTAGTCTGTAGTGTGCTCTAGTCTGTAGTGTACTGTAGTCTGTCTTTAGTAAGTATACAGTGTAATATAAGGGATGCCTGGAGCTTCTTTCTTTCCGTCCTGCTCCTTAGTGGAAATAGCGAAACAAGTAGCTAGCCATAGCTGGCCAAGACCAGTGGCGAGGACCATAGCCAGCTAGCACATGTATTACTGAAGAGAGCAGAGGAGAGCAGAGGAGAGCAGAGCAGAGCAGAGGAGAGGAGAGGAGAGGAGAGGAGAGGAGAGGAGAGGAGAGGAGATGAGATGAGATGAGATGAGATGAGATGAGATGAGATGAAATGAAATGAAATGAAATGAAATGAAATGAGATGAGATGAGATGAGATGAGATGAGATGAGAGGAGAGGAGAGGAGAGGAGAGGAGAGGAGAGGAGAGGAGAGGAGAGGAGAGGAGAGGAGAGGAGAGGAGAGGAGAGGAGAGGAGAGGAGAGGAGAGGAGAGGAGAGGAGAGGAGAGGAGAGGAGAGGAGAGGAGAGGAGAGGAGAGGAGAGGAGAGGAGAGGAGAGGAGAGACAAGTGTTGGCCTTGAGTTTCTGGCCGTGCTCGGTGACTGGACTGTGTTCCTCTGTTGTTTCACTTGTCCCCGGCCCCACTCTTATGCAGCTGCACAGCTGACCAGCATTAGCCTCAACGCTGGCACTTCATAAGGGAAAGTTGGAATAACCAGCTTCCCACCGGAGAGATTACAGATAAGACACAGTGAAGAGGGCAAGGGGCCATGTAACAGAAAGAGAGAGTGAAGATACAGGGATAGAGAATATGAGAGAGACATACACACCCCACAGAGCCCCAGGACATCAACACAATTAGACCCAACCAAATCATGAGAAAACAAAAATATAATTACTTGACACATTGGAAAGAATTAACAAAAAAACAGAACAAACTAGAATGCTATTTGGCCCTAAACAGAGAGTACACAGTGGCAGAATACCTGACCACTGTGACTGACCCAAACTTAAGAAAAGCTTTGACTATGTACAGACTCAGTGAGCATAGCCTTGCTATTGAGAAAGGCTGCCGTAGGCAGACCTAGCTCTCAAGAGAAGACAGGCTATGTGCACACTGCCCACAAAATGAGGTGGAAACTGAGCTGCACTTCCTAACCTCCTGTCCAATGTATGACCATATTAGAGACACATAATTCCCTCAGATTACACAGATCCACAAAGAATTTGAAAACAAACCCGATTTTGATCAACTCCCATATCTACCGGGTGAAATACCACAGTGGGCCATCACAGCAGCAATATGTGTGACCTGTTGCCACAAGAAAAGGTCAACCAGTGAAGAACAAACACCATTGTAAATGCAACCCATATTTATGCTTATTTATTTTCCCTTTTGTACTTTAACTATTTGTACATCGTTACAACACTGTATATATATATAATATAACATTTGTAATGTCTTTATTCTTTTGGAACTTCTGTGAGTGTAATGTTTACTGTTCATTTTTATAGTTTATTTAACTTTTGTATATTATCTACCTCACTTGCTTTGGCAATGTTAACACATGTTTCCCATGCCATTAAAGCCCCTTGAATTGAATTGAAAATGGACAGACACTGACTGGATTGAGTGAAGTAAATAGGTGAAGTAGGTAGCTCTTCATCTTATCATTGTTGTGTCACGTCCAATGACCATAGCCTACAGTATCATGGAGATCTCGTTGTCTCCACCCCTTCCCTCTCTCTCTGCCCCATCTCTCTTTCCCCCATCTCTCTCTTTCTTTCCCTCTCCTAACAGAAAACGGACAACATGCCACTGTCCTTCTTCCCTCCTCGTCACGGTAAGCCAACAGACAGACATACAGTGGGGCAAAAAAGTATTTAGTCAGCCACCAATTGTGCAAGTTCTCCCACTTAAAAAGATGAGAGAGGCCTGTAATTTTCATCATAGGTACACTTCAACTATGACAGACAAAATGAGAAAAGAAAATCCAGAAAATCACATTGTAGGATTTTTAATGAATTTATTTGCAAATTATGGTGGAAAATAAGTATTTGGTCAATAACAAAAGTTTATCTCAATACTTTGTTATATACCCTTTGTTGGCAATGACAGAGGTCAAACGTTTTCTGTAAGTCTTCACAAGGTTTTCACACACTGTTGCTGGTATTTTGGCCCATTCCTCCATGCAGATCTCCTCTAGAGCAGTGATGTTTTGGGGCTGTTGCTGGGCAACACAGACTTTCAACTCCCTCCAAAGATTTTCTATGGGGTTGAGATCTGGAGACTGGCTAGGCCACTCCAGGACCTTGAAATGCTTCTTACGAAGCCACTCTTTCATTGCCCGGGCGGTGTATTTGGGATCATTGTCATGCTGAAAGACCCAGCCACGTTTCATCTTCAATGCCCTTGCTGATGGAAGGAGGTTTTCACTCAAAATCTCACGATACATGGCCCCATTCATTCTTTCCTTTACACGGATCAGTCGTCCTGGTCCCTTTGCAGAAAAACAGCCCCAAAGCATGATGTTTCCACCCCCATGCTTCACAGTAGGTATGGTGTTCTTTGGATGCAACTCAGCATTCTTTGTCCTCCAAACACGACGAGTTGAGTTTTTACCAAAAAGTTATATTTTGGTTTCATCTGACCATATGACATTCTCCCAATCTTCTTCTGGATCATCCAAATGCTCTCTAGCAAAATTCAGACGGGCCTGGACATGTACTGGCTTAAGCAGGGGGACACGTCTGGCACTGCAGGATTTGAGTCCCTGGCGGCGTAGTGTGTTACTGATGGTAGGCTTTGTTACTTTGGTCCCAGCTCTCTGCAGGTCATTCACTAGGTCCCCCCGTGTGGTTCTGGGATTTTTGCTCACCGTTCTTGTGATCATTTTGACCCCACGGGGTGAGATCTTGCGTGGAGCCCCAGATCGAGGGAGATTATCAGTGGTCTTGTATGTCTTCCATTTCCTAATAATTGCTCCCACAGTTGATTTCTTCAAACCAAGCTGCTTACCTATTGCAGATTCAGTCTTCCCAGCCTGGTGCAGGTCTACAATTTTGTTTCTGGTGTCCTTTGACAGCTCTTTGGTCTTAGCCATAGTGGAGTTTGGAGTGTGACTGTTTGAGGTTGTGGACAGGTGTCTTTTATACTGATAACAAGTTCTAACAGGTGCCATTAATACAGGTAACGAGTGGAGGACAGAGGAGCCTCTTAAAGAAGAAGTTACAGGTCTGTGAGAGCCAGAAATCTTGCTTGTTTGTAGGTGACCAAATACTTATTTTCCAGCATAATTTGCAAATAAATTCATAAAAAATCCTACAATGGGATTTTCTGGATTTTTTTTCTCATTTTGTCTGTCATAGTTGAAGTGTACCTATGATGAAAATTACAGGCCTCTCTCATCTTTTTAAGTGGGAGAACTTGCACAATTGGTGGCTGACTAAATACTTTTTTGCCCCACTGTACACACAGACACTTACACACGCATGCACATACTGTACACATGCGCTCCTGGTTTGGTCAAACCCTGGTTTTACACTGCGGCAAAGACTTAACAGGACATGATGATTTATCACCATCCCTTCCAAAACGTGTGTTCCACCACTCCTCACTGAACCCTGTACTGAGGAACCAGCACTGGAAGAATTTAAACAGAACGTCTGAATTATGACTCTGTAGACAGGACCTCATCATCATTAATTCAATGTTATAGTCTCCTAATCTTCCTTCTGATAACCACAGGGTTTATTACAGGTGACCAGAGAAGATGACAGCCACTGTGTACATGTCTACTGTACACACATGTCGCCTATGATGGTTATGACGATGTGATCAGCAAGATACATGCTTGTTAGGGCTGTCAATCATTTTTTTTATAATCTTTGTGAAATAGGCTTACTGTACTTAACTCAGGCCTTATAACCTGTGCTGTAATATACTGAGCTCATACATACTGCACTGTAATACACTGAACCCATATAACCTGCACTGTATCACACTGAGCCCATACATACTGCACTGTAATACACTGAACCCATATAACCTGCACTGTAATACACTGAACCCATACATACTGCACTGTATTACACTGAACCCATACAACCTGCACTGTATTACACTGAGCCCATACAACCTGGACTGTATTACACTGAACCCATACATACTGTACTGTAATACACTGAACCCATACAACCTGCACTGTATTACACTGAACCCATACAACCTGCACTGTATTACACTGAGCCCATACAACCTGCACTGTATTACACTGAACCCATACATACTGCACTGTATTACACTGAGCCCATACATACTGCACTGTATTACACTGAACCCATACATACTGCACTGTATTACACTGAGCCAATACAACCTGCACTGTATTACACTGAGCCCATACATACTGCACTGTATTACACTGAGCCCATACAACCTGCACTGTATTACACTGAGCCCATACAACCTGCACTGTATTACACTGAGCCCATACATACTGCACTGTATTACACTGAATCCATACAACCTGCACTGTATTACACTGAGCCCATACAACCTGGACTGTAATACACTGAACCCATACATACTGCCACGTAATACACTGAGCCCATACATACTGCACTGTAATACACTGAACCCATACATACTGCACTGTATTACGCTGAACCCATACAACCTGCACTGTATTACACTGAACCCATACAACCTGCACTGTAATACACTGAGCCCATACATACTGCACTGTATTACACTGAACCCATACATACTGCACTGTATTACACTGAGCCAATACAACCTGCACTGTATTACACTGAGCCCATACATACTGCACTGTATTACACTGAGCCCATACAACCTGCACTGTATTACACTGAGCCCATACAACCTGCACTGTATTACACTGAGCCCATACATACTGCACTGTATTACACTGAATCCATACAACCTGCACTGTATTACACTGAGCCCATACAACCTGGACTGTAATACACTGAACCCATACATACTGCCACGTAATACACTGAGCCCATACATACTGCACTGTAATACACTGAACCCATACATACTGCACTGTATTACGCTGAACCCATACAACCTGCACTGTATTACACTGAACCCATACAACCTGCACTGTAATACACTGAGCCCATACATACTGCACTGTATTACACTGAACCCATACAACCTGCACTGTATTACACTGAGCCCATACAACCTGCACTGTAATACACTGAACCCATACATACTGCACTGTAATACACTGAACACATACATACTGCACTGTAATAACCTGAACCCATAAAACTTGCACTGTATTACACTGAACCCATACATAGTGCACTGTAATACACAGAACCTATATGTACTGCACTGTAATACACTGAACCAATACATACTGCACTGTAATACACTGAGCCCATACATACTGCACTGTAATACACTGAACCCATACAACCTGCACTGCAATACACTGAGTGCATACATACTGCACTGTAATACACTGAGCCCATACATACTGCACTGTAATACACTTAGCCCATACATACTGCACTGTAATACACTGAGCCCATACATACTGCACTGTAATACACTGAACCCATGCATACTGCACTGTAATATACTGAGCCCATACATACTGCACTGTAATACACTGAGCCCATGCATACTGCACTGTAATACACTGAATTCATTCATACTGCACTGTAATACACTGAATTCATTCATACTGCACTGTAATACAATGAACATAGCCAATACATTGGGAATGTAATTGCTACTCACAGCAGCCACACTGGGAAACTCCAGCCTGGCAAAGTGATGATAGCTGTTGATGTTTGTCGCCTCCTTCTGTTTAGCTGTCCGTAACAGGAGCCAGGGCAGAACCCTCTTCAGGACCCCTATGGCTCCAAGGACCACCTTCGGTAATGAGCCATGCAACTATGTCCTATGATCTTTCCTTCTTGACCTTATTCCATATTGACCTTATTCTTCTTGACCTTATTCCTTCTTAACCTTGTAGTCTTTTTCAATCTTACACTTTTCATTTCTCTTTCTTTTCCTCGGGAAAGCGTTGACACCATTTCACAGTGTATATCCTGTAGTAGGACATCACGTTTCACTCCACAGATTTTGTGTTGTTCTTAAAGTGTGTTATGTTCCTCAGCCCCAACCTCGACCAATAGACAGCGCTTCCTGTCCACTCCAAGACCCACAATGCCTCTGGTGCAGAACGAGCCAACCGGTAAACAAACAGACACTTTACTCCCTAACGAGACAGGACGGCTTAACTGTCAGTCAGCTTGGCTGCAGCCAGTGAAAGGCTGGGTGGGTGGGTGCTATTTCAGAGGGATCTTCTTTTATGATTGCCTGCATGAGTACGATTGGCATGCACTAAGTACAGAAGTAGAGAGCCCCTCATCCGGATCTCAGGAGAAGATGACTGAAAGTTCTAATACTGCCTCAGACAATTGGTCCCCATGGAGGCGAAGGTAGGTTGCCACGGCAGCATGGCCTAGCCTAGTGGTTGGTTGGTCCAGGTGAGAACGACTCTTGAACTTTTGAGCATATTGCATAAGCGCTGCTTGTTCACTCAATATGTTTCTCATCAGTCACGTCCCACAAACAAGTCAATCGTCTTTCTCTCTCTTCCTCAATCTTTGTCTCATTTCGTTGCTGTCTGTCCAAACATCCATCAGCATCTTGTACCATATGTAACCCACATTCATTAATCTGTTGATTTCAATACTTTTAAAACGTTCTACACACAACTGTTCATTTAGAATCATTATTTTAACCCATGGTGCTTTGCTTTCAGCCAGCGTTGAAGGCGTTCAGTCCAGTTTGCATGATAAAGTAGAATATTGCAGTCTAGAAGGTGTTCAGTCCAGTCTGCATGATAAAGTAGAATATTACAGTCTAGAAGGTGTTCAGTCCAGTCTGCATGATAAAGTAGAATATTACAGTCTAGAAGGTGTTCAGTCCAGTCTGCATGATAAAGTAGAATATTACAGTCTAGAAGGTGTTCAGTCCAGTCTGCATGATACAGTAGAATATTACAGTCTAGAAGGTGTTCAGTCCAGTCTGCATGATAAAGTAGAATATTACAGTCTAGAAGGTGTTCAGTCCAGTCTGCATGATAAAGTAGAATATTACAGTCTAGAAGGTGTTCAGTCCAGTTTGCATGATAAAGTAGCATATTACAGTCTAGAAGGTGTTCAGTCTGCATGATAAAGTAGCATATTACAGTCTAGAGAAGGTGTTCAGTCCAGTCTGCATGATAAAGTAGAATATTACAGTCTAGAAGGTGTTCAGTCCAGTCTGCATGATAAAGTAGAATATTACAGTCTAGAAGGTGTTCAGTCCAGTTTGCATGATAAAGTAGAATATTACAGTCTAGAAGGTGTTCAGTCCAGTCTGCATGATAAAGTAGAATATTACAGTCTAGAAGGTGTTCAGTCCAGTCTGCATGATAAAGTAGCATATTACAGTCTAGAAGGTGTTCAGTCCAGTCTGCATGATAAAGTAGCATATTACAGTCTAGAAGGTGTTCAGTCCAGTCTGCATGATAAAGTAGCATATTACAGTCTAGAAGGTGTTCAGTCCAGTCTGCATGATAAAGTAGAATATTACAGTCTAGAAGGTGTTCAGTCCAGTTTGCATGATAAAGTAGCATATTACAGTCTAGAAGGTGTTCAGTCCAGTCTGCATGATAAAGTAGAATATTACAGTCTAGAAGGTGTTCAGTCCAGTCTGCAAGGTAAAGTAGAAAGTTACAGTCTAGACGGTGTTCAGTCCAGTCTGCATGATAATGTGTCATGCTACTAAATGAGTCCACTTTCTTCCCAACAGAAGATCCCTCACAGATCTATCATAAAATGTCCTTGTTTCTCATAGTGTGCTCTTTTTATTTATATTTTTTAAAATATTTTTTTAATATAACTTTTAATTTAACTAGGCAAGTCACCTAAGAACAAATTCTTATTTAAAATGACGGCCTACCCCGGCCAAGCCCTAACCCGGACGACGCTGGGCCAACTGTGCGCCGCCCTGTGGGACTCCCAATCACGGCCGGTTGTTAAACAGCCTGGAATGATACATACAGTACTCTGACTGTATGTCCCTTCTATCCTTTCTTTATTCACATCATTCTATCGTTTCTGTTATCCCTCTTGAACAAGGGTTAGCAAAACATCCGAAATAGAAAACTATACTCTCAACATTATCCCTGAAGTACTTTTGTATATATTTTAGACAGCAGTTCTGAAAATAGCACTCATGAGCCAAAAGCTGTCCCAGAAAATGGCCTACTACGTCACATATGTGCAGATATGTGCACCACGTCATTGCTCTCTCTATTGCAGTGTTCATATGCTAGTCGGAACTAGGGAACTCTGACATTTCTCACTTGCTGATTTGTTGAACGTGGTACCTGTATAACTACAACCAGTTAGCATCTCGAAAATTTCAGAGTTTCCTCATTTCGACTAGCACTTGAAATCGGCATCTCTCTCTCTCTCTCTCTCTCTCTCTCTCTCTGCTGTATCTACTGAGCTGTTGGGCCCGCCCTGCAACTTCATTTGATAATGCTGGGCAGGCCTCTTACTGGGCAGGCCTCTTAGTTTTTCTAAGCCATTTAAATATACATTTTTTCCAGTGTCAAAAGACCTGTCCTTGGTGTGCTGTCTGTTCTATAAAACATATTTCTATGGCCTCAATGTTCTACTCTCATCTCTCACCCACTCCAGGACGAGCAGACCAGATCAGATCTGCCTCCTCTCCCTCCGTGGACATCACCCGTGCCGCCCCCACCCTCCCCCGTGCCGCCCCCACCCTCCCCCGTGCTTCCCCCACCGTCCCCCGTGCTTCCCCCACCGTCCCCCGTGCTTCCCCCACCCTCCCCCGTGCTTCCCCCACCGTCCCCCGTGCCTCCCCAACCATCCCCCGTGCCGCCCCCACCCTCCCCCGTGCTTCCCCCACCGTCCCCCGTGCCTCCCCAACCATCCCCCGTGCTTCCCCCACCGTCCCCCGTGCCTCCCCAACCATCCCCCGTGCTTCCCCCACCGTCCTCCTTGCCTCCCCCACTCTCCCCCATGCCTCCCCCCAGCTCCTGCCCTCCCCCACCCTTCCCCTGGCCTCTCCCACGGCCCCTGCGCCTAATCCCCATCGTAAGGAAGAGAGACACAAGGGACCGGCCCAGGGCAGGCTCCAACAGCCCAGACCCCAACAGGCCAGACCCCAACAAGCCAGACCCCAACAAGCCAGACCCCAGCCTGAGCCTCAGGCCCAGCCCCAACAGGCCAGACCCCAACAGGCCAGACCCCAGCCTGAGCCTCAGGCCCAGCCCCAACAGGCCAGACCCCAACAGGCCAGACCCCAACAGGTCAGACCCCAACAGGCCAGACCCCAGCCCGAGACGCAGGCCCAGCCTCAGGCAAAGCCCCAACAGGCCAGACCCCAACAGGTCAGACCCCAACAGGCCAGACCCCAGCCCGAGACGCAGGCCCAGCCTCAGGCACAGCCCCAACAGGCCAGACCCCAACAGGCCAGACCCCAACAGGCCAGACCCCAACAGGCCAGACCCCAACAAGCCAGACCCCAACAGGCCAGACCCCAACAGGTCCAGCCTCAGGCCCAGCCTCAGGCCCAGCCTCAGGCCCAACCTCAGGCCCAACCTCAGGCCAGACCCCAGCCAGAGCCTCAGGCCCAGCCCCAACAGCCTGCTAAGGTCACCCAGAACCTACAGACCCCCACGGGTAAAGACCCTGCTCTCTCCACTCACCTAGGCCGTAACAGAGAAATAGAAACATTTATAATGGATCATTGAGTCCAAACGTCTAATCTGATAAAAAATAAAGTTCTCTCTCACACAGCTCCCAGCCAATATCAGGTGGGACAACCTCTGCCAAGACCCGCCCTCGCCACTGAGAGGGCCAATAGTAACACCCGGGGTAACGATGACACCATTTTGTCCTATCACCATCTCTGTTGTCATCCAACCTCATGAACCCAAAGCTCTCATTGGTCATGTCTGCTCTCCATCAGTCAATTATTGGATGACCTCATAGCTTACCCATAATACTATTTTCAGCAGTCCGCACACTGTTACTATTGGTTGAAGCTGTCTGTGTTGCACTCTGAACCCTTTCTCCCTCCTACCATCCCATTACAACAAACTGTACACCTAAACTCCTGCATCTCTCCATCACCCTTGCCCATCCATCTCATCCTTACTCCACCACACTCACCCCATTCCTGATCATTCCAGGCACTGGATAGTTTGGTCTCACTGGCATTAAATCATCCATCTTTCATGGAAAAGAAAAGAAGGGCAGTTCAACCAAAGTTTTGTTTCGTATCTCCATCCATTATTTTCACTTCACTCTTCCTTTCCTTGTCTGCATCTTTCATTCATCCATTTATCCACTCACTCATTCATTTATTTTTCCATCCAGGGCTCCTACCATCTCACCTGAATGACCTTTGAACCTTGTCTCCATGGGATCGGACCCCTTCTCTCTCTCTAACCTCTCTTACTGCCAATCTCTCTGTTCATATAGGTACCAGCTTCCTGAGACCTTTGACCCCCACCGAGCCTCGCTCTCCTATAGGCTCTGCCATTACCACGGCAGCCAGGAACACGACGTTGCCTCGTGGTCGCGTAGCTCTCTACTCCACCCCTAACGGCATCAGACCTCTCTCTCTACCCAGGAACAAAAACACCACCTCCCTCCTCACCTCCGTCACGCGTGAGGGTAACGGAGCAATGTTTTCCTCTTCCTCCTCCTTATCTTCCCCCCTCTGTCCTCACCACTAGCTCAGGTCTCACCTTCTCTTTCTCTCTCTCTCTCTCTCTCTCTCTCTCTCTCTCTCTCTCTCTCTCTCTCTCTCTCTCTCTCTCTCTCTCTCTCTCTCGCTAACTCTCTCTCCTCTCACAAATCGATATGGGTGTCATGTGGTCTTGGTCCACAGTGTGGGTCAGAGAATGTGTAGGCTTAAATCATTTCTGCCAATGTTTTTGGAGAGAGAGAGAGAGAGAGAGAGAGACCGAGAGAGAGACCGAGAGAGAGACCGAGAGAGAGACCGAGAGAGAGACCGAGAGAGAGACTGAGAGAGACAGCTACATCTGTGGAACACAGGCCAACTGGCTTCAAATCATTCCAAACACCAGACTGATCTGACCATTTCCTTTTAAGAGACAGTGTTTTCAGATGAGATTATGTTATCCACTTTTAGTCCTGTTGTTGTTGTCCTCTCGTGTGTTCCTAGCATGTCTTAAGCATGTTTTCTGCATTTTTAGACATGCTTAATTTAATGAGCCCTCTTCTCCCTCCAACAGCCGACGGGGAGCACCACAAGGGTCTTGCTATTCCCAAACCTGCAGTCTGGTCCGGAAACCGACTGGGTAAAAAACAGAGATGATTGTTACCTCTCAGTTTGTCTCTCACCCACTAACCCATCTCCCCCGAGAGATGTCATTTTGTTTTATGTTCCCCGCAGCAAGCCCTCCATGCGCTTAAGCCTCAACAACTTGTCCCTGTCCTAAGATTGGCAAGCTTGTCTGTTTGTCCGCGTGACTGTCCATTCTTATTGAGCATCCTGTCCATTTGCGTGTTGTGCCTGTTATTGTTGATGTGGGTCTGAATCTGCTGGTGTGTTTTTCCACGTTTTGACTGTCAATATGACTGAGACTAAAGAAGAGTCCTCTCCTCTGGTCGTATCACTACAGTCTGATCCTAGACCTGTTGTTCAGGTCATAAAAGACTGCATCTTACAGTAACTTGATATCTGGGAGCATGGTTAGAATTTTCACACAAATCTCCCATTGACGTCAATGCATGATTTGCTCGAAAATGTGTTACATCTCAAACCAAAAAATGACCACAGTCATGGATGTCCACACCTACATTCCACTATAACCAGTTGTTGGCTTCAGTTTCTGCTTCAGTCTCAGCCGGTGTGTGTGTTTCTGTGAAACTGGCAGAGTTTCAGAGGTCATCAAGGAGCCCTAGGGCTTGCAGGAAGCAGCTCTACAGAATTAAAAACACACTTTGTCTACAAAAACCAATCTGAAATACCAATGAAATATTATTAGATTTCAAATGTCCCCACAGCAACGTTATTCCAATATTTGCACTTTTTGGTTTCTAATGAACTGCAAAAGTAAATCATTGATGTAGTTGTGAATTATGATGTGTCTAAACGGTCTGTCAGTGGTGTCAGTGGTGTCTGTCTGTCTGTCTGTCTGTCTGTCTGTCTGTCTGTCTGTCTGTCTGTCTGTCTGTCTGTCTGTCTGTCTGTCTGTCTGTCTGTCTGTCTGTCTGTCTGTCTGTCTGTCTGTCTGTCTGTCTGTCTGTCTGTCTGTCTGTCTGTCTGTGGTGTCTGTCTGTCTGTGGTGTCTGTCTGTCTGTGGTGTCTGTCTGTCTTGGGCTTATCTGTCTCCTATTACTCTGTTCCCATCCACCTCCTGAAGCATGTGTTTCTCAGGGTGAATTCCACACTGGATGGAGTGCTCATGTCTGTGTTCGGTACCTCAATGTCTTGCACATCTCATGTTTGATTTGATGTTGTTCAACTGTGAATGTGGTCTATATAGTTTATATAGGCCTTACATTGTTTTGAGCCCTCTGCTTTGAGAGTGGATAGTGACCTTGAGTTTCTCCAGTATACAGTGCATTCGGAAAGTATTCAGACCCCTTGACTTTTTCCACATTTTGTTACGTTACAGCCTTATTCTAAAATTGTTCAATTGTATTTTTCCCTCATTAATCTACACACAATACCCCATAATGACAAAGCAAAAACTTGTTTTTAGACATTTTTGCAAATTTATAGAAGAAAAATAATACATTTACATAAGTATTCAGGCCCTTTACTCAGTACTTTGTTGAAGCACCTTTGTCAGTGATTACAGCCTTGAGTCTTCTTGGGTATGACGCTACAAGCTTGGTACACCTACATTTGGGGAGTATCTCCCATTCTTCTCTACAGATCCTCTTGGGGAGCGTTGCTGCACAGCTATTTTCAGGTCTCTCCAGAGATGTACCAACTGAGTTCAAGTCCGGGCTCTGGCTGGGCCACTCAAGGACATTCAGAGACTTGTCCCGAAGCCACTCCTGCGTTGTCTTGGCTGTGTGCTTAGGGTTGTTGTCCTGTTGTAAGGTAAACCTTCGCCCCAGTCTGAGGCCGTGAATGCTCTGAACCAGGTTTTCATCAAGGATCTCTCTGTACTTTGCTCTAATCATCTTTGCCTCGATCCTGACTAGTCTCCCAGTCCCTGCCGCTGAAAAACATCCCCACAGCATGATGCTGCCACCACCATGCTTCACCGTAGAGATGGTGCCAGGTTTCCTCCAGATGTGACGCTTGGCATTCAGGCCAAAGACTTCAATCTTGGTTTCATCAGATCATAGAATCTAGTTTCTAATGGTTTGAGAGTCCTTTAGGTGCCTTTGGGCAGACTCCAAGCGGGCTGTCATGTGCCTTTTACAGAGTAATGGCTTCTGTCTGGCCACTCTACCATAAAGGTCTGATTGGTGGATTGCTGAATAGATGTTTGTCCTTCTGGAAGGTTCTCCTTTGTTTTGGTAGCCTTCCCCAGATCTGTGCCTCAACACAATCCTGTCTCGGAGCTCTACGGACAATTACCTCCACCTCATGGCTTGGTTTTTGCTCTGACATGCACTGTCAACTGTGGGGACCTCATATAGACAGGTGTGTGCCTTTTCAAATCATGTCCTATCAAATTTACCACAGGTGGACTACAATCAAATTGTAGACACTTCTCAAGGATGATCAAAGGAATCAGGATGTACCTGAGTTCAATTTCGAGTCTCATATCAAAGTGTCTGAATACTTATGTAAATAAGGATATTTCATTTTCTTTATTTTTGAAATTTGCAAAATGTATAAAAACCTTTTTCCGCTTCGTCAATCTGGGGTATTGTGTGTAGATTGATGAGGGGAAAAAAGATTTCATCCATTTTAGAATAAGGTCGTAACATCACAAAATGTTGAAAAAGGGGAGAGGTCTGAATGCTTTTCGATTGCACTGTATGTTGCAACAAGCATAACAGTAATTTTGTAAATCAGTGGAAAATATTTTCTCAGGGAATATTGTTCTGGGCAAACCTAAAGCACAGTGTTTTGAACAGTGTTTTTCACTGTCTTGCCAGAGGATTCTGACAGAAACCAGCTCACACAACAATCTACTGCTGGTAAAGCTCACACTTCAAAACAGTGTGTGTGTGTGTGTGTGTGTGTGTGTGTGTGTGTGTGTGTGTGTGTGTGTGTGTGTGTGTGTGTGTGTGTGTGTGTGTGTGTGTGTGTGTGTGTGTGTGTCTGTGTGTGTGTGTGTGTGTGTGTGTTTTGTGTGTTTAAGTGCGTGGGAGCGTGTGTGTGTGTGTCACTGCTGTTGTAAAACAGTGCAGCGGTTAGGTGTTTGTCACCCAAAGAGACCAGTGAGTGTTTTGTGGGGTGTTGTGAATAATCTGGTTCTCCTATAGCCAGCTGCAGGGTTCAGGATGATAAACAGAGCTTCCTCATGACATCACACCTTACGTTCCCATAACGCTGATCCCCATCACCCAATGAGCAGTCAACAAAAGTTGTAGATTTAATTTTGGGGGAAAAAAGCATTTAAGGAGCCACAAGGTTTTACACACAGCCACATTTTCTTTGGCTGAAAGCGACACACAGTGTGGCTCTCCAAGACTTTCCCTTGCTTGGCTTCAAGTTCTACTTATCCTTGTCTGGTCTTCGTAGCCCCATTGAGGTTGGAGCTCAGTCTGATTTACCCCTGAAAGAGTGGCAGGCATGCAGGGTCAGATCCGACTGGGCCAGGGGGTCGACACAAGCCAAGTTAATATTTATGAATGTGTTGTGGTGTGTGTGGGGGGGGGGGGGTAATATTTATGAAGGGGTTTAGTGCTGATAAGGAGGGCTTAGGAACAGTAGATACCCTAGAGGAGAACACAACCACTAATCATTCTCTTGAGATAAGCGTGGGCCAAGTGGAAATGACATGATGTGACATAGGGTCCCCTGGGCTGCACACTGGGTGGTCAGAGCTATAGACATAGGCTACAGTGAATAGAAGGAACCAGTCTCCCAAGCATTCAAAGAACTGCCACAATCACGCTCAGATAGTGTCTACCACATCAAAGTCAACGGTATGAAGAGATGACGCATGTCCAGTAAGTGCATTTACTCAATGAGACCTGAACTAGGGTTGCCAACACTCTCAGTTTGGCCAGGAGTAAAGATATTCAGGGAGAATATCCTGACCTGGATTGCTTAATAGTAGATCTGAGTTCAGTCTGAGTGGCCTGTTCTGAGTTTGATACTCCAGAGTCTTCATCACAGAGCTTTGCCCCTACAATCAGTCCACAGCCTGCTAAAGCTCCAACAGACTTTAAAAGAACATAATTTAGCGGGAGTTTGAACTGGCGTCCGCCTTATTCCCTGGGTTGTGTTTAGTTTGATCCTATTCGTAGTTTTTGGAATAGGAACAATACAGGGATTGTGAAGAATTTTGGCTTGGCTGTAGCAGAGGATTAATTGAGACCAGGTTTCTTGCTTTTCATCTAAAATATATAAGAACATGCATAAAATGTTATGGTGTTTCAGGGGTCTATTCAATCAGCTCTGCTTTAGTTGACATTCACATAGCGGCTGTTTTGGCGGTGTCGGAGGTGGACCTGCGTTAGAGCTGTTAAATCCACAAACTGCTCCTGTGGCATTATATCTAAAGCGGACATTGGCATTGGCTGCACGGAGTCACATTAAGAGAAATCCCATGCAGACTTTTTTTTACAAGTTCGAACACTGGAATGTGAGATGTAATCAACAACTTGATTAGTCAGATAGAAAACGTCATTATTTAGATAAATGATTTTCAAATTGAACGTAATTATTTCTACAGTAAATAGACTACACTTTCTTGTTCTGAACTTCTAACGCAAGTGGGAGGGTGTGGCTTTGTGGCAATAATCAAGAGCAGTTGCTCATTGATTTGACAGCTGCAGTTTCACCTTGAATGCAGTTCCACCTCCAACACTGCCAAAATATCAGCTACAGAGCCTTCAGAAAGTATGCAGACCATTTGACTTTATACACATTTTGTTACGTTACAGCCTTATTCTAAAATAGATTAAATAATTAAACCTATTCAGCAATCTACACACACTAACCAATAATGACAAAGCAAAAACAGTTTTTTTTGGACATTTGTGCAAATTTATTAAAAAAATTAAACAGAAATACCTTATTTACATAAGTATTCAGACACTTTGCTATGAGACTCGAAATTGAGCTCAGGTGCATCATGTTTCCATTGATCATCCTTGAGATGTTTCTACAACTTGATTGGATTCCACCTGGGGTAAATTCAATTGATTGGACATGATTTGGAAAGGCACACACACACACCTAAGATATGGTCCCACAGTTGACAGTGAATGTCAGAGCAAAAACCAAACCATGAGGTTGAAGGAATTGTCCGTAGAGCTCCGAGACAGGATTGTGTCGAGGCACAGATCTGGGGAAGGGTATCAAAACATTTCTGCAGGATTGAAGGTCCCCAAGAACACAGTGGCCTCGATCAATCTTAAAAAGTCCTGCGTCCCTCTCTTCCTGACCAAGAACCCGATGGTCAGGCTGACAGAACTCCAGAGTTCATCTGTGGAGATGGGAGAACCTTCCAGAAGAACAAGCATCTCTGTAGCACTCCACCAATCTGGCCTTTATGGTAGAGTGGCCAGACTAAAGCCACTCCTCAGTAAAAGGCACATGACAGCCCACTTGGAGTTTGCCAAAAGGCACCTAAAGACTCTCAGACCATCAAAAATAAGATTTTCTGGTCTGAGGAAACCAAGATTGAACTCTTTGGCTTGAACGCCAAGCGTCACTTCTAGAGGATACCTAGCACCATCCATACGGTGAAGCATGGTGGTGGCACCATCATGCTGTGGGGATGTTTTTCAGTGGTAGGGTCTGGGAGACTAATTAGGATCGAGGCAAAGATGAACTGAGCAAAATACAGAGAGATCCTTATGAAAACCTGCTCCAGAGCACTCAGGACCTCAGAAAGGGGTGAAGGTTCACTTTCCAACAGGACAACGACCCTAAGCACACAGCCAAGACAACGCAGGAGTGGCTTTGGGACAAGTCTCTGAATGTCCTTGAGTGGCCCAGCCAGAGCCCGGACCTGAACCCGATCAAAATTCTCTGGAGACCTGAAAATAGCTGTGCAGCGAACCTCCCCATCCAACCTGACAGAGCTTGAGAGGATCTGCAGAGAAGAATGGGAGAAACTTCCCAAATACAGGTGTGCCAAGCTTGTAGCGTCATACCCAATAAGACTCCAGGCTGTAATCACTGCCAAAGGTGCTTCAACAATGTACTGAGTTAAGCGTCTGAATACTTATGTAAATGTGATATTTCATTTTATTCTATTAGCAAACATTTCTAAATTCCTGTTTTTGCTTTTTCATTATAGGGTATTGTGTGTAGATTCATGTGGGAAAACACAATTTAATACATTTTTGAATAAGGCTGTAACCTAACAAAATGTGGAAAAAGTCAAGGGGTCTGAAAACATTCCGAAGGCACTGTATGTGTCGGCTATCACCGGTAAATGCTTGATCTTATTGAATCTATGCCTCGGTCTTGTTGTCAAATTCTTTGAATCCTCGTGTGGTTTTTAGGTTTCTTCTGATTGCTGCTCTTGTGTTTTTTATGTGACAGCTAGGTTTATAGTTGAAGGTTATTAAGAGTTGATGTTACTCATAGCCTATGGCTGTGCAATGTAGTAGGAATTCTCAACATCCTTTTTTAACAAGTCCAATCTGTTGGGCCTGTTTGTATGGCAATTCTTCTGTCCATCACGATCTCCTCTCCAGTGGTTCAGTTGGCACTGCGGCTTCTCTCTTCTTCATCCCTCTTGAAAAGTTTTCCACTGATTTTTCAAAAGCCCAATATTCATCCTCAGTTATGAGTTAATAGGCCTCTCAACAGTGCACTCCAGCAGCCTCCAAATATGTAGTTCCTAACCCTGCTATGGCCTCTATTTCCCAGGCTCCCCTGCAGTCCTGCGTCCCTCTCTTCCTGTCAACAAGAGGCCCAACCTGGTGGGGAAAACAGGAGACAAGGGTGAGGGCAGAACTGACCACTGTTTTGGCTGCTGAATACTTTGACTTCTGTTAAAGCAACACTTCACAAGTTTTGCACCGACATCTTCATTTTGTCGTCATTTTGATGGTTCTTCCTTCCCTCAGTAAAGTTATAAAGCGCCTTGCACTTCTCTGAAGAATACACACACAGCTTTAAACCACTTCTCTGAAGAATACACACACAGCTTTAAACCACTTCTCTGAAGAATACACACACAGCTTTAAACCACTTCTTTGAAGAATACACACACAGCTTTAAACCACTTCTCTGAAGAATACACACACAGCTTTAAACCACTTCTCTGAAGAATACACACACAGCTTTAAACCACTTCTTTAAGGAATACACACACAGCTTTAAACCACTTCTCTGAAGAATACACACACAGCTTTAAACCACTTCTCTGAAGAATACACACACAGCTTTAAACCACTTCTCTGAGGAATACATACACAGCTTTAAACCACTACTCTGAAGAATACACACACAGCTTTAAACGCAACAACTGTGTGTGAGTGCGCTCCTGCCAGTATGTATGTGTGCATGTGTGTGCTTGTGTATGTGTGCAGTATGTGTGTGTTGTTCTGACTCACTTCTCTTACATAACACCAACACAATTATGCAACACACATATTTAATATATTTTCCTTCAGCAGGAAAACCTCTTAGAGATACACCTGGCTGGGTAGCAGATGACCACAACTGTATCTGTAGCTAATATGACTGAGCTGTGTTTTCTCCCCCCTGTCCTCAGATAAGCCCATAGACCTGAAGCAGGGAGACAAGGCATCCATCTTGAAGTCCTTCCTTCCGGTTACGACTAAGCCCTCCAAACCAAAGACCACAACCATCGCCCCGGCCTTGAACGGTACGGTTCAGTGATTGTGTTTCTAAGAATATACACTATATAAATACAGTGCATTCGGGAAGTATTCAGTCCTCTTGATTTTTTCCAGATTTTTTCCCCCTCGTCAATCTACACACAATACCCCATAATGACAAAGCAGAAACAGGTTTTTAGAAATGTTAGGAAATTTACAATAACTTCAAACCGGAAACATTTACATAAGTATTCAGACCCTTTACTCAGTACTTTGTTGAAGCCCCTTTGGCAGCGATCACAGCCTTGAGTCTTCTTGGGTACGACGCTAGAAGCTTGGCACACCTGTATTTGGGGAGTTTCTCCCATTCTTCTCTGCAGATCCTCTCAAGCTCTGTCAGGTTGGATGGGGAGCATCGCTGCACAGCTATTTTCAGGTCTCTCCGGAGATGTTCGATCGGGTTCAAGTCCGAGCTCTAGGTGAGCCACTCAAGGACATTCAGAGACTTGTCCCGAAGCCACTCCTGCGTTGTCTTGGCTGTGTGCTTAGGGTCGTTGTCCTGTTGGAAAGTGAACCATTGCCCCAGTCTAAGGTCCTGAGCAATCTGGACCAGGTTTTCATCCAAGATATTTCTGTACTTTGCTCAGTTCATCTTTCCCTCAATCCTGACTAGTCTCCCAGTCTCTGCCGCTGAAAAACATCCCCACAGGACGATGGTGCCACCACCATGCTTCACCGTAAGGATGGTGCCAGGTTTCCTCCAGATATGACGCTTGGCATTCAAGCCAAAGAGTTCAATACTGGTTTCATCAGACCAGGGAATCTTGTTTCTCATGGTCTGAGAGTCTTTAGGTGCCTTTGGGCAAACTCAAATCGGGCTGTCATGTGCTTTTTACTAAGGAGTGGCTTCCGTCTGGCCACTCTACCATAATGTCCTGATTGGTGGAGTGTTGCAGATATGGTTGTCCTTCTGGAAGGTTCTCCCTTCTCCCCAGAGGAACTCTGGAGCTCCTTCAGAGTGACCATCGAGTTCTTGCTCACCCCCCTGACCAAGGCCCTTCCCCCACCGATTGTTCAGTTTCACCAGGCGACCAGCTCTCGGAAGAATCTTGGTGGTTCCAAACTTCTTCCATTTAAGAATGATGGAGGACACTGTGTTCTTGGGGACCTTCAATCCCGCAGAAATGTTTTGGTACCCTTCCCCATATCTGTGCCTCGACACAATCCTGTCTCGGAGCTCTATGGACAATTCCTTCAACCTCATGGCTTACTACATTTCAGAGCAAAAACCGTCAACTGTGGGACCTTATATAGACAGGTGTGTGCCTTTCCAAATCATGTCCAATCAACTGAATTTACCACAGGTGGACTCCAATAAAGTTGTAGAAACATCTCAAGGATGATCAATGGAAACAGGATGCCCCGGAGCTCAATGTCGAGTCTCATAGCACATGTTCGGAATACTTTTGTTAATAAGGTATTTCTGTTTTTATTGTTAATACATTTGTAAAAATGTCTAAAAACCTATTTTCGCTTTGTCATTATTGTGTGTTGATTAATGAGGAAAGTAATTTATTTAATCCATTTTAGAATAAGGCTGTAATGTAACAAAATGTGGGAAAAGGGAAGGTGTCTGAATACTTTCCGTATGCACTCTATAGAAGTATGTGGACACCCCTTCAAATTAGTGGATTCAGCTATTTTAGCCACACCCGTTGCTGACATGTGTATAAAATGGAGCACACAGCGATGCAATCTCCATAGACAAACATTGGCAGTAGAATGTCCTTACTGATTAGCTCAGTGACTTTCAATGTTGCACCGTCATAGGATGGCACTTTTCAAACAAGTCAGTTCGTCAAAATTGTGCCCTTCTAGTGCTTCCCCGGTCAACTGTAAGTGCTGTTATTGTGAAGTGGAAACGTCTAGGAGCAACAACAGCTCAGCCGCGAAGTGGTAAGCCACACAAGCTCACAGAACGGGACTGCCGAGTACTGAAGCGCTTAACGCGTAAAAATCCTCTGTCCTCAGTTTCAACACTCACTACCGAGGTTCAAATTGCCTCTGTAAGCAAATTCAGCACAATAATTGTTTGTTGGGAGCTTCCATGGCCGAGAAGCTGCACACAAGCCTAAGATCACCATGTGCAATGCCAAACGTTGGCTGGAGTGGTGTAAAGCTCGCCGCCATTAGACTCTGGAGCAGTGGAAACATGTTTTCTGGAGTGATGAATCACACTTCACCATCTGGCAGTCCAATGGACAAATCTGGGTTTGGCGGATTTCAGGAGAAAGCTAACCTGCCCGAATGCATAGAGACAACTGTAAAACTTGGTGGAGGACAAAAAATGGTCTGGGGCTGTTTTTCATGGTACGGGCCCCTTAGTTCCAGTGAAAGGAAATCTTAACACTACAGCATACAATGACATTTTAGACGATTCTGTGCGTCCAACTTTGTGGCAACAGTTTTGGAAATGTCCTTTCCTGTTTCAGCATGACAATGCCCCGTGCAGAAAGTGAGGTCCATACAGAAATGGTTTGGCGATAATGGTGTGGAAGAACTTGACTGGCCTGCACGGAGCCCTAACTTCAACCCCATCGAACACCTTTGGAATTAATTGGCATGCTGACTGCGAGCCAGGCCTAATTGCCCAATATCAGTACCCAACCTCACTAATGCTCTTGTGGCTGAATGGAAGCACATTTCCGCAGAAATGTTCCAACATCTATTGGAAAGCCTTCCCAGAAGAGTGAAGGCTGTTATGACAGCCAACTCCATATTAATGCCCATCATTTTGGAATGAGATGCTCAACGAGCATCTTTTGGTCGTGTAGTGTATGTGTTTTTTTGTGCTTTTTTAAAACTTTTATTTGTTCAAGGTAGCCCAATTGAGACCATGGTATCATTCACAATGGTGCCGTGAGAACAAACAATTCATTAGTCAACATGATGATTCAGTAAAATAGCAAAAAAACTATAAGATACACTACATTTCAACAACACAAATAATTTATTACTATCAAGCAAAACACTCGCAAACCTCAGTGAATTCATCCCTCATCAGCGTTCTAAACTGCCCTATTGGCACCAAGGATTCCAGATGTAATGTGGATTGTAAATTATTCCAAACATGGGGGGGGGCGGGGGGGTTTAAACTAAAGACTGATTTACGTAGGTTGGTAGAAACACGAGGGACTTCAAGAGTTAACCAACCATGTGAGCGTGTTTGGTGCCTCGTATTTTTATACTTTAACAGAGAATTAAGATATGTTGGAAGCTTGTGCAGAAGAGCTTTGTAAACAAAAAGGGAGAAATGAAATGAAATGGTACCACAACATCCAAGGGTTTTAGAGAATTGCTGCTGCAGTCTGATGAATAGTGTCACCATAATTGCCTGTACAACCTGCAGGATATATTTCTATAAAAGAAGCCTATTTTAAATCTCAGCTTTTTAGCTAGCTCATCCGAATGTTTTTTAAACGTAAAATCTTTGTCAATCCAAAAGCCCAGATATTTACATGCATAAGTGTCATCTGCATACAGATGAATGTTACAGGATTTTGCAGATAGACCAACATTATTTATATAAATAGTAGAGGACAGGTCCCAAAATTGACCCTTGCAGGACACCTTTAGTAGTATTGAGGTAACTTGACTTGACACCATCAAAAAGCACACGTGTCCTGTCTGACAGATAGTTCCCAAACCATTTGCAAGACGCCTGTTCAAGGCCCATTTCAGACAACTTTTGGACAGTATCCTAGTCCTTAGATACGCTGTGAGTCTATAAATACGGAAACACAGTGATGCCTATGATCTATTAAACACAGAATTTAAGACAAGCGTAGCTGCTGAAACATCAAGAATATCATTTGAAGTTCTTAGCTGACAGTTGGTTATTTTTTTCTCTCTCACTGTTCTGGGACCAGAGGCTGTCATAACCTGTTAGGGCAATGAGGGGGTGGAGTTTGGTTTCAAAGATTTGACCACATTCCAGAATTGCTACAGAATTGCTTGATTTCCACCAGATACACAATGTTGACTTTGCTTTCTAACCAGAGTAAGACATCTACTTCTCAAATGTCTACTTCTCAAATCTAGCCAGTGTGCGTTAAGAGAGAGAGAGAGAGAGAGACCAAAGCAGCTGCGGACTGTAGGACTGAGCCAGAGAAGTTCTGCCAGGGAATGTTGACATATCATCACAGTACTCTCATAGCATGCACACACACTCACTTTGTTGTTTCTCAATCTCATCATCCATTTCCCTATAGCCACTCGTAATGAGACAGGTGACAACTCTTCTGTGTTCAGCTCTCTGCCTGCTTCGGAAGTGGACGCCTTGGGCAAGAAGCGCTTCGTAGGTAAGGACACATGCATCATAACAGTATTCAACAAACCCCCATGACTAAACTCACGGTGGACAGGGGCTGGAGGATCACTGAGGACAATAACCTGGAGAACATTAGCCTTTCGTGCTTCCTCTTACCGCCAGTTGTTTTGGATTTGTCTTGTCTGTATCCAGATGGTTGGCTGAGCTCCAGCTGACTTAGATCTCTTGTCTCTTACAGATGTCAGAGATGTAAACAATAATACCACTATACTGCTGATCATAAGCTGTTCGAGGCCTTTTCAATGAATGCAATGTATAATTAATTGCATGTAACCCAGATGTAGAACAATATGTGACAGTACATTGTAAGTGCACTGAAAAACATTTACCTAAATCTGTAGTTACAATGTTTTTAATCGTTCTTATCCTATTGTGATTCTTTGTAGATCGGTTGGTAGAGCTTGGCGCTAGCAATGCCAGGATAGTGGGTTTAATTCCCACAACCACCTGTATGTAAAAAGTAGTCCTATGCCGCATTACTGAAAGTCGCTTTGGATAAAATCGTCTGCTAAATGACGTGTTATCATACAGAGTTCTGTGTCTTTTAAGATATTATTGTTTGAGCACCAACCCTTTAATGTCTTTTCCAGCCCCTCATGTGCTCTATAAGACGGACAAGAAGCCAGACGAGCCGTGTTCCATAACACACTCCCTCAGCTTCTTCCCTGAGGAGGAGGGCGTGGAGCAGAACGTCACCGCACCCCCCCGCTTGTCCCCCTCCAACGTCACCGTGGTGACCGTGGAGGGATGCCCCTCCTTCATCATCCTGGACTGGGAGAAGACTGACAACGACACCACGGGTTTGTGTGTGAATGTGTGTGTGTGCGCGTATACGTGTGTGCGTATACATGTGTGCGTGTGCGGGTGTGTGTGCGTGTGTGTGTGTGTGCGTATACGCGGATATATATGTATGTGTGTGTGCGTATATGTGTGTGCATATATGCGCGTATATATGTGCGTGTGTGTGTATGATTGTGTGTGTGTGCTGATACACGCGTGTGTGCGCATATATATGTGTGTGTGTGTGTGTGCGTATACGTGTGTGCGTATACGTGTGTGTGCGTGTATACTAGTGTGTGTGTGTGTGCGTGTGTGCAAGAGCACATGCGCAGAGGTTCATAAAGCTCTCTAGGTTATTGAAGGGTGAAGTCCTAACTCATAAGACTCTATTACAATGGTTCTTTTAATAACATCCTGAAAGTCCATCTGTGCTCCATCAGGATAACTCTACAATAAGAACATGTCGTGGAGGTGGAGCGGTGCGGCAACATATTTTCAGAACGCTTTTTATGGCCCAGTCCTTGTCAAACCCACCCAAATCCGCAGAGTCCTGTCTTGAAATGTTATATTTCCCTCGTTAAGACACATAAATCACATATGTATGATATCAATGAGGTTGTAAAGATATAATTAAACATGTTGTGTGGATTTGCTGCTTCTCGTTTGATCAGAGTATGAGGTAATTTCAAGGACCCAAGGACCCAATGGAGAAGAGGTGTCCATCCTGACTACCAACCAGACTCACACTGCTGTGGAGAATTTAAAACCAGAGAGCAGGTGTGTGTCTGTGTTTGTTTTTATGTGGTGTGTGGAGGCTTGCTGGAGCAGTGTTGAGTTGGGAAGGTTCACTGTGTTTCTAATTATGCTGGATCCTGATCTTCGTCTTGGCTGGGAGTTAGAGATTCATAGAATAAACCAGATTAACCAGAACCTTATCCTGGGCTGGGTCTGTTTCCCCCACCACAACATCTGAACATCACATACGTTATGGAACAGCCATTAGCAAAGTGTGTGTGTGTGTATGTGTGTGTATGTATGTGTTTGTTTAAGTGAGAGAGTGTGAATGTATGTGTGTGTGTATGTTAAAGTGAGAGAGTCTGTGTGTGTGTGTGTCTGTGTGAGAGAGAGAATAGGAGAGAGAGGCAGACAGAAAGAGAAAGAGCAAGAGAGAGAGGGAGATGGAGAAGTAGAGAAAGGGATAAGGGGGCCATGAGCAAGCACTGGCCTCTGCTCAAGGCTTGATATAAAATATCAAGTGTCATAGTGTTGGAGACGGGTGGAATATAAACTCAAGCTCCACAAAGGTTACGATTATAGCGAACAAGTGTAACTAATGTTTCTTTTTGTGTACGTGAAACACAGGTGGCTGGTGGCACCATAATTGGGGAGGACAGGCTCATAGTAATGGCTGGACTGGAATTAATGGAATGGTATCAAATACGTCAAACGCATGTTTCCATGTGTTTGATACCATTCCATTCACTCCATTCCAGCCATTATTATGAGCCATCCTCCCCTCAGCAGCCTCCTGTGATGTGGAATCTCCCGTTTACATTCCTTTGCTGGGAAAGCTATCTCACCATGGCGATTGGAATAGAAAGTTCTGTATATAAAAATGAGATTTTGAAATGACTGAGCTGGATTAACACCATGCTGACTTTTTCTCTTTCCTTTTTCAGTTACGAGTTCAAAGTGAAACCCAAGAATGAGCTTGGGGAAGGGCCTGCCAGTGAGGCGGTGTCGTTCAACACAGAGTCAGGTAGGTGTAGAGCCAAAATGGACTCCACTGTATCAAATCAAATGTTATTGGTCACATACACGTGTTTAGCAGTTATTGTGGGTGTAGCGAAATGCTTGTGTTTCTAGCTCCGACAGTGCAGTAATATCTAACAAGTAATATCTAACAATTCCACAACATATACCCAATGCCCACAAATCTAAGTAAAGGGATGATGAATTAAGACTATGTATTAAGAATATATAAATATATGGATGAGCAATGTCAGAGCGGCCAATATGTCTGATTACACTTACATAATGGAGCCGGAATGGAGGCCAGCTCCAGATAGAAGTTCCCATTGGGCATGGATAGATCTATGATCAGCTTACCATTCCCATATCCAAATGTTAACTGTTGATGGAAACCATGCAAAAGGGACCATAGATCAGAACCTTGACCTAGGACCACAATTCCCACTGTTGGCATTATAGAGCCCAGTAAACAGTAAGATTGTTATTCAATTCTTTTTACTAATTCACTGGCTGCGCCAGTGAATTAGTAAAAAAAATTGAATAACAATCTTACTGTTTCAACTTGAATACTTTGCTTTAGCTTGGCTCCGCCTCTAAATGCTGTATCAAACACTGATATCACATGCTTTTCAGACATGTGTCGCTAATTAGTTACTTGTTCATGGTATTAACCTTTGGCTAATAGATGTGTGTAAGTAATTAGCTGCTCACTATTAGCATGGCCTAGCATGTCAGAGGTGTGCAATGAGACTGTTGTTAATGACCCCAACATGCCTTTTCTGTTTTGGTAACCTTGGCGACCACTGGGGCATGTCTGGTCGAGACCTATGGGTCCTGTCTGTCTGTCAGGCTTTTCATCACTCCTCTAATCAAAAAACAACACACACTAGTCTCCAGGAAGAGATGGACAACTATTACCAGTGTGCAACTTTGCGAGGGGGGTGTTTGGGGACTTGATCATGTTGGTCATAGTTAGGTTTAGTGCTCTATTCAATCAGATCCACTTTAGCCGACATCCACATAGAGGTTGTTTTGGCGGTGTCGGAGGTGGAACTACGTCAGAGCTGTCAAATCCACAAGTGGCTCCTGGCATTATACAAGAAGCAGATTAAACAGTGTGATCAATATACAGGTACACCTTGCGCTGGGGACAATAAAAGGCCACTAAAATGTGCAGTTTTGTCACACAACACAATGCCACGTGTCTCAAATTTTGAGGGAGCTTGCAATTGGCATGCTGACTGCAGGAATGTCTCCCAGAGCTGTTGCCAGAGAATTGAATGTTAATTTCTCTACCATAAGCCGCCTCCAATATCGTTTTAGAGATTTTGGGTACGTCCAACCGGCCTGACAACTGCAGAACATGTGTAACCACGCCAGCCCAGGACCTCCACATGCGGATTCTTCATCTGCGGGATCATTTGAGATCAGCCACCCAGAAAGCTCATGAAACTGTGGGTTTGCACAACCAAAGAATTTTGGCACAAACTGCAGGAACTGTTTTAGGGAAGCTCATCTGTGTGCTCATTGTCTCCACCAGGGTCTTGACCTGACTGCATTTTGGCGTCGTAACCGACTTCAGTGGGCAAATACTCACCTTTGAAGGCCACTGGCATGCTGGAGAAGTGTGCTCTTCATGGATGAATCAGCGTTTCAACTGTACTGGGCTGACGGCAGACAGCATCGTGTGTACGAGCGGTTTGCTGATGTCAACATTGTGAACCGAGTGCCCCATGGTGGCAGTGGGGTTATGGTATGGGCAGGCATAAGCTAAGGACAACGAACACAATTGCATTTTATCGATGACAATTTGAATGCACAGAGATACAGTGATGAGATCCTAAAGGCCCATTGTCGTGACATTCATCCGCTGCCATCATCTCACGTTTCAGCATGATAATGCACGGCCCCATGTCGGAAGGATCTGTACACAATTCCTGGAAGCTGAAAATGTCCCAGTTCTTCCATGGCCTGCATACTCACCAGACATGTCACCCATTGAGCATGTGTGGGGTGCTCTGGATCTATGTGTTCGACAGGGTGTTCTAGTTCCCGCCAAGTGGGAAAACATTCCACAGGCCTGCGAAGGAGATTTCACGCTGCATGAGGCAAATGATGGTCACACCAGATACTGACTGGCTTTCTGATATTAAGATATATGTGACCAACAGATGCATATCTGTATCCCAGTCGTGAAATCCATAGATCAGGGCCTAATGAATTCATTTCAATTGACTGATTTCGTTATATGAACTGTAACTCAGTAAAATCTTTGAAATTGTTGCATGTGGCATTTATATTTTTGTTCAGTGTACCTAAAGGGGACATTGCCATTGGCTGCACAGAGTCACATTAAGAAACATCCCATGCAGCCTTGTTAACAAGTTGGAACACTGGAATTTGAGATGTAATCTACACCTCCATAAGGAACACTGGAATGTGAGATGTAATCTACACCTCCATAAGGAACACTGGAATGTGAGATGTAATCTACACCTCCATTAGGAACACTGGAATGTGAGATGTAATCTACACCTCCATAAGGAACACTGGAATGTGAGATGTAATCTACACCTCCATAAGGAACACTGGAATGTGAGATGTAATCTACACCTCCATAAGGAACACTGGAATGTGAGATGTAATCTACACCTCCATAAGGAACACTGGAATGTGAGATGTAATCTACACCTCCATAAGGAACACTGGAATGTGAGATGTAATCTACACCTCCATAAGGAACACTGGAATGTGAGATGTAATCTACACCTCCATAAGGAACACTGGAATGTGAGATGTAATCTACATCTCCATTAGGAACACTGGAATGTGAGATGTAATCTACACCTCCATAAGGAACACTGGAATGTGAGATGTAATCTACACCTCCATAAGGAACACTGGAATGTGAGATGTAATCTACACCTCCATAAGGAACACTGGAATGTGAGATGTAATCTACACCTCCATAAGGAACACTGGAATGTGAGATGTAATCTACACCTCCATAAGGAACACTGGAATGTGAGATGTAATCTACACCTCCATAAGGAACACTGGAATGTGAGATGTAATCTACACCTCCAATAGGCTGATCGAAATCTTCAGTATTTTGTTTAATGAATTTCAATTTGAGTGTCATTTTTTCTATATAGCCTACACTTTCTCGTTCTGAACTTCTAACCTGAAAGGGAGGATGTGGCTTCGTGACAATGATCAAGAGCAGCTGCTCAACGATTTGACAGCTTCAACATCAGTCATAGTCACATAATAGCTACAGATGGACTGGATTTTGGGATTCATATCATATCCGTTATGCACACTAATGAAATCAATGAACTAACTTCATTCAAAGCAATATTGTGTCCAAACAGAAATAACAGTCGACTGATGTGCCTGAGCTGGATTGATCTCCAACACTGATAAAGAGGAGTGATTGGACCAAAGGCTCTTTGCCCTGTAGTGAAATCAGACTGGGAGGGACACGACTATGTAGCTGTCCATGTGCAAGTATTGCTTATTAATGCGGTAATAATGGACTGATGTGTGACTAATGATGTTTTCTCTCTTTCACTCTCTCCTCCATAGCGGACCCTCGGGTGAGTGAGAATGTCTCAGGTGAGTGGACTCAGTATGTCATGTTCACAATCATTTTTCCTCCATAGTTTGTGTCCCGTTCTCTATGCCATAGTGTCATATGCATCCTTAAATATATTCTCTCTCCTGCCTCCAGGTAAAGCTGCTATCTGGACACAGTTCCCCTTCAAGGCAGATTCCTACTCGGAGTGTAACGGGAAGCAGTACGTGAAGAGGACCTGGTACCGCAAGTTTGTGGGCATCCAACTATGCAACTCCCTTAGATACAAAATCTACATGAGCGACTCGCTCAATGGTCAGTATAGTATAGTAAGAGGGTTTGTACAGTGCCTTCGGAAAGTATTCAGACCCCTTGACTTTTTCCAAATTTTGTTAGGTTACAGTAGGTTACAGCCAGGGTTGGGGAGTAATGAATTACATGTAATCCTTTATATGTAAGGGATTACAAAAAACTATAACTGTAAGCCGTTACATTACCAGCAAAAATATTGTAATCAGATTACAGATACTTTTGAAAAATTAGATCATTACATCGAGGATAGCTTTTAAGTTCAGAAAGGAGGTTTGCGAGAAAAAAAATCTTTGACACTTCTGTTTTCTCAATGACATTCAAATCAGCATTGAAAAAAAGGCGCATGTTTAAATTTGTTCCACCTGATTCAGAGACCACTATGATGACACACCAAATGGGTTTGATGGATTGCGGGAAAAGAGCAGGAAAGGGCTTTTGTAAACTCCAGTCCAAGCCATGTCTTCCAATGGTACGACTGCTGTCGGCATCCAAAAATTATCCAACTTGAATAAACGCTTGGAGGTAAGGATGACAGCAGTGTAGTCTATGGCGATACGGATATCACTTATTATTGTCATCTACATAGCGCATTGATGTGAATCACACTGCTGCTCTCTCATTTAGCTATTTGCACCTTACGGTGGTTGTGGTGGATGGCTGTTCCCAAATCTAAATGTATATTTGAACCCAATAATGGTTGAATTCAAGAAGTTTAGGCTGACTATCAATCATTGTTTTTGAAAACAGTGGACAGCCAGTAAAAAATATGCTATTGCAACAGCTGCATAGTGCGAATCCCAGCCTATGGAATAAAAGTGGGGGTTTTATTGCTCAATCTAATTCATGCTGATACTTTTTTTTCTTATCCATAGGCCTAATGGACACGTGTTCAAACTCAAACTCACTTTTGATAGACTTAAAGGAGCAATCTGTAGTTGCTACATCCATTTTTGGACTTATAAATTATATACCAACTGATTCTTGAAGAATATAATTTATAAATGCCTCATGAGCTTAGTTCAACTGTCACACTCCATGAGAACCCAAAATATAAGCTTGTTTTCCCCCAATGTTTGTGAACATTGTAAATGTAACAACCTGTATAGCCTCATAACATGGTTCAAACAATCATTTTGATATCATGGATGGTCAGTTCTTGCATCTGCAGCTCCGACTATTAATCTGAGAGTGGTTACATTTCTCCATGCCCATCCCTCAGCTTTTTACCAAAACAGAGGCGGGGTGCCATTTTGTTATTGTTTCATCTGTGGATTTGCCCTTTAAACAGCTGCATATTATCAAGATATCAAAGTGTCACCAACAAAATGTTAAATAGGCCTATAGAAAATGTAGCATATGGCATTCATTTTTCACATGTAAATAGCTCTTTTCAGTAGTGCTCAAAGCGTGCCGTTCCATGAGCGCAGCATTTATTTTTCAACTCGAATCAATCAGTCCTCCATGACAACAAAATCATAAATAACAGAGTAGGGCTGGCTGATAAGTCCTTAGTTTTGGGGTTATGTTCAGGCTAATCTATACTTCCATATTTCCAAGTCCTATTCTAGAAGATCAAGGGGTATAACATTTATTGGAATGACTGGAATTCTGATTAAATTATATTTTTACATTACACTTACATTACACATTACACTTTGTTGAATCACCTTTGGCAGCGATTACAGCCTTGAGTCTTCTTGGGTATGACGCTACAAGCTTGGCACACCTGTATTTGGGGAGTTTCTTGCATTCTTCTCTGCAGATCCTCTCAATCTCCGTCAGGTTGGATAGGGAGCGTTGCTGCACGGCTATTTTCAGGTCTCTCGAGAATTGTTCGATCGGGTTCAAGTCTGGCTGGACCACTCAAGGACATTCAGAGACTTGTCCCGAAGCCACTCCTGCATTGTCTTGGCTGTGTGCTTAGAGTCATTGTCCTGTTGGAAGGTAAACCTTCGCCCCAGTCTGAGGTTCAGGACCAGGTTTTTATCATGGACCTCTCTGTACTTTTCTCTGTTCATCTTTCCCTCGATCCAGTCTCGTCTCCCAGTCCATGCTGCTGAAAAACATCCCCAAAGCATGATGCTGCCACCACCATGCTTCATTGTAGGGATGGCGCCAGGTTTCCTCCAGACGTGACACTTAGCATTCTGGCACTCTACCATAAAGGCCTAATTGGTGGAGTGCTGCAGAGATGGTTGTCCTCCCATCTCCACAGAGCAACTCTAGAGCTCTGTCAGACTGACCATTGGGTTCGTGGTCACCTCCCTGACCAGGGCCCTTCTCCCCCGATTGCTCAGTTTGGCCTGGCGGCCAGCACTAGGAAGAGTCTTGGTGGTTCCAAACTTCTTCCATTTAATAATTATGGAGGCCACTGTGTTCTTGGAGACATTCAATGCTGCATAAATGTTTAGGTAGCCTTCCCCAGGTTTATGCCTCGGCATAATCCTGTCTCAGAGCTCTACGGACAATTTCTTCGACCTCATGGCTTGGTTTTTGCTCTGACATGCACTGTCAACTGTGGGACCTTATATAGACAGGTGTGTGCCTATCTAAATCATGTCCAATCAATTGAATTTACCACAGGTGGACTCCAATCAGGTTGTAGAAACATCTCAAGGATGATCAATGGAAACAGGATGCACCTGAGCTCAATTTCGAGTCTCATAGCAAAGGGTCTGAATACTTATGTAAACTGGGTATTTCTGTTTTTTTTAAATACATTTGCAAAAATGTTTAAAAACCTGTTTTCGCTTAGTCATTTTGGGGTATTGTTTGTAGATTGCTGAGGAAACTGTTTTATTTAATCAATTTTAGAATAAGGCTGTAACGAACAAAATGTGGAAAAAGTAAAGAGGTTTGAATAGTTTCCGAAGTCATTGTATACACTGAGTGTACAAAACATTAAGAACACCTGCTCTTTCCATGACAAAGACTGACCAGGTGAATGCACCACTCTTAGAAAAATGGTGCTATCTAGAACTAAAAAGGGTTATTTGGCTGTCCCCATAAGACAGCCCTTTGAAGAACCCCTTTTGGTTCCAGGTAGAACCCTTTTGGAGGGTTCTACATGGAAACCAAAATAGTTCTACCTGGAACTAAAAAAGGGTTCTCTTTTGGGGACAGCCGCAGAACCCTTTTGAAACCCTTTTTCAAAGAGTGTTTGATCTCTTATTGATGTTACTTGTTAAATCCACTTCAATCAGTGTGATGATGAAGGGGAGGAGACGGGTTAAAGAAGGATTTTAAGCCTTGAGACAATTGAGACATGGATTGTGTGTATGTGCCATTCAGATGGTGAATTATTTAAGTGCCTTTGAACGGGGTATGGTAGTAGGTGCCAGGCGCACCGGATTTGTCAAGAACTGCAACATTGCTGAGTTTTTCATGCTCAACAGTTTCCTGTGAGTATATTAAAAATGGTCCACCACCTAAAGGTCAACCAACCAACTTGACACAATTGTGGGAAGCATTGGAGTCAACATGGGCAGCATCCCTGAAGAACACTTTCGACACCTTGTAGAGTCCATGCTCCGATGAATTGAGGCTGTTCTGAGGGCAAAAAGGGGGACAACTTAATATTAGGAAGGTGTCCCTAATGTTTTGTACACTCAGTGTATGTCTATGTTTTACTCTGTTTATATTGCCTTGTCTCTGTGTACGTACGACTATAAAGGATTTATAAATTACAATGGAATTCTGAACGAGGTGTAACTAACAAAAATGATTTAATCTCAAACAACATTATTTAACCTATAGCATCATAGAGAGCCATAACCTTTGACCCTGTGCAGGCAAGTTCTACAACATCGGGGACCAGACTGGTCATGGGGAGGACCACTGCCAGTTTGTAGATTCTTTCCTGGACGGACGAACAGGCAGCCAGGTACTGGCCGACCAGCTACCCAGCCGATCAGGTAGAGTACCATCAACTGGGACCCATTAGAAAGATCAGTGGGAGAGAACCACTTGTACAGGTGTCCATGACCACGGTTTCTTGTTCACTTTTCAATGACTACTAAAGATTTCTGTTTCAGGGTTAACTATGGGAAACAATGATCTCTAGACTATGTTAAAAGACCATTCACATTCCAAACCATTTTTAAAAGAAAGGTTCTCATTATGCCTTTCTCTCATGCTCAGGTTTCTACCGGGCTATGCGTCAGGAACCAGTCAACTTCGGCCAGATCGGAGGGAACTCGCATTCCACCTATGTCGGCTGGTATGAGTGCGGAACACCCATACCTGGGAAATGGTAAGACCCCTCCACCAAGGAGGTGGCCAGGAAGATGCCTGACTGAAAGAGGGATTATTTTACCAGGCTGAAAGGAGGACTGAGGAGGCCTGAGGGGAGGTGGGCTTCTCTGTTACCATGGAGATGCACCTTTCTGACTGTCTATTTGTCAGATGGCAACAGCCCACATTCCATTGTATAAAAGTGTACAGGACCATACTTTGTCACGAACTCTGTTAGGCACATTTGTCATATCTCCTTAAATCTCATCTCACTATTTATCAAACACGACAACATGAGAAAATACTCAAAACCTGTAAACATGGAAGAGAAGTTGGTAAAGGTTTTTCAGAGTGCTTCATTAAATATGAACACCGGAAACTGTTGGGAAGCTGGCTCCCTAAAAATGTAATGTGTATGGTTTTATTTATCAGCAGTTGTTATTCATGTACCTTGTGGTTTCTATTGGCCAGTCTGCTACAAAAGCATTAGTTTTCACTCATACGGATACTGTCTATACTCAATACCTTTCTTGATTGGTCCTGTGGGATTAACAGTTGCGGTTTGCACAATATGAAAGTATTAAATATATGTATATGATGTGAAAGAACAATATTTCTGAACTACTATTAAGTCTCAACATTAAGTTTACAAAGCAAGGCGGTTCCACGAGTGTGTGTTAATCACTTGGAAAAACACCTGAATGGGTTCTTTAGCCAATGAATGTCCAAATATTAAGTAGAGATAAAATCATCAGATACTGGGATTCACTCAGTTGGAATGAACAGCATAAGGATATGCTTTGTTGTTCTTTCATCTTCAATTTTCTAACTTCAACTCATCTCAATTTGGAGAATGATTGCCAGGTATCCGTTATGTGGATGTGGTCCTAAGCTCATTGCAAGTGACCACAATTGTCCACCTCTGGGGCGTTTTCAGTGGGGTGCAACATGGCAGAATGTTCAGATGTAATGTATTGGGTTTGTAGGATGATGAATTGTGTCAGTTCTATACGTTACATTTCTACCTACAACATTCAGAACATTTCCCCTCACTGACAAAACCCTTCGTTTTTAGCCTTGGAATGTTTTGCTACAGTTTTGTTCGTCTGAGTTTAAATATTATATAACATGTACATAAAGGCTTCTTTTAGTGTGGAAACAACCAAAGAAATATTACATTTAACATTTTGTACAGTTGCTCGCAAATGGCTGCAGTTGTATTTTCAACCCACATTTTGTGGGAAAAGTGTTTATAGATTGTTTCAGATATGTACAACCATTTCTGTTTCTGTTTTCAACAATAAATCCTTAAGTATGGTTCTTTTTTTACTACTTATACGACTCAAATTGGTTGTAAATGCATTATGCACATCTGAAAGTGTGTTCATATGTCACACACACACACACACAAATCATCAACACATGCCCCGTTTCACTCGTTTGGCCATTAGTTCTGACTGCAGACAGGCAGAGCTGAGGGACCTACCACACACTCCCTCACCACACGTCCCAGCCAACCACAACGCCCGATTAGGAAAACAAACATCAACAGCAGCATTACCACACTTTTCCAAATCCAAAATCCAAATCTGGTGGGATACGAAAGGCTCTCGGAAGCCAAGCTCAACACGGAGCCGTGAACTCACAAACCACAGTGTGAGGGAAGGAGGGAGAGAAAGAGTGAGGGAGAGAAAGAGTGAGGGAGAGAAAGAATCAAAACAGTGACAGACTTCAAGGTTTCAAAGCCTTTATTAGGTTTTAGAGAAAATGTTTCAGTTTAAACAAACTAAATGACACTTCAAGGTGGAAAATCTGACTGATATATTAATACAAACCAGTGAGGGAAAAAAATGTATGAGAGAGAGAGCGATAAACCATAAGGAGGTGATCTAAGAGGCTAAACATGGTAGGACCCTTCTGGAAGGTCAAAACTACACCTCCCATATTGTACTCAACGGAGAGGCAGATTCCATGACACGTCTTAATATCAACATGGTGGTGATGAAAACAAGTTGTAAAAAAATTATTTAAAAAAGGGGATGAACACCATTTTGAACAGCAGCATCGGTTGACACTCAGCAAACTATATCCTCTCAAGATCAGTTAAATGCCAAACGAATCAACATCTGTTGACCAGCGTATACAGGTGCATTTACAGCTGTCAGACTAGCAAGAAAAAGTCTGATGATGATAATGATAGACAGCTTTCATATTCCAGCCTGTTTTGTTCTCCCAGCTGATTGTGCTTACAGACTGACTACATGTTCACCAGTGTTGAGCACAATTTGAACTGAAGGCAGTCAATTCGAAATAAAAACATTTTGAAATAAATACCTTCGACTTCTCAGTTTATTGAGAAGTCATTGAAAATGCTTTGAATTGTACATTAGAGTTTTCTTCCTGAATTGACTGCCTTCAATTCAAATTGAGCCCACCCTGATGACAGACACAGGGGGGAGAGTGTGGGTAGGAAACATTGAATTTCAAATAACAGGGCAATAACACATGGGTGTGTGTGTGCGGTGGTGGGGTCGAGACAGAACACAGACAATCACATGGGGGGGGGGGGGGGGGTTGTAGTTTGTTTTGGATATGGACTCATCAGTGACTGAGGACTGACAGAAGGACGGATGGACAGATTAGCAGACCATATTTACCAAACCCAGGCCAAACAGAGCCAGCCAGGACACAAAGGGGAGGGGTGGGTGTGTGTGGATAACGTTTTCCATTCCTTCTCCTTTACCGGTACCCAGGGCCAGGCTGGGCATAGCCCGAGCCGAAGGGGGGCCGGTTGCGGGCATAGGGGTTGGACGCCCCAGGAGGGGGGGTAACGTTGCTACCGGGGGGAGGAGTGTAGCTGGGACGGGCCTGGTAACCCTGGCCAGACTGGGAGGTGGGGGGTAGGCTGTAGTTGGCAGGCTGGTTGGCCTGGGAGGTGTAGTTTTGGGGAGGGAAGGCCCCTGGGGGGTACTGCTGGGGTCCCTGGGGTGGAGCGGCCTGCTGTTGGCCTCCCTGGAAGCCGGGGGCTGGGCCCTGGCTGGGTGCGGGGCCCTGGGAGTTGGGGGCAGGGTAGTTCTGGAACTGCTGTTGTTGAGGCTGAGGGGTGCCGGGCTGGGGGGTGCATCCTGCTGAGTGAGAGAGAGTTGGGGAGAGAAGTACAGTATAACTTTTGATTGTAATCCATTTCACATTCATAGAATCATTCCTGTGAAAGTCTGGGCCATTTTTATAAGATCAGCCTGTCCTTCTTGGACCTTTTCTGAGAGAAAGTGTCACTGTCTTACCAGGGTACTGCATGCCATACTGCTGCTGCGGTGCTGGCTGCTGGGGAGGGTATCCACCTGGAGACTGGTACTGCTGGTACATCTGACCTGGAGAAGAGAGAGATGGAGGACATCAGTATGACTGCTGGGGAAGACAGGCACACACCTGGGTGTCTGGATGGAACCAGACAGGATCGTCTTAATGCAAACAGCCCGAGCACTAAAATAAAACAGGACTGGTTCTTCAAAGCCCTGCGCCTAGACACTCTCTATGGCACATTACAGTCAGCTGAACAGCTCCAAGCTAAACACGCACACACTTTTATTTGGATAGACGTGTTGGGTCAGAGCGGGTGCCATCTGTCTAAACAGGTCTGTCTGTGTCAGTAGACAAGACACTTCCCTCCCAACTTTAATTAGCCATAACCTCAGTCTACGTGTGTGTGTGTGTGTGTGTCTCTTTCTCGGGTCCATGTCACATTTAAAAGTCTAGACTGGAAAGTCGGCTCAATACCATGGACTGAAGAGTGTGGTTAAGAGTGTCTGAAAATAAAAACTAGAAACACAAACGACACATGCACGTAGTGTGCACACAATGTGGACCGGACCGCTGAGCTTCAAAGACCTCAAGACACTGACTGACAAACGTTTTGCCACAGGCAATGAATATTCCATTCTTTTACATTGGTCTGTATTGTTGTGTATGGTTAGATATTATTGCATTGTTGGAGCTAGGAACACAAGCATTTCGCTACACCCACAATAACACCTGCTAAATTGATTTGATGGTTGCTTCTGCGCAGGTCAAAGCTGATTAACATGAGCTTGTCTGGCACAGCTGCCTGACCGAGACTTTTATCTTTGCTAAAGTTCACTGTTTTTTCATGTGCCAGTTAAAGCAGAGCGTTGATTTTCCACTCAGAGGGCCCGTAACAGAGCCCTATGGAACTCCTTTGTGAGGGAATAGGGACTAGACATAATTCTAAGAAGTTCTGCAGGGACATTTGTGCTAGGCTATCACTAGGCTGATTAAACACTCACTGAAGTGGTAGTTCACTCCACACACACACACACACACACACACACACACACACACACACACACACACACACACACACACACACACACACACACACATGCAGTGGCTGAAAGATACACAGACAAACACAGGTACAAACAGCTGGGGCACAAATGTGCCAGAATAAAACTGACCCAAAACCTGCAGGGGACAAACTTTCTCAAAGTCAGAGGAAGATCAAAAAAACAAGGGTCTGAGCTGCAGTGGACTGGGGAACTAATGAAGACTGTCTACTACAGACAGACAGGGTGCCACACAGACACATGAAGTGACCTTATGCCAGCCATCTTATACACTCCCAGTCCCAGATCATAACCCAGACCCATACTGTAGGTCCGTACCTGGGTTGAAATGCTATTTGTTTTTTCTTTCAAATACTTCAGATACATTAAGTACAAATACATTTTGACCCAAGTCTGGACCAGATGAAAGAACCATGTTTCATTCCTCCACCATTGGTGATCTCTCATCGAACATGATTCAAACATTTACAAAAATGTAACTAGGCAAGTCAGTTAAGCGCAAATTCTTATTTACAATGACGGCCTACTGGGGAACAGTGGGTTAACTGCCTTGTTCAGGGGCAGAACGACAGATTTTTACCTTGTCAGCTCGGGGATTCGATTCCCAAGCTGACAAGGTAAAAAGCTGACAAGGCCCAACGCTCTAACCACTAGGCTACCATCTTGCCCCAAATTGTGAAAAGTCTATAGAATGAAACCAGACATACTGCTCTATAGGACTGCATCTATGAAATCAGCTGTAAGCCCACTGTTAACCCCTGTAATGTGAGCACCATGGTGCTCGAGTGAGAATCACAAAGTGTGTGTGTGAATGTGTGTGTGTTCGCGAGCATGTAGGTGCTGACTTTCTCTCCGTCTTGGTTTCCTGTCTGCTATCCATCATGTGTGTTATGTAATCCGATAGAGGGATGGATGGAGCTGCCGTCAGGCCTCATTGGCCAGAAGAATTCTTCTCTGATCAGTAAATGTAAGTCCCAGAGGACAGAGAAATCACTGCGGCTCTATGGAGAGACCGGCTGCCTGCACATCCCTTCAGCTGAACACAAAACAGAGCTGGAAAAATTATCTGGAATGTTATTGCTTCACTGTAGTTCTCAAGCCTATTAGGGATGTTTTCAGAAAGGAAACAAGATAATATGGGTAGTAATACATTTACGTTAGTTATTTAGCAGATGCTCTTATCAGTTAGTGCATTCACCTTCAGATAGCTAGGTGGAACAACCACATATCATAGTCATAGTAAGTACATTTCCCTCAATAAAGCAGGCATCAGCAAAGTCAGAGCCAGTAGTGTGTGTGTGTGTGGGGGGGGGGGGGGGGGGGGGGGTCAAGTGCGAGTGTTAGTTCACAAAAGTCGATTTCTTTGTGTGTGTGGGGGGCTGAGGAGGTTGTGTGAGGGGGGTACTGTGGGATTATTTAAGATACTCCTTGAAGAGGCAGAGATTCAAATGGTTTTGAAGATGGGCAGGGAGTTTGCTGTCCTAGTTTCAGGGTGAAGCTGTTTCCACCATTGGGGTGCCAAGACAGAGAAGAGCTTGGACTGGGCTGAGCGGGAGCTGCTCTCCCATAGCGGTGGGAGTGCCAAGAGGTGGCAGAACAGAGTGCTCAGGTTGGGGTGTAGGGTTTTAACAGAGCCTGAAGGTAGGCAGTTCCTCTCGCTGCTCCGAAGGCAAGTACCATGGTCTTTTGTGGATGCAAGCTTCAACTGGAAACCAGTGGAGTGTGGGGAGGAGTGGTGTGACATGGGAGAACTTGGGAAGGTTGAACACCAGGAGGGTTGCAGTGTTCTGGATAGGTGCAGGGGTTTGATGGCACAAGCGGGGAGCCCAGCCAACAGCGAGTTGCAGTAGTCCAGATGGGAGATGACAAGCGCCAGCTCCGCTTTATGTGTGAGGTAGGGTTGTACTCTATGGATGTTGTGCACATGAACCTGCAGCGAGTTAAATCAAATAATGTATTTGTCACATGCACCGAATACAACAGGTATAGTGAAATGGTACAGTGAAATACTTACTTATAAGACCTTAACCAACAATGCAGTCAAGAAAAATAAGTGATAAAAGTATTCACTAAAATAATAAAATATAAAAATAAATAATTAAAGAGCAACAATAAAATAACAGTAGTGAGGCTATATACAGGGGGTACCGGTACAGAGTCAATGTGTGAAGGGCACATGTTAGTCGAGGTAATTGAGGTAACATGTACATGGGGGTGGTTGGGGGGGGTCAATGCAAACAGTCCAGGTAGCCATTTGATTAGCTGTTCAGGAGTCTTATGGCTTGGGGGTAGAAGCTGTTAAAAACCTTTTGGACCTACACTTAGCACTCCGGTACTGCTTGCCGTGCAGTAGCAGAGAACAGTCTATGACTAGGGTGGCTGGAGTCTGACAAATTTTAGGGCCTTCCTCTGACACCAAGGAACTTGAAGCTCTCAACCTGCTCCACTACAGCCCCGCCGTTGAGAATGGGGGCGTGCTCAGCCCTCCTTTTCCTGTAGGCCACGATCACCACTTTTGTCTTGATCACATCGAGGGAGATGTTGTTATCCTGGCATCCACTGCCAGGTCTTTGACCTCCTCCCTATAGGCTGTCTCATCATTGTCAGTGATCAGGCCTACCAATGCTGTGTCGTCAGCAAACTTAATGATGCTGGAGTTGTGCTTGGCCATGCAGTCATGGGTGAATAGGGAGTACAGGAGGGGACTGAGCATGCATCCCTGAGGGGCCCCCGTGTTGTTACCTACCCTTACCATTTAGGGGTGGCCCGTCAGGAAGTCCAGGATCCTGATGCAGAGGAAGGTGTTTAGTCCCAGGGTGCACAGCATAGTGATGAGCTTTGAGAGCACCATGGTGTTGAACACTGAGCTGTAGTCAATGAACAGCATTCTCACGTGGGTATTCCTTTTGTCCAGGTGAGAAAGGGCAGTGTGGAGTGCAATAGCGATTGCATCATTTGTGGATCTGTTGGGGCGGTATGCAATTGGAGTGGGTCTAGGGTTTCTGGGATAATGGTGTTGATGTGAGCCATAACCAGCCTTTCAAAGCACTTCATGGCTACAGACGTGAGTGCTTGGGGTCAGTAGTCATTTAGGCAGGTTACCTTTGTGTTCTTGGGAACAGGGACTATGGTGGTCTACTTGAAACAAGTAGGTATTACAGACTCGGCCAGGGACAGGTTGAAAATGTCAATGAAGACACTTGCCAGATGGTCAGGGCATGATCGGAATACACGTCCTATTGCCTTGTGAATGTTGACCTGTTTAAAAGGTCTTACATCGGCTATGGAGAGCGTGATCACACAGTCATCCGTCCGGAACAGCTGGTGCACTCATGCATGCTTCAGTGTTGCTTACCTCGAAGAAACCATAGAAGTAATTTAGCTCGTCTGGTAGGCTTGTGTCACTGGGCAGCTCGCGGCTGTGCTTCCCTTTGTAGTCTGTAATAGTTTGCAAGCCCTGCCACATCCGACGAGCGTCTGAATCGTACTACACCGGCTCCATCTTAGTCCTGTATTGATGCTTTGCCTGTTTGATAGTTTGTCGGAGGGCAGTGGGATTTCTTATAAGCGTCCAGGTTAGATTCCTGCTCCTTGAAAGCGGCAGCTCTACCCTTTAGCTCAGTGCGGATGTTGCCTGTAATCAATGGCTTCTGGTTGGGGTATGTGCGTACGGTCACTGTGGGGACGATGTTGTCGATGCACTTATTGAAGCCAGTGACTGATGTGGTGTACTCCTCAATGCCATTGGAAGAATCCCAGAACATATTCCAGTCTGAGCTAGCAACAGTCATGTAGCTTAGCATCTGCGTCATCGGAGTCACTGCTTTGATGTTTGCAGAGAACGACAGGGTGTTGTCCAGGGTCACGGCAAGGTTCTTTGCACTTTGGGCGAGGGACACCGTGGAGTTGTCAACCGTGATGGAGAGGTATTCCTATTTTTTATTACATTTTTACTCCACATACAAAACAACTTAGACGCACAAACAATGACTACATCTCTGCCCAGACCAGCATGCTTACACCCTCATCCCTTGTGCCTGCATTATTGTTTGCCACTTGGCCTTAAATTGTATCAATTTGTTTTTCTTGGTCACCCATGCTATTTCAATAAATTATTATATTTTTCCATTGTGTTCATGATGGCGGAATGATTGATTTCCACATTTAGTATACTTTTTTTCAAGATCAGTAATGAAAAGAGTATCTTCCAGCCTATATGGTCTCTCACTACACCCCCATATGCCATGTCTTGAAATAAGCAGACAGACAGATTAAAAGTTCACACTATAATACTTCTGACAGCCAACTTTCAAGCTGGAGAGGTATTCAATCTGATAAAGCATCAAAGACACCATCTGTGCAGTGGTGGGTGAACAGGTGTGCTAAAACTCAGAGACAAACACAGAACATTCCTTATCTAGAGTTGATCATAATCTGTACAAAACATTAAGAACACCTTCCTAATAGTGAGTTGCACCCCCCCCCCCTCCCCTCAGAACAGCCTCAATTTGTCAGGGCATGGACTCTACAAGGTGGCCCATGTTGACTCCAATGATTCCAACAGTTGTGTCAAGTTGGTTGGATGTCCTTTGGGTGGTGGCCCATTCTTGATACACACGGGAAACTGTTGAGTGTAGAAAAGCCCATCAGCGTTGCAGCTCTTGACACAAACCGGTGCGCCTGGCACCTACTACCATAACCCGCTCAAAAGGAACTTAAACCTTTTTTCTTGCCCATTCACCCTCTGAATGGCACATACACAATCCATGTCTCAACTGTCTCAAGGCATAAAAATCCTTCTTTAACTGGTCTCCTCCCCTTCATCTACACTGATTGAAGTGGATTTAACAAGTGACATCAATAAGAGGTCATAGCTTTCATCTGGATTCACCTGGTCAGTCTAAGTCATGGAAAGAGGTGTTCATAATGTTTTGTCCACTCAGTGTAAACGAGAGACAGCCACTAGAAATCTTCTGCTTATGGATCTTATTAGCGCCATGTTTACGTGTAAACACAAACCAAATGTTGACAGAGAGATGAGAGAGTGATTGGTCCATCTACCCCCAAAGTACATGATCTGTGTCCTTGTTGAGTTTCTGAAGTCGTCCTCTGTGCATAATGTCAAGGCACCACACCCTTAAATCAACGTGTTCATTCCCAACATGTTGGCAGGAGTGCACTGATCCTTTGAGACTATTCCTGGTCAACGATGATCAGTCTTCAATGTATTGTCTTTGTACAGACCCTATGGACACTCCTGAACTAAGGGAACATTTGGGGTCTCTCTCTCTCTCACCAGAGCGTTGGAATAGGGAAAAACGTGTCCTTGCAGCCTGACTCGGCCGTCTGGCCAACAGCTGCAGCCCAGAGCCTCTCTCCTCCCTGGAAGTCTGGGAGAGAGGGAGGAACGGATGAGCAGAGGGAGGAAAAGATGAGGATGATGAACTCCAGAAGACGACCAGCCAACCACACAGTCAGCGATGTCACACAACCTAGTAACAGCCCGTGACCGTTATATGACCGCACAGTCATTTATGGACAAACTAAAACTAATAACCAGCACAAAGTGCAATGGTCTGGAATATAAAGAGTACGACTGAGTTGAATAAGTAAGACGTAAGGAAGAATGACTGTAACTTTAGACTCTTAGCTCTGTTAAACTCAACCCAAACCCCTTGGAGAAGCTTGAACCCTGCCCGAGCCAAAACCACAGAGCTGGTCTGGGGAACACGGTCAAACCAACACCATGTGGAACTGCACTCTCTTTGTTCCAAGTGCGGTTTGGAGGCCCTGGTATGGCTCCTCTGTGTTCAAGCCACAGCTCAACGAGCGTACCGTGAGTGTGCGTGTACCAGCTGTGGTTTGGCTCCTGTGGTGGGGTTTTGTCTGTGAGCTGGTTATGGGTCTCTCTGGGTGAAAACAGAGACGTCTCCAGGGATGGAGGCGGCTACGGAGAGCCAGAAGAGCCAAAACCCGTGCCTGCCAATGACAAAAAAACATCCCATCCAAAATAATGAGGTAGCTTAATAATAAGACTGACTCACAACATGTTCCTCTGTCCCCTCCCTTCCTGTGTGTCTGTGTCATATACTGAGATGCCAAAAACTAGAGCACACCTCGTTATCTGGTAAGAGAGTTACTTTCGATCTCTGTTCATTCCAGATCACCACCATTATGGGAATACTCAGCGGGTCCTAGAGGAAAAGCTGTGTTCATTCCAGATCACAACCATTATGGGAATACTCAGCGGGTCCTAGAGGAAAAGCTGTGTTCATTCCAGATCACCACCATTATGGGAATACTCAGCGGGTCCTAGAGGAAAAGCTGTGTTCATTCCAGATCACAACCATTATGGGAATACTCAGCGGGTCCTAGAGGAAAAGCTGTGTTCATTCCAGATCACCACCATTATGGGAATACTCAGCGGGTCCTAGAGGAAAAGCTGTGTTCATTCCAGATCAACACCATTATGGGAATACTCAGCGTGTCCTAGAGTTGAAGCTCTGTGTTCTTCCTCAATTTACACACAATACCCCAGAAATGACTAAGCAAAAACAGATTTGGATTTTTTGGGAAATTTATAAAGATAATAAAAACTGAAAAATGACATTTACATAAGTATTCAGACCCTTAGTACTTTGTTGAAGCACGTTTGGCAGCGATTACAACCTCAAGTCATCTTGGGTATGACGCTACAAGCTTGACACACCTGTATTTAGGGGAGTTTCTCCCATTCTTCTCTGCAGATGATCTCAAGCTCTGTCAGGTTGGATGGGGAGCGTTGCACAGCTATTTTCAGGTCTCTCTGGAGATGTTCAATCGGGTTCAAGTCGGGGCTCTGCCTGGGCCACTCAAGGACATTCAGAGACTTGTCCCGAAGCCACTCCTGCGTTGTCTTGGCTGTGTGCTTAGGGTCGTTGTCCTGTTGGAAGGTGAACCTTTGCCCCAGTCTGAGGTCGAGAGCAGGTATTCATGAAGTATCTCTGTACTACTTACTAGTCTCCCAGTCCCTGCCGCTGAAAAATATCCCCACAGCATGATGCTGCCACCACCATGATTCACCACAGGGATGGCGCCAGGTTTCCTCCAGACATGACGCGTGGCATTCAGGCCAACAAGTTCAATCTTGGTTTAATCAGACAAGAGAATCTTGTTTCTCATGGTCTGAGAGTCTTTACGTCCCTTTTGGCAAACTCCAGCAGGCTGTCATGTGTCTTTTACTCAAAGCAAATCAAATTTTATTTGATCACACGTGCCAAATACAACAGGTGTAGACCTTACTGTGAAATGCTTAGTTACAAGCCCTTAACCAACAAAGCAGTTCAAGAAATAGAGTTAAGAAAATATTTACTAAATAAACTAAAGTAAAAAAAATATTTAAAAAATAGGCTACTCAGGAGTGGCTTCCATCTGGCCAAACTACCATAAAGGCCTGATTGGTGGAGTGCTGCAGAGATGGTTGTCCTTAGAGGAACTCTGGACCTATGTTAGAGTGACCATCGGGTTCTTGGTCACCTCCCTGACCAAGGCCCTTCTCCCCAAATGGCTCAGTTTGGCCGGGCGGCCAGCTCGAGGAAGAGTTTTGGTGAACTCAGCAAAAAAAGAAACGTCCCTTTTTCAGGACCCTATCTTTCAAAGAATTCATAAAAATCCAAATAACTTCATAGATCTTTATTGTAAAGAATTTAAACACCGTTTCCCATGCTTGTTCAATGAACCATAAACAATAAATGAACATGCACCTGTGGAACGGTCGTTAAGACACTAACAGCTTGCAGACGGTAGGCAATTAAGGTCAGTTCTGAAAACTTAGGACACTAAAGAGGCATTTCTACTGACTGAAAAACACCAAAAGAAAGATACCCAGGGTCCCTGCTCATCTGCGTGAACGTGCATTAGGCATGCTGCAAGGAGGCAAGAGTATTGCAGATGTGGTCAGGGCAAAAAATTGCAATGTCCGTACTGTGAGACACCTAAGACAGTGTTACAGGGAGACAGAACGGACAACTAATCGTCCTCACAGTGGCAGACCACGTCTACACCACCTGCACAGGATCGGTACACCCGAACATCACACCTGCATGGGTCAGGTACAGGATGGCAAAAACTGCCCGAGTTACACCAGGAATGCACAATCCCTCCATTAGTGCTCAGACTCTCAGCCTATTGCGGACAGAGGCTGGACTGAGGGCTTGTAGGCCTGTTGTAAGGCAGGTCTTCACCAGACATCACCGGCAACAATGTCGCCTATGGGCACAAACCCACCGTCGCTGGACCAGACAGAACTTGCAAAAAGTGCACGTTGCTGACGAGTCTCGGTTTTGTCTCACCAGGGGTGATAGTTGGAGTTGCGTTTAATCGTCAAAGGAATGAGTGTTACACCGAGGCCTGTACTCTGGAGTGGGATCGATTTGGAGGTGGAGGGTCCGTCATGGTCTGGAAGGGTGTGTCACAGCATCATCGGACTGAGCTTGTTGTCATTGCAGGCAATCTCAAAGCTGTGCGTTACAGGGAAGACATCCTCCTCCCTCATGTGGTACCCTTCCTGCAGACTCATCCTGACATGACCCTCCAGCATGACAATGCCACCAGCCATACTGCTCGTTCTGTGCGTGAATTACTGCAAGACAGGAATGTCAGTGTTCTGCCATGGCCAGCGAAGAGTCCGGATCTCAATCCCATTGAGCACGTCTGGGACCTGTTGGATCAGAGGGTGAGGGCTAGGGACATTCCCCCACAGAAATATCCGGGAACTTGCAGGTGCCTTGGTGGAAGAGTGGGGTAACATCTCACAGCAAGAACTGGCAAATCTGGTGCAGTCCATGAGGAGGAGATGCACTGCAGTACCTAATGCAGCTGGGGGCCACACCAGATACTGACTGTTACTTTCGACCCCCCTTTGTTCAGGGACACATTATTCAATTTTTGTTAGTCACATGTCTGTGGAACTTGGTCAGTTTATGTCTCATACAAATATTTACAAATGTTAAGTTTGCTGAAAATAAATGCAGTTGACAGTGAGAGGACGTTTCTATTTTTGCTGAATTTAGTTCCAAACTTCTTCCATTTAAGAATTATGGAGGCCACTGTGTTCTTGGGGACCTTGAAAGCTGCAGACATTTTTGGTATTGTTCCCCAGATCTCAATTCAAAATCAAATTGTATGTCACATATGCCAAATACAACAGGTGTAGACCTTACCGTGAAATGCTTCCTTATAAGCCCATAACTCTATTTCGATTGTTGGTTAAGAAAATATTTACTAAATGTAATAAAAACAAAATAACAATATGGTCGGATTGCCATACCAGGCGGTGATGCAACCGGTCTGGATGCTCTTGATTGTGCATCTGTAGAACTTTTTGAGGATCTGGAGACCCATGCAAAATCTAAATCGGTCTCCTGAGGGGAAAAAGGTGTTGTCGTGCCCTCTTCACGACTGTCTTGGTGTGTTTGAACTGCGATAAGAATTTGAAACTCTCGACCCACTCAACTACAGTGCCGTCAATGAGAATGGGAGCGTGTTTGGCCCTCCTTTTTCTGCAGTCCACGATGATCTCCTTTGTCTTGCTCACGTAGAGTGAGAGGTTGTTGTCCTGGCACCACACCACCCAAGTCTCGGACTTCCTCCCTATAGGCTGTCTCATCGTTGTCGGTGATCAGGCCTACCACTGTTGTGTCATCAGCAAACTTAACTTGTCAATAGGGGGGGCGCTGTTTTCACTTTGGAAAAAATCGTGCCCAAATTAAACGGCCTCGTACTCTGTTCTAGATCATACAATATGCATATTATTATTACTATTGGATAGAAAACACTCAGAAGTTTCTAAAACTGTTTGAATTATATCTGTTTGAATTATATCTGTGAGTAAAACAGAACTCATTTGGCAGCAAACTTCCATACAGGAAGTGAAAAATCTGAAAACGAGGCTCTGTTTCAGGGCCTGCCTATTCAACTGGCTTTTATTTATCGATATGTATGCACTTCATACGCCTTCCACTAGATGTCAACAGGCAGTGGAAGGTTGAATGGGGTGTCTAGCTTGATCTGAGGCCGAATAAGAGCTTTTGGAGTGGCAGGTCCGGTATTTTGTTTGTTGTCGACGGCGCGCGGGGGACCTCGACATTGTCTTCTGAAGAGCGTTCGGTATACACGGCGAATTGCTCCGGCTCTGATTTTATTTGATACATATGAGAAAAACATCATAAAGTAGGATTTTTCAACCGAGTTTTATCAGTTTATTCAACGTTTATTGGGACTTTTGGAATTTTCCGTTCTTTGCGCCAAGAGATGGGCAAGATGGGCATGTTCGCGCCACATGGCTAGCCAAGGTTGCTAATTCGACAGAAGAAATGGACATTCTAAAACCAAACAACGATTTATTCTGGACCAAGGACTCCTTGCACAACATTCTGATGGAAGCTCAGCAAAAGTAAGACACAATTTATGATGTTATTTCGTATTTCTGTGGAATATGTTCACTCCAACAGGGGGTAGAATATGTGAGCGCTGTCTCACAATAATGCTTTTTGTATGTTGTAGTAAAGTTATTTTTAAAAATCTAACACAGCGGTTGCATTAAGAACCAGTGCAGCTTTCATTTGCTGTACAACATGTATTTTTTAGTAAAGTTTATGATGAGTTCTTTGATTAGATTAGGTGACTGTCCAAAATATCTCCGGAGATTTGTGAATTGTTGCTACATATTCACAATGTATAACCACGATTTGCAGCTCTAAATATGCACATTTTCGAACAAAACATAAAATGTATTGTATAACATGATGTTATAAGACTGTCATCTGATGAAGTTGTCCAAAGGTTGGTGATTAATTTTATCTATATTGCTGTTTTTGTGAAATCTATGCTGGCGGTGGATAAATAGCTTTGTGTGTTTGGCTATTGTGATGAGCTAATATAATTCTATATTGTGTTTTCGCTGTAAAACACGTTAAAAAAAATCTGAAATATTGGCAAGATTCACAAGATGTTTATCTTTCATTTGCTGTACACCATGTATTTTTCATAAATGTTTTATGATGAGTATTTATGTATTTCACGTTGCTCTCTGTAATTATTCTGGCTGCTTTGGTGCTATTTGTGATGGTGGCTACAATGTAAAACCAGGATTTGTAGCTATAAATATGCACATTTTCAAACAAAACATAAATGTATTGTATAACATGATGTTAAAAGACTGTCATCTGATGAAGTTGTTCTAGGTTAGTGATTCATTTTATCTCTATTTGTGGGTTTTGTGAAGGCTACCTATGCGGTGGAAACATGGTGAAAATATGCCGTTGTGTGTTTGGCTATTGTGGTTAGCTAATATAAATACATATTGTGTTTGCTGTAAAACATTTTAAAAATCGGAAATGATGGCTGGATTCACAAGATGTTTATCTTTCATTTGCTGTATTGGACTTGTGATTTCATGAAATTATATTATATGATATCCCTGTCCCGTTAGGCTAGGCTATGCTAGTCAGCTTTTTTGATGAGGATGCTCCCGGATGGGTATGAAGTAAAGGTTAATGGTGTTGCAGTTGAGCCTGGCCACGCAATCGTGGGTGAACATGAGGGGCCAAAGCACACACCCATGGGGCCCCTGTGTTGAGGATCAGCGTGGCAGATGTGTTGTTGCCTACCCATACGACCTGGGAGCAGCCCGTCAGGAAGTCCAGGATCCAGTTGCAAAGGGAGATGTTTAGTGCCAGGGTCCTTAGCTTAGTGATAAGCTTCGTGGGCACTATGGTGTTGAACAAGGAGCTGTAGTAAATGAACAGCATTCTTCCATAGGTGTTCCTTTTGTCCAGGTGGGAAAGGACAGCGTGGAGTGTGATTGAGATTGCGTCATCTGTGGATCTGATGGGGCGGTATGCAAATTGGAGTGGGTCTAGGGTTTTGGCGATGATGGTGTTGATGTGAGCCATGAACAGTATTTCAAAGAACTTCATGGCTACTGACGTGAGTGCTACGGGAGGTAGTCAATTAGGTCTACTTGAAGCACGTAAGTATTACAGATTCCGTCAGGGACAGGTTGAAAATGGTCAGTGAAGACACTTGCCAGTTGATCAGTGCATGATTGGAGTACACGTGCTGGTAATCCGTCTGGCCCCACGGCCTTGTGAATGTTGACCTGTTTAAAAGGTCTTGCTCACATAGGTTATTGAGAGTGTGATCACAGTCGTCTGGAACAGCTGGTGCCCTCATGCATGCTTCAGTGTTGCATGCCTCGAAGCAAGCATAAAAAGGCATTTAGCTCATCTGGTAGGCTTGTGTCACTGGGCAGCTCATGGCTGGGTTTCCCTTTGTAGTCTGTAATAGTTTGCAAGACCTGCCACATCCAACGAGCGTCAGAGTCGGTGTAGTAGGATTCCATATTAGTCCTGTACTGACGCTTTGCCTATTTGATAGTCCGTCTGAGGGCATAGCATGATTTCTTATAAGCGTCCGGATTAGTGTCCCGCTCCTTGAAAGCGGCCGCTCTAGCCTTTAGCTCGGTGCAGATGTTGCCTGTAATAAATGGTTTCTGGTTGGGATATGTAGGTAAAGTCACTGTGGGGACGAAGACGTCAAGGAACTTATTGATGAAGCAGGTGACTGAGGAGGCATACTCCAATGCCATTGGATGAATCCCGGAAGATATTCCAGTCTGTGCTAGCAAAACAGTCCTGTAGCACATCTGCGTCATCTGACCTCCCCCATATTGAGCGAGTCACTGGAACTTCCTGCTTTAGTTTTTGCTTGTAAGCAGTTGTCAGGAGGATAGATTAATGGTCAGATTTGCCAAATGGAGGGCGATGGAGAGCTTTGTATGCGTCTCTTGTGTGGAGTAAAGCCGGTCTAGAGTTATTTTTCCTCTGGTTGCACATTTGACATGCTGGTAGAAATGAGGTAAAACGGATTTAAGTTTGCCTGCATTAAAGCCCCCGGACACTAGGAGCACCGCTTCTGGGTGAGCATTTTCTTGTTTGCTTATGGCCTTATACAGCTCATTGAGTGCGATCTTAATGCCAGCAATGGGTTGTGGTGGTAAATAGATGGCTACGAAAAATGGTAGATAGAGTACCTCATCATAAACTGTAGACCACACTACCTCAGGCGAGCAATACCTAGAGACCTCTTTAATATTAGACATTGCGCACCGGCTGTTACTGAAAAATAGACACACCTCCACCCCTCGTCTTACCAGACGTAACTGTTCTGTCCTGCCGATGCACGGAAAACCCAGCCAACTGTATATTATCCGTGTTGTTCCGCCACGACTCTGTGAAACACAAGATATTACAGTTAAAGTCCCGTTGGCAGGATAGTCTCGAGCAGAGATCATCCAGTTATTTTCCAGTGTTACTCACGTGCCAACAAATTCTCACAAGTCACCCCGATCTCCGGCCTCCTTTATTTCTGTCTTTTCTTCACGCGAATATAACAGGGATTTGGGCCTGGTCTCCGAGAAGCAGTATATCCTTCGCATCGGACACATTAAAGAAAAAATCTTCATCCAACTCTAGGTGAGTAAACACTGTTCTGATATTTAGAAGCTCTTTTCAGTCATAAGAGACAGTAGCAGCAACATTATGTACTGTTACATACAATGTGAAAAAACACAAAAAAAGCAAAGTTGGTTAGGAGCGCGTAAAACGGCAGTCATCCCCCACCGGCGCCATTCTGTCATATGTGCCGCGACACAATCCTGTCTCGGAGCTCTACGGACAATTCCTTCGACCTCATGGCTTGGTTTTTGCTCTGACAACTGTGGGACCTTATATAGACAGGTGTGTGCCTTTCCAAATCATGTCCAAACAATTGAATTTACTACCGGTGGAATCCAATCAAGTTGTAGAAACATCTCAAGGATGATCAATGTAAACAGAATTCATCTGAGCTCAATTTCAAGTCTCATAGCAAAGGGTTTGAATACGTATATTAATAAATAAAATATTTTTGGGGAATTTGCAAACATTTTTGAAAAATCTGTTTTTGCTATGTCATTATGGGGTATTGTGTGTAGATGAGTGGAAAAATGTATTTAATCTATTTTAGAATAAGGCTGTAACGTAACATGTGGGAAAAGTTATGGTCTGAATACTTTCTGAATGCACTGTATGTTACAGATACATCAGCATGTAGATATGCAGAGTAAAAATACTGTACAGAAAACAGGACTGGGGAACTGGCCAATCCAAGTGTAAAATTTAGCCATCCCTGACTAAAATGGAGGCATTAATAAATACCCTACTAAGATGGCAGTTGTGATTTACATTAGATTTAATTTCCAACAGCATGACACAAACAATTAAGTAGGACAACCAATTCCTCCCGTTTGTGGTTGCCGACAAGTCTGAGCAGTGAAAATCATCTGGATGAAACCATCGTGACACTGACACATTCATAATGTTAACGGAAATAAGAGCAAAAAAACAACATGCCATTGGCTTGGCAGGGGACTGGAACATCGTTCTGTGGTAGGGCCTGGGACAACACTACTTGAGCAAAAGGGCCCAAAGCTGCCACGCCAGAGAGGTGTACCACAACACATCAACTGGATTGAGGCGGCCCTGAGGCACAGGCCTAAGATCAGTTTAAAGCACAAACTGACCTCGGGTCACTGTCATGGGGTGAAGTCGCTCTACCATCTTGACAAGACAACAGTTTTTTAGGGATCCCAGTTAACCCCAGATATTTGGAGGTGCTAAACCACCCAATGGCTACACTGGCCCACACTGATAACCTCCCACCCCACATGTTCATACATATATTCATCCATGCAGTGCTATGGTCTGGTGGTATTGGTCACTGTGTGCGTGTTCCTAACCGTCGAGGGCTGCTGGGGGTCCCTGCTGCATCCCTGCGTAGGGGGCCTGTGGCTGGAGGGCGGCGGACGAGGATGATGCAATGCTTTCTGGAGTATCTGACCGCTCCACAGACGAAACACCCGGGGGGGCTAGAGAGAGGGAGAAAGAGAGAGACAGAGAGAGAAAGAGGGAGGGACAGACACAGAGAGAGAGAGAAAGAGAGACAGAGGGAGGGACAGACAGAGAGAGAGAGGATGATGAGATTACAGAGCATGAGCAGAGAGAGAGAGAGAGAAATTTATAAAACATATATAATTAGAGTTGGATAAATGTAGATAGATTTTTTTTCACAAGGACATACAGGACACCATCCTCTACGGGACACTATCCTCAAAACTCCATACCTAAAACCATGATTTGACAAAATTACCTGAATGGATTCTAACTACCAAGGACAGAAGAAAAAAACTTAGAGCAAACAAAAACCTGCAGAAGAAACACAGCGGAAACCTGGAAATACCATCCAACACAAAACTGAGTGAACATTACTCAGTCTGAACCTCAGTCTGAGCTTTATATAACCAAATTAACTAAGGCTACTAAGCTGCTAGGACAGAACAGACCTGACCTGGCTGCAACTTCAATTAGCACTGAAGTGTGAAGTGATGTGTGTGAAAACTCGAGGCTAACAATGGCAGCAGTTTCATAGCCTCCCCCACCCAAATGCAGAGGCCGTTGAAGCCCCCTGTGCCATGGCGTATCCCTATGCAGATGTCATCAAAGTACAGTACCCCTTGGATATTTAAAATAAAACTGCACGGAATAACTACAAAAATAAGCTCCTCAAGGACAATCCAGACACACTATTTGCTGACTGCTGCAAAGAGGGGAACATAAGCAACTTAATTTTCCGTACAGACCATCCCCTGGCATGACACAGTGCTATATTAACCAGACCATCCCCTGGCATGACACAGTGCTATATTAACACAGACCATACCCTGGCATGACACAGTGCTATATTAACCAGACCATCCCCTGGCATGACACAGTGCTATATTAACACAGACCATACCCTGGCATGACACAGTGCTATATTAACCAGACCATCCCCTGGCATGACACAGTGATTTATTAATACAGACCATTCTCTGGCATGACACAGTGCTATAAGAGCACACTACCCCTATGTCAAGAGAGAGGGTATTGGCCCAGGATGGAAACTCAGAATACTAGACATTGAGGAAATTGAAACAACCTGTCAACATGTACAAGTCTGGGACAGTAATGGTGCAGGGCAACCTCATGCACTTCCATCCAGCAGGACTTTTACGGGATCAAAGAGAGAACACAGAAGGAAAAGCGCTATCTCGCTGTGACGACTCCCCCATCCTGAGTGAGCCTGATCACATCTCTTCAAACTGTCCTGCAGACGAGGATAATCACCCCCCCTCCCCAGTACTGAACACACCCAGGTCCAACAACTGCACTGCTCCACAATCATTGAGAGGGATAAGTTCACAGAGCTGGAGAGAGACATGGTGGAGCTCAGAGAGCTAGTCCACACAATCCAGACAGAACAGACCCACAAAACAGACCAGCACAACAACAACCTCTCAACAAGACCCGGAGGGCAGAAGGTGGAGATGGACGGCTGTCAGAGAGCTGACTGCACAACGGACTGAGGTGAGAGAACTTATGTGGGGAGAAATACACATGGCACAGCTAACAGCAGTGAAGGAGGAGAGAGAGAAACACATGGGACAACTAACAGTACTGAACAAGGAGGTGAGAAAGCTGAGGTGTGACAGAGAGCCGGACACTCCCCCAGAGAAGCCCACCTCAGACACGGACCACAACGGGACAGACAACCCAACAGACATCACCCCCTTTTAACAGTCCCCGTCAGCTCCCCCATTAGCTCCCCTAACAACCCCCACACATCCACTGAGGACACAAAAGCCAGAAATTGTGTTCCTCATTGACTCAAATGGCAAATCAATTCAAGAGAATAAACTTTTCCCCCAACGCACAAGTAGTTATCTCCACCCTGCTACCACAAAAATACTTCCACCCTGCCACCATACAGCAGGTGAATGAAAGCATTTCCCAGGACTGTGCCTCAAAACCTAATGTCTACCTGGCCCACCACATCACCCTGGACTTTAACAGCTTTTACGACCAGGTCCACCTCAACAAGGCAGCCATCCCAACTTCTGCCAGGACCCTGAAGGACGCAACCCTGAACCGCAGCACCTCACACAGGAGCGACAGAGCAGTGGAAACCCCACCCAGACCAGCGAGACACCTGCACCAAGAGAACCTACACCACGAGGACCTACACCCAGACCACAGCGTCACCAGCCACACCCCAACCAAACCCTGGCCACACTCTATATAGGTCCCCCCAGATCAGACCTATGCCCCTTCTGCCCCCCCATGCCGCCCGCCCCACTGCAAAGACCTCAACATGAGAGCCGCACATATGCCCAGGCCATGAGCAGAGCAACAGGCCCAACCACCACTAATTTTGGGCTCCAGAGTGGCGCAGCGGTCCAAGGCACTGCATCTCAGTGTTAGAGGCGTCACTAGAAACCCTGGTTCGACTCCAGGCTGTATCACAACCGGCCGTGATTGACCCAGCGTCGTCCGGGTTAGTGTTTGGCCGGGGTAAGCCGTCATTGTAAATAAGAATTTGTTCTGAACTGACTTGCCTAGTTAACATTTTATTTAAGTAAAATACTAAAATTATGCACCCCCCAAGCCCCATCCTGCGACAAAGCGGGTATGTATCAGACGCTCAACAGAGAGAGAGACAGACAGACAAGTGAGAAATCAAACAGGGTGGGGAGTGAGGGCAAGGTCAGTCAGAAGACTGCATAAAAAAAATACAAACAGAAAGCAACAGAAAGTAATAACAATGATGGACGGCCTTACCTGGGACATGGTTCTCACTCAGGCCAAAGGCGGACATGACGTTCTTGCTGACTTCGTCCTGCTTATTCAGGGGGTCGAAGGCCGACATGCTGGCCGCACTGACTGGGACCGGGGCCTGCTTCACCGCCGCCACCACCCTCCCCTTACATACATCCACCGAGTCTGGAGGAGAGAGGAAGTGGATGGGAGGGAGAGGGAGGGAGGGAGGGGATGCATGTCAACACACAATCACAAAAAATACATTGTCAAATATGCAAATAAGCAGAACGTTCCATTATCTTTTATCATTGAAACATCAACTCATTACCCCGGATTAGCGGCATAAACATGCCAAAGGAAACAACTCGTAAAAACATTTTTTACACTTCTCTCCTCTACACCTTGGAAAAACAAATCCACCTGTTGCTGTCCACCACAAGCCAGCTAGCGAACAACATTGATGCAAAGCATGCTGTGATTAGAAGCAATGGATGGTTTTGGAAAGAGGACAAACCACCCTTTTCAGGGCTAACTAGTGAAGTTACAGAGAGGGTTTAGGAACTAATAAAAACAACCAGCCTGTATCTGTGTGGACACTTCATAAAGTTATAGAACAAATATGCAAGACGTGTGCATATCAGTAGATAATTAGATGATTTAAAAACACACTTCACACTTGCAAAGACAGAGGTAGGTGTGTGTTTGTGTGTGTGTGTGTGTATATACGTACCCCTGTCTGGTGCGGAGGCAGCCAGGCCAGGTTCTGAGGGGGGCTCCAGACATTCCAAGAGACCGTTGATTTTGTTCCTGAGCTCAATGAGCTCCTTACGCAGGTACTTGAGCTGACAGGACTCCAGAGGTCTCGGCTGACCATTCACTGTGGGGGGAGAGAAGAGATGACCACTTTAGAGATACATAGACTGAACAAAAATATAAACGCAACATGTAAAGCATTTCAGCTGAAATAAAATATGAGTGAAATTTAACATTTGCACAAAATGCTTATTTCTCTTAAATTTTGTGCACAAATTTCTCCTTTGCCAAGATAATCCATCCACCTGACAGGTGTGGCATGTGAAGAAGCTGAATAAACAGCATGATCATTACACAGGTGCACGTTGCGCTGGGGACACTAAAATGTGCAGTTTTGTCAAACAACACAATGCCACAGATGTCTCAAGTTTTAAGGGAGTGTGCAATTGGCATGCTGACTGCAGGATTGTCCAACAGAGTAGTTGCCAGAGAATGTAATGTTAATTTCTATACCAGAAGCCGACCTCCATGTTGTTGTAGAGCAGGTATTCCCAAACTGGGGTAAACGTAATGCCGTCGGGGGTACGCCAAATAAAAATGTGATCCACAATTTAAAAAAATATATACATACACTACCGTTCAAAAGTTTGGGGTCATTTAGAAATGTCCTTGTTTTTGAAAGAAAAGCAAATTTTTTGTCAATTAAAATAAAATTGATCAGAAATACAGTGTAGGCATTGTTAATGTTACATTAACAATGCCTACACTGTATTTCTGATCAATTTGCTGTTATTTTAATGGACCAAAAAAATAGCTTTTCCTTCAAAAACAAGGACATTTCTAAGTAGGTAGAGTTAGAGTGTAGAGTTAAAGTGACTATGCATCGATAAACAGAGTAGCAGCAGCGTAAAAGAGAGAGGGGGGGGGGGGGGGGGTAATGCAAATAGTCTGGGTAGCCATTTGATTAGATGTTCAGGAGTCTTATGGTTTGGGGGTAGAAGCTGGTAACAATCCTTTTGGAACTAGACTTAGCACTCCGGTACCGCTTGCCGTGTTGTAGCAGAGAGAATAGTCTATGACTAGGGTGGCTGGAGCCTCTGACACCGCCTGGTATGGAGGTCCTGGATGGCAGGGAGCTTGGCCCCAGTTATGTACTGGGCCGTATGCACTACCCACTGTAGTACTTTGCGGTTGGAGGCCAAGCAGTTGCCATTCTAGGCAGTGATGCAACCAGTCAGGATGCTCTCGATGGTGCAGCTGTAGAACCTTTTGAGGATCTGAGGATCAATGGCAAATCTTTTCAGTCTCCTGAGGGGGAATAGGCTTTGTCGTGCCCTCTTCACAACTGTCTTGGTGTGCTAGTTTGTTAGTTTGTTGGTGATGTGGACACCGAGGAACTTGAAGCTCTCAACCTGCTCCACTATAGCCTCGTCGATGAGAATGGGGGCGTGCTCGGTTCTCCTTTTCCTGTAGTCCACAATCATCCCCTTTGTCTTGATCACGTTGAGGGAGAGGTTGTTGTCCTGGCACCACACGGTCAGGTCTCTGACCTCGTTCCTAAGGGTTCTCTCATCTCATCTTTTGTTCAGTGTATTTCCCACAGATCACACAGACCCACAAACAATTTCAAAACAAATATTGATAAACTCCCCTACATGTTAGGCCAAATACCACAGTAGACGATCACAGCAGCAAGATTTGTGGCACGTTGCCATTGAATAGAGAGCGAGAGACAAAGAGAGAGAGACAGACAGCGAGAGAGGGAGAGAGAAAGAAAGCTAGGGAGGGGATATATTGGGGAAGAGAGAGAAGAGTACGAGACGATATAACATTATTACATTTCAAATATATAGCGGTATGGAACTTCACATTGGTAAGGGTGAGGATCACCTCTTCAATCTCTCTCCATCCACACTGCAGCATCCCAGAGCTATAGGATACAGTGATCTGTCCCAGACAGTCCTTCTGATCACTATAACAGATGAGCCCTAACCTCTGTACAGAGATGTACATTTATTTTGGTCCTGCGTGAATGCAGAGGAGTGTGAACAGTTTGTGTCATGAACAGAGCTTCTGCCCATAGAAATAGACACAGGGGGAGGATGTTCCCCAATGCTGGAGAGGAAGCCGGAGTGAAAACGTTTGGGAACCATGTATCATCTCAATGAGTCCCAGTCTTACAGGCTGTCATAGCACAACACACCACCATCCTCATCAGCACTGAATCAATAGATAAAGAGTATAGGGGCACAGAGGAGAGGTAGAGTATGGCCCATCAATGGGTACAAAAAGAACAGGGAGACGAGCAGCCCCACAGTACTCTGGCTTGACACAGAAACCACATGACTGAATCCACAAAGCGACACTAAGGCTGTGGCTCTGGCCACTCAATGGGGAACAGGGAGTAATTTGAGATGTGACCAACAATCATCTCCTGGACCACGACTAGTACAGACAGATGAGCACTGTTCCACACTACAGGAAGTCCAACAAATAAATCTCAGTTGAAATGCATGATGGGAGCTTTGGACACATGGTATATGATATCAATGAGACTGTAGTATATGACATATGAGGGTATAGGCAGAGCATTCTACAGACAGAATTCCAGATTCCTGTGTGAGCAGAGACACAGCAGGTCAGAAAAAGGCCCTGGATGGAGACACGGACCGTCGGGATGAATCCTACTCTTCCCTCCTGCTCCCAATCCCTGTACACATGTCTGGGAATATCGACTACACGTGAGGTCCCGGCCGGCGGCACGTGCTGACGCTCCAGGCCTCGGCACTAAAGTCTCGGGATGGAGTCAAATATCCCCAAAACATTTACTTTCTGCCGCTCCCTCTATAATAATAGCAGGGATAGTTCAGGGACACTGGGGTGTAATTGGGAACAGAGCACAGGAAGTTACATTGGAGATGAAAGAGGGAGAGGTGTGTGTGTAAACAGTAACACATATCTGACATTTCTGCACTGTGAAACAAAGGCGGAAGCATAACACATGGCCAGCGTACAATACTGTGACATGGACACACACTACAGTGTAGGGACGTCGCTGGAACTGGCAGAAGAGCAGAAGGCATTATGATGATTAGGCCTAAAGCAGACAAAAGTTCTCGTCGTCCATCTGCCATCCTTTGCAGAGCACACTCTTAAAACTCTCTGAAAAGGGGTTGACAACATGGAGCCCGAGATGGAGCTCAACTCTTGAGAGACGTGAAAAGTATTACAAAAATTATAATAACTTTCAAGTATAGCTTGGTGCCTCTACTAACCAACCAGCATAGGAACACTGCCGTTGGGACGATACTGGCAGGAGAGAAAAACAGAAAGTGTCAAGGGGTACGAAGTAGGAGTTCAATGTCAAGGTCTTCTTGGATCCAAAAATTGAGATCCGAACCATTAAATTCCTACCCAACCAACAGGATCCAGTATTTTTTGGGGAAAATCAATATCCAATCCAGTTCGGATACGAAGTGGACCAGATCTGACACAACACATGTCCGACCTGAGAGAGAATTAGATTCAACTAATATATCTGTATCCGACTTAAACGGATGAGAAAGAAACATTATTTTTTTTAGCTTTAAGGTGGTTTTATTTGGCCTCACACGTTTTCTGAGAAAAATCAAAATAAATATTTTTAAATTTTCATTGCTGGACATAAGACTGTATAAACACCAGGATATCAACTCCAAGTGATTTGAATTTTGGAAATCTCTTAAAATATTCCCACGCATAGTAGAGAGACGTGATCATATACAAATGTAAGCAAGGTTTGAAATGAATATGTTTCAGTCAAATATTATCTCTGTTTGGGCTTCTTGCGATCAATTTGCAGTCTACAAAAATTGTTTTATTATGTTCCGGACACCCGACCATCCGCTCAATTATTGACTTTTATTTATTTATTTTAAATCGGCCCGTGGATGAATCTAGTTGATGATTCCTGATCTAGAGTTCAGTATACCAACGCTATAATTGCATGTAGAATATTGTGGTTTTCAAAGATCTGTTAATTTTGTTTCTGTTGACCACATTTTTTAGATTCAAGGATTTTTATTTTGTGATTTTAGGACGCTAGCAAGTGTTATAGCCTACCAAAACATGTATTTCTACAACTCAGGTCTAACTCATATAATAGCCTAATATTTTTTGTTCTAAATTAAATGTAGATATAGCCTTTAGGCCCGCAGATTCAGCCTGGTTCGGATATGGGTTTGATCGAAAAGTAATCCACGCCACGGCTGTGAAGTCCTACTGTCCTGAGAGTTGAAGAGAGAAGTTGTCCTGATATTTCTTATACCTATCCATGCATTACACAATCAAAATCGGCAGCCTTCCAACATTAGAAATACAATATTTCTGCAGATAAGCCTACGGCAATGAGTTCTACCGCACACGCAAACATGAGCAGATTAGTCAAATATGTGTTCTTTATTAAAGACGATCAGAAAGAATGTGTAAGTAACTCTGCATTATATAACTTATTTATTTTGAACGAAAGCCACGAAACTAGCACATAAATGAGCCACTCATCTTTATGCTGACAAATATCACACTTGACTCGAGACATTCACCATTAGTTCAACTGTTATTTGAACACATAACTGTCTAGGTAAGCGTAAGCCCTGTCTAAGCCTGGGGTGCGGAAGTGACATCAGCAGATGCGGTGGACAGACAGATCCAATTAAAAAAAATAAACAATCTCTAGCTTAAACGGACAGATTTTTATGCAGATATTATTATGCCAATTAGATTTCCACCGGGGCGCAGACATCGACTCTAGGGGGTTTTAAACAAAGGAAATACCCAAATAAAATAGCAAAAGCCTGCTAAATAGGCCAAGCTTAAAAATATAAATGAAATACCCTAAATAAACTAGTAAATTGAATAAATAAAACAAATTAAATATCTCAGGTCTTGACAATATGGGCAACCTTTTCCCCCTTCACATCCACAATGTACATAAATGAAGGGTATACAGATGACTGTTGTTTTTTTCCTCCCTCTATGGTCTTTCATTCAGTTTCTTCTTCACGTCAGCAAAGAACGACTGACTCAATGTTTCAGAAACTCACTTTATATAGTCTGGGTGCTATCACTCTTTTACGCTGTCGCGTCCTCCTCTCTCACAGCAAGTAGGCTATTTTACCCCACATCACATAAGTGGCTTGTTTTAATAAAGCAAATTTGCCTTTGTCACAAAATTACACATTTGATTTGATGAAAAGGGACCCCCCCTGACAGTCATTCAGCCCTAAGATAACATTTAAAATGTATGAAATGTTGTTTAGGAACTAAACTCTTCAAATATAATTTGGGATCCGGTCAGTATTTCACATTTTCACAAAGATCCGAGGCCCGTGGCCACCGAGCGGGATCCGAGGATTAACTACAAAATGTGACTGGGTCGGATCTCGGGTAATCAAGTTCAGGTAGATCTATGAAGACCTCAGGTTCAATGTCAAACTATGAGACTAGACTGCCTCCCAGTGGCATGTTCCTGGAAATGAACCTTAACTTTTGGAGAGAGGGTGCTGCTGGAATGGAACAGTCAGAATGAGTATTCAAGAGGATACAAAGAACATAAGTTCTATATAGTACAGTACCATAACAAAGACTAGAAAAACAGAATGAGCCTACTTTAATATCCATGGGAAAAATCAAGTGGTTTTGATTATTCAAGGATGGGCGTGCTTGGCACAGCAGCACGTAGGCCTATAGTAAAAAAAGGAAAGGATGGTTATGTATGTGTATGATAATATCTTACCGAAGAGAGTGAGTTTGAGGATCCTACTGCACTGGATGGCGAAAGACAGGTCCGAGCTGTCGAAAATAGTAATGAGGTCATCGTCTACAGGAAGAGAAGAGAGCAGGGAACATCATTCAGAACCCAAATCAGAATGAGGCCACGTTCCAATAGTTTTACAATGAATCCTTATTTCCTAAGATAATGACTATTCTGAAATGACTGAATTGGTGAAAGCTGTGAGGTAGAAACCCTCACATTAACCTATTCTCTTACGTCCAATAATAACTCAAAACAAGTGGAGGATGCATTCTCAAGTGTATGGAAGAGAACATCTGTTTCCATTACCAGCAGGGAGCAGCTAAATGTTGATGGGTCAGATGGCATCTAGCTAGGCAACGGGGGTTCAGAACGTACCGTAAACTTATTTCACAGCTATCTTAAAATGTTGCGGATGGAGCCATCCAAATTGGTACCTTTTGTATGGTTCTATCGGTTTACACGTTGTCAAGGAGGGCTGTCATGTGTGTTGCTAAGCAGAGGATCACTGGATTGCGCCCAGTATGGGGCAGTCGGACAGTGGAGGAAGCTAAGTAGTTAGCAGCACACTGACTACCAGTATTGTGATAATCCATCTTATTCCAGTGCTAGTCCAGAACGGCCCAGTCCCCTTCCATGCTTACCCTCGTCCTTGTATTTGATGGTGACCTCGTCGTTGCTCTGCAGCTTGCCCCTGAAGACGCGCTGCATCATCAGCACCAGCTCGTCATAGGTGATGTCCTCATTGTGGATGGGGATGCGTCTGATGTCATCGCCCAGCTGGGCCTTGATGATCAGCTTGCCGCTCAGGTCCAGCTGTCCGTTCATGGTACAGTCTACTGCTTCCACCGCTGGAGGGGACATCACAAAAGGAAGGAGATGGAACATACATTACACAGGAATCATGTAGGTTTGATTATGGTGCCAACCTGTTACCATATGACCATTAAAGGGGAAATCTGCAGTTGCTACATACATTTTTTACATAAATTAAAGCTGGAATCATTCATGGTGAAAATGCAATGTCAATTTGCAATATTACAACAAAGAATTTAGTGCAAACAGCACACGTTTCCCCCCCCCCCATGTCCTATAGATCAAGGGTTCCCAAACTTTTTCCCTCTGGGGGCCCCAACCAGCATTGGGGAACATCCCGCACCACATCTATTTCTATAGGAACAAGCACTGTTCATGACACGAACTGTTCACACCCCTCTTGTTGGTGGAGAGAATTGTGCTGGTTTAAAGCTCATTTCCTGCAATTCTACATATTTCGTCATGCGGTGCAATGAAAATGATGCGATTTTAAAGCAAATTTTCTTGCAATTCTATACATTTTGCCATGTCTAATGTGTATTCGTGTGATATTTGAGTGACTTAAATTACAACAATATCTATGGGCTAAAAAAACTAAATAAACGTTAGCTGATGTGCTAGTTGATTTAGACAAGTTACAAATAGCTCTCTAAGCTATGCAATGACTAACATGACAAGAGGAACTGATGATGCACTACCCAATTTCGAAATTTCACCTTGTGCAGAATGAGTCCCCCCCCACCCCAGTTTGGGAACCACTGCTATAGATGATTAGTGAGCCACAAACAACCATTGAAAAACAGATCAGCACCATCAGTTAAAACATCCTTCAGATACAGACAAAGTATTTGGACCATGGAAAAATGGTAGAATCATTCATCTAGCAACCCAATTGGATTCACTCATCTTTACATGACAGAATGCGCTACAGCTGGTCAGTGGTCACTGCCCTCTAGGAACCACTTTGCTATATAGTACACTGTTCTGCTTCAAAAGTAAAAAAAAAAATGCCAGGCTGAGCTGGCAGGCCGGTTCTTATGCATCCTCACAAAGAGACTTGGACCTACAGTGGGGAGAACAAGAATTTGATACACTGCCGATTTTGCAGGTTTTCCTACTTACAAAGCATGTAGAGGTCTGTATATAGGCCAAGTACTGTAACTTGAATTGAAAGAGTGAGTTTGTAGAATGTGTTGAGTGGATCATGATTCATAACACACAACTGGTTAATATTAGAGGTCAACCGATTAATCGGAATGGCCGATTAATTAGGGCCGATTTCAAGTTTTCATAACAATCGGTATTTTTGTACACCGATTTGGCCAATTTTTTATTTTTTTTGTACACCTTTATTTAACTAGGCAAGTCAGTTAAGAACAGATTCTTATTGTCAATGACGGCCTAGGAACGGTGGGTTAACTGCCTTGTTCAGGGGCAGAACGACAGATTTTTACCTTGTCAGCTCGGGGATTCGTTTTTGCAACCTTCCGGTTACTAGTCCAACGCTCTAACCACCTGCCTTATATTGCACTCCACGAGGAGCCAGGCTAACTACCTGTTACGTAAGAGCAGCAAGAAGCCAAGGTAAGTTGCTAGCTAGCATTACACTTAGAAAAAACAATCAATCTCACATAATCACTAGTTAACAACACATGGTTGATGATATTACTAGTTTATCTAGCGTGTCCTGCGTTGCATATAATCGATGTGGTGCCTGTTAATTTCGCATCGAATCACAGCCTACTTCGCCAAACGGGTGATGATTTAGCACTGTCGTTGCACCTAACCATAAACATCAATGCCTTTCTTTAAAATCAATACACAAGTATATATTTCTAAACGTGCATATTTAGTTAATATTGCCTGCTAACATGAATTTCTTAGAATTAGGGAAATTGTGTCACTTCTCTTGCGTTCCGTGCAAGCAGTCACGGTATATGCAGCAGTTTGGGCCGCCTGGCTCGTTGCGAACTGTGTTTAGTCCATTACTTCCTAACAAAGACCGTAATTAATTTGCCAGAATTGTACATAATTATGACATAACATTGAAGGTTGTACAATGTAACAGCAATATTTAGACTTAGGGAAGCCACCCATTCGATCAAATACGGAACGGTTCCGTATTTCACTGAAAGAATAAAAGTTTTGTTATTGAAATGATAGTTTCCAGATTCGACCATATTAATGACCAAAGGCTCGTATTTCTGTGTGTTATTATGTTATAATTAAGTCTATGATTTGATATTTGATAGAGCAGTCTGACTGAGCGATGGTAGGCAGCAGCAGGCTCGTAAGCATTCATTCAAACAGCACTTTCATGCGTTTGCCAGCAGCTCTTCACAATGCTTCAAGCATTGAGCTGTTTATGACTTCAAGCCCATCAACTCCCGAGATTAGGCTGGTGTAACCGATGTGAAATGGCTAGCTAGTTAGCAGGGTGTGCGTGTAACGGATGTGAAATGGCTAGCTAGTTAGCGGTGGTGCGAACTAGCAGCCTTTCAGTCGGTTACGTCACTTGCTCTGAAACCTAGAAGTAGTGGTTCCCCTTGCTCTGCAAGAGCCGCGGCTTTTGTGGAGCGATGGGTAACGACGCTTCGTGGGTGACTGTTGTTGATGTGTGCAGAGGATCACTGGTTGCTGCGGAAAAGGAGGAGGTCGAAAGAAGGAGGTGTGGCCACAGACCCAGAAAAGGTGAAGGCTATTGCAGGGATGACAGAGAAGGATCTCATGGAGGATAACACGGACGTGCCCTCCCAGGGGAAGATTCGGTCCTTTCTCGGAATGATAGTCTATTACCAGCAGTTCATTGAGGGGTGCTCCACCATCGCTAAGCCGCTGCATGGGCTGACAACTGGGACGAAGGCACCACGCCATGGGAAAGAGGAAAAGAAGAATACATAGGAAACTCACAGCAGCAGACTGGACTGGTGAGTGCAAACAGGCCTTTAGTCAGTTGAAACAAGCTCTCCTCGATCAGGTCATGCTAGCCCACCCTGATTTTAGTAGACCTTTCTTGCTGTCTGTAGACGCATCTAGTAATGGATTAGGTGCTGTCCTCTCCCAAGTGCCAGAGGATGGGTCTGCAGCCAGGCCCGTAGCATTCTCTAGCAATCTCTTACTTATGCACAGTCAAAGTATCCTGCCCATAGGTTAGAGTTTTTTGCTTTACGCTGGGCAGTCTGTGAGAAGTTTAGTCATTGGCTAAGGGGCAAGCCTTTTACTGTATGGACAGACAACAACCCATTAACATACATCCTGTCCAAGCCCAAATTGGACGCCTGTGAACAGAGATGGGTTGCTAAACTCGCTCCATTCGAGTTTGACATAAAGTACATCCCCGGTCCCAAAAATGTCATTGCTGATGCACTCAGACAGCCATTTGTGCAGCCGAGCGCTCTCCAACGCATCACAAGGGTTCCATACAAGGCCTTGCTGGAAGAAGCTGCGGGAGTACATGCTGAGAAGGTGCAAGATGTGTTCCGCTGGTCGAACCACCCATTCGACCTCGAAAGCTGCTCACCGTCAATTGAGGCAGATGCCTGTGAAATTGTCATGGACTGCCAAACTACCTCCTATCCTTCTCCTGGTTCGCGCCCGTGTCGTGGCGAGGGGACGGTCTAAAGTTAAACTGTTACATTGATGCTGTTGACCCGGATCACTGGTTGCTGCGGAAAAGGAGGAGGTCGAAAGGGGGGTGAGTGTAACGGATGTGAAATGGCTAGCTAGTTAGCGGTGGTGCGAGCTAGCAGCCTTTCAGTCGTTTACGTCACTTGCTCTGAAACCTAGAAGTAGTGGTTCCCCTTGCTCTGCAAGAGCCGCGGCTTTGTGGAGCGATGGGTAACGACGCTTCGTGGGTGACTGTTGTTGATGTGTGCAGAGGGTCCCTGGTTCGCGCCCGAGGTAGGGGCGAGGGGACGTACTAAAGTTATACTGTTACACGCGCTAATAGCGTTTCAATCGGTGACGTCATGCGGTCTGACACTTGGAGTAGTTGTTCCCCTTGCTCTGCAAGGGCGGCGGCTTTTGTGGAGCGATGGGTAACGATGCTTCGAGGGTGGCGGTTGTCGATGTGTTCCTGGTTCGAGCCCAGGTAGGGGCGAGGAGAGGGACGGAAGCTATACTGTTACACTGGCAATACTAAAGTGCCTATAAGAACATCCAATAGTCAAAGGTAAATGAAATACAAATGGTAGAGAGAGAAATAGTCCTATAATTCCTACAACCTAAAACTTCTTACCTGGGAATATTGAAGACTCATGTTAAAAAGGAACCACCAGCTTTCATATGTTCTCATGTTCTGAGCACAGAACTTAAACATTAGCTTTTTTACATGGCACATATTGCACTTTTACTTTCTTCTCCAACACTTTGTTTTTGCATTATTTAAACCAAATTGAACATGTTTCATTATTTATTTGAGGCTAAATTGATTTGATTTATCTATTATATTAAGTTAAAATAAGTGTTAATTCAGTATTGTTGTAATTGTCATTATTACAAATAAAACAACTTTTATTTATTTAGTATTATTATACATATATTCTTATTATTTATTTATTTTATTTTTAAATCGGCATCGTTTTTTTAGGTCCTCCAATAATCGGTATCTGCGTTGAAAAACTCATAATCGGTAGACCTCTAGTTAATATCATTAGAATGATATAAGCACTAGCTGAACTGATTAGTTTATGATGAACAATCCCTTCCCTATCCAGATAGGCCTTTTATCAACAAACAGTTACAATACATAGATTCAATCACGTCAAATGCAACTACTTTAGTTGATTTTGATTTGAACTTGGTCTGGCCTTTGGCTAGCAAACAAGCTAGCTAAATTAGCTACCAACAAAAGGTGTCTGTCTAGATAGTTCGCATAATATAGAAAGTAATGACACCCATCTCATTTTAACATAAGGCTTGGCTTGTACAGAAGTCATTCAATTAACTTGCTGACTAATGAAAGGGCGAGGTTCGGGATTACAGCTTGTCATTTTATTTGCAGTGATCCATGACGTGACAGCTAACGTTAGACGTACCTAACGTTACCTAGCGTGGTAATTTGACAGCTCGTTCGTTTGCTGTTATGCCAATAACTAACTCTAGCTCAAAATCTGTTGCACTGGCTATATTGTTAGCTAACATAACTAGATAATTTTATTGTTGCTAGAGGTGTCAAAACGAATGTAACTCGCTAACTAGCTAGTAAGAAAGCCAAGTTGGTTCATACATAGCCAATTTTCCTGTAACTGACAGGATGTAGAACCATGCCAAATACAGACCAACTCAAAACTCCAATTTATGGTTAGAATGTTGACTTCCTGCAAAATAATTCACAGTTTAGCGTTTTAACCGGCATCAGAGAATGAATGTTCGACTTAATTTAATACAAAAACCAATATAATTGCACCAATAAAATTATGTATACAATTTAAGAGAGGTCTTTGAGAAAATAAAACAAATGTGGCTTTAAAAACACAACAAACCCGATGCTAGCGTCAATCGTTAGGTAGAAATGCTAATTGTGATTGAGATTGTGATTCAGGTTGTCAATATTAGCAATATCGAAACAGACATCTATATGTATCCCACCTGTAACTGGACGACTTGATCCCACTGTTGTGTCGGTATTTCTCTCAGGACCTTGTCAGCCAAAATGTTTAACCAGGGCTGGCAAACACAGAATCCTAGCCTCACATGAGGAAGTCTGCCCGCCTGTCGACGTAAAACCTGTACGTGTCGTACAGTGGAACGCGCAGTAGTGACTCAACTATTTGACGTATTTTTTTCTGCATAGGAACAGTGGTGGAAAAAGTACCCAAATCTCATACTTGAGTAAAGTAAAGATACCTTAATAGAAAATGACTTAAGTGAAAGTCACCCAGTAAAATACTACTTGAGTAAAAGGCTAAAGAATTTGGTTTGAATTATACATAAGTATCAAAAGTAAATGTAATTGCTAAAATATACTTAAAATATAAAATATAAGAAATCAAAAGTAAAAGTACAAGTGTAAATCATTTCAAATTCCTTATATTAAGCAATCCAGACAGCATTGTCTTATTTTAATTTACGGATAGCCAGGGGCACGCTCCAACACTCAGACATCATTTACAAACAAAGCATGTGTTTAGTGAGTCCGTCAGATCAGAGGCAGTAGGGATGACCAGGGATGTTCTCTTAATAAGTGTGAATTTGCTAATTTTCCTGTCCAGCTAAGCATTACAATGTAAAGAGTACTTTTGGGTGTCAAGGAAAATGTATGGTGTAAAAAGTAAATACTTTTCTTTAGGAATGTAGTGAAGTAAAACTACTTAAGTAGTAATTTCAAGTATTTTTACTAAATTATTTTACACCACTGCATAGGAGCAGGTTGACAAATTGAGTTTTATATGAAATATGTGACTCTGTGTGATGTGGTTTCCTCTATACTGACTTTACAGGACGTGTTTTGCTTAATTTCAAAGGTTACTGTGACACATACGTGATTATGTGGTGAAAGCAACTGTGATGAAACAACTCATCAAGCACATCACAAGGTCTGTAAAAATCAAGATAACTAAAGACACAATCAAGACAACAAGGATTTAATTTCCCTTTTTATTGGTGGTAAAAACATAATCATATAAAGTGAGGGAGCAATGGGTAAGCATACAGGACATTTAAGAGATATATGAATGATGAGCACCAGGGTTGGGGTCAATTCCATTTCAAATCCAGTCAATTCAGGAAGTACACTGAAATTACAATTCTCTTCAATGCTTATCAATGATAATTTGGAATTTATATTTGGTTTACTTTCTGAATTGACTGGTATTGACCACAACCCTGATGAGCACTACAGTTTGGGCACATTACAGGGGCAAATCAAGACCCCTTGATAGCTGTCAAGACACAGACTAACCTGTCAGGCCAACTTAGCATACATTTTTGGGCCTTTGAAACACAGCATCCCATGTCTCTCAGTCTCAAGCTTTGGACAGTACTTGTGCGCATGCCTTACAGGGATTTCAATATTGACAGACTAGTCACCGGATGTCAATTTACTGAAACCGTCACAACAAACTAGTCCAGCCCTCATTCCTCCACTGTTAAGACAAAGAGTCAGTAGAGATCCTCCGTCATGCTGCAGTCTCACACAAGAGCTTGGTTCATATGTCTAAATGCTTCACAACAGCTGTAAATATAGCAGTCTCAGAAGGAGCTGCAGTCTCTATCGTTTATTCTCTGAGGCCAGATAAACAAAATAGAGAATTGCTTTTATTTTCATTTATTTGATTTAACTAGGCAAGTCAGTTAAGAACAAATTCTTATTTACAATGACGGCCTACCCCAGCCAAATCCTAACGACGCTGGGTCTGTAGTGACACCGCTAGCACTGAGATGCAGTGCCTTAGACCGCTGCGCCACTAATTGTTTGTGTATGTGAGAGAAAATGTATACACCTGAGTGTCTTTGAAATGGAGAGAGAGTATGCGTGTTTTGGCGAGAAAATGTGTGTTGGATAGACGATCTGGAAAGATATAATAGCCAGTGATTACATGAGGTAATAAATAAATAACAGAATATACTAATATATGCATCCTAAAGACAGAGAGAAAAACAAAAACACAGTTTTCCCCTAGCCTCAAAACCCACCAAACATCCTCATCACTTCTTCTTCTTCTCCTGTGTGGAGTCGAACCAGGCGTCCAGCAGCTTCTTACTGTAGTAGATCTGCCAGGCGTGCACCTGCACCGCCACCACCATCACCAGGTACATGACGGTGACCGCCGCCCAGCCGAAGATGAAGCGGTAAGCCTTGCCGTGGCGGTACAGCTGCTGAGCCTCGCCGAGCATCTCCATGGAGCCGTAGAAGAGTGGAGCGATGGAGAACAGGCCTGAGCTGATCATGGAGATCACCAGGTAGCTGATGTTGTTCTTGGGCAGCGACAGGCTGCCGGTGACCAGTGGAAAGAGACTGATCAGGTAGGGGTACTCCCATCTGTAGGGCTCAGCCACTTTATCACTTGACACCAGGTCGAGTTTGCTGGCGATCACCTGGGCCGCCACCAGAAGCCAGAGCAGCAGGTGGACGAAGTTGAGTTTCCGGATCTCAGACTTTAGCGAGGCGCTGGAGACACAGGGAAAAGGGGGAGAGGGAGAGGGAGTTGAGACAGTATGGTTAATGGATAACTATAAACAATATGGTAATAGACAGGCAGGCACACTCAGACAGACAGAAAGGCAAGCGCAGACAAACAGACAGGCAGACAAACAAGCGTACAGACAGACACAGACACAGACATACAGCCAGCCAGCAGACAGACATGACTGATTACCTCATCTGGTAGTGTGAGGCCACCTTCTCTCTGTGTTTGAAGTCACTCCCATCAGTACCTGCAGCTCGAGGGCCCACACGAGACGTCATGGTAACAACCTGCTTACCCAAATACCACGCAACAATAATTTGTCTTATTTGACTTGGTGTACATTTTCTAATTTATTTTGCCCACATCTGATTCATCAATAATGAGCATATGCGTTCTTTACATGCATTTAATCCATGACAATGACAAAGAGTTGATCCATGCAGACAGACACACTGATGTGATGATCAGTCTTCTATTTCTACACTTAAACAATTGAATATTAGAAGCTCCTCTATTATTTAAGTTGTTTTATCAACCGTAATATAACATCAATAGATATGAATAGTAGCTAGCTGCATATTTCTCTGCCTCTGGCAACTGGGAAAGCTTTGCTAACGTTCGCTATTTAACGTTAGCTAGCATAACTTTCACAAGCAGTTGGTCACGTTAGCTGGCTATGTTAAGCGGATTCATTCATTGTCCTCTTGGAAAGGAGGTTACCGAGATCACACTATAGCTGCATAAATGTCTTTGTATGCAAACGTTTCACCTATTTATTGGTTCATCCATATTTCACCTGCTAATAAATTGTAATGCTAACGTACGTTAGCAATCGCTAACTGGCTAGCCTACTGAAAATTACCTTGAATGCAGTAATTCACGATACAGTAGTTTAAAAATAACAATTAATTGAGGATTCTTACCGTTTGTTACTGAGATGCTGAATGAACGTAGTTAGGTAGCTACTACAGTATCTAAATATGCCTAAATGCCAAGATGAATAGAAGCTGGGTGAATAGATAGAAGCCGGCTGAATAGAGGACAAGACACATGCGTTGTGCGCACTGCGCACGCGCATCACATCAGTCGCAGCATCCCTTTTTCTCTCAACATCCTTCATGAGACTTTCGAGACTGGTCCATTGACTATTTTGGCTGCTTCGTTTTCCATCACGGAAACATAATTGTTGGTAAGACACCAAAAACGTTTCCTTTTGTGTTTTGCGGGAAAAAGAAAGCACCTCTTAAAACGACGAAATACAATAATACATTTCATTAAAATTAACATTCCGTTTTTCCACACCCTCAATTGGTACTCTATAGATGTGCCCAAAAAATGTGTGATAGAAGAAGCTATACAATGAATCCTATTTACCTTATTCATCTTTGTCTTGAACATATGATACCATTTAATAACCATGAGCGAGTCAACTTAGAGTATCTGTCTGTCTCTGGCAGCACAGAATGCTCATCTCTTCTCACTATGGCATATCAGTCAAGAGCAATATGATTAAGACAGAGCCAGAGGATATTTACTGGCCATCCGGGGCAAGTAAAATTACTTTATGGAAATTTGACTGGTGAACTGTACTAATCTGATGTGCACTTATCAGTGTCACACAATAAAATAATACATGTTTAGATATATGTTAAAAGAAGAATAACACATGACATTTTAGTTAAATCATCTTTATTTAAAAAACAACATCTACAGTATAACAGTAAAAAGATAAAAACTCAAGGTTTTGTTTGGTTATACTGTGTTTAGCACCATGGACTGAAATAAAGATAGAAAACAGAATTGATACCTGGAGTCAAGGGGGGGGGGGGGGGGGTAGAAGGGTAGGGATGGGTAGAAAGGAAGGGTAGACTAGAGGGGTTAGGTATAGGGATATATAGGTGGGTGAGAGGTGAGGGAGGGGGCATGCAGGAAGGCATTTTCATCCTTCCCCCTCTCTCTTTTGACATTCTATTCTTTGTCTATATTCTTTGTCTATAAGTCTCCTCACTAACTTGTAACCACAACCACCTCCTCCTGGTTTGTTTTGGGCATTATTCTCGCTGATTGACATCAAAGTATTTATTAACCTTCAATCTTAACCTCCACATACAGTACCTTTAACCCAATTACTTAAATTCTGTACTGCTGAACCCAGAGGGACTAGGCCTACACACCATTTCCCCCAGAGTAATTCATTCATTCAATTATCTTTTTCAAAATTATTCACAATTGATTATCAATTTCTATCCTACTTACATAACCGTATAGGCCATCTAAATGAGTGTCTAGCTGTTGGTCATACGTGTTTTATACCTCTGTCAGTATAGTGCTACTGCTTCATTCAGCTGACAACAGACACATACAGCAAGAAGGGGCTTTGTAATGAGAGCAGTGGTTTTCATATTTGTGGGCTTGTCAGTGTCTGTTGGAGCATTACTCTTACTCTTTACGTGCCACAAGAGGCATCGCTTTGAACCAATACACCCATAATGCATTATATTCCCATCCATTTCATGCAACAGAATCACCCCTATAAACATCACAGATGATGCTTGTCTGCAAAAGTAACAACAAAAAATAATCACACAAATAAAAAAAAGTAAAAAAACAAAGTTATGTAACAAACTCAAATGTGACATAAATGATAGCACCACTTTATGTGAATCTTGAACTGTCTCTATTGGTTTTCAATTGCCATTTTATAAGTACCGTAATACAAAGGTTCAGGTGCCAATATAGGTATTCAATTGATTTTCTTTAGTTTTCTTTTTAAAGTTATCCAATTTACATTCTTTGCCACAGTTTCGTTTATGGCAGCTGCCAGTTTGAATAGGAACATGTAGGGGCTGGGGAAAACACAATACTAAATATATACCTCAGATATCCCATTCTTTCTTGTACAGTCTCCAAATCAGTCTGTGCTGTACATTAAATCAAACCAATATATATCACCACATTTTACAATAAATGAACCCAGTTGCTGTAATGGAATATTTTAATGCAGTGTTGTTGTGACAACTTCTCAGACCAGTAGATAGATACAGCAATCTTTGTACCCCAACATACATTGTTATTAAAAACGGCATATATGTACCCTCACACAAGTACACTCCTCTCTCAGAATTTCCCTGGGACGGTCCGACATGTCCTCCCGTCACTGTCGATCTCAACAGCGTCAATCTCAGCAGATAGTTGATGTTTTTAAAACAACATATCAATTTAAAGAATTCTATAATCAATGTTTACATTTCTCCAACATTCTCTCTCTTTGTGACCATCTCTTCCTCTCTGAAGGTTGGTGTTCTTACATGGGGTACAACAAGTATCCAGAGAAGGAGGAGTGGACGTATTGGCCAGCGTATAGTCCTGCGGCCTGGTCCGAGGGTAGCTGGAGGTACACAGTGTCCCCGGGCTGTAGAGGTAACACTGCGCTCCCCGATGCCTGATCCAGGAAGCCCTTTTTATACTCATCATATGTGTACATCACAGGCTCATCGTTCCTCATCAGTGCAACCCAGACGTTGGCCCCTTTGCAGCTGATGTGGTAGGCAAAGTAGTAGATCCCGGGCATGTCGCAGGTGAACACGCCTGTCTGGGGGTTGTAGTTCTGACGGCCGTTGTACAGGATTTTGTCGAACACCACAGCCGTGCCCACAGGTGGGAAGGGCGTGGTCACCAGAGCCGTGAACGCGGGCATCTCCAGGCCGTTGGGGCTCATCACTTCTCCGCCGTTTCCTCCATATTTTCCCTTCTTGCCATAACCGTCAGTCTTGACTCCGTCCAGCCCAGGAGGAAAACCCATCTCAGGGAGGACTGCTCCCATGTCAGTGGGTCCGGGAGGGCCTGGGGGACCAGGTGGACCTGGCTGGCCTGGGTTTCCCGGTGGTCCTCCAGGACCTTCTTTACCTGGAGGTCCAAGAGGACCAGGGACACCTGGGTTTCCCTTACCATCAACGCCGGGAAGACCAGGAGGTCCGCTGTCACCTTTAGTTCCAGGAGCACCAGGAGGTCCGATCGGCCCACCTGCACCTCCCAGACCTGGAATGCCCTTAGGACCTTGGGGACCCTTCTCGCCTGGAAGTCCTCCCTCTCCCTTTGGCCCAGGTAGACCTGGAATACCAGTGGCGCCTGGTAACCCTTTGTGTCCGCCTTCCCCTTGGGGTCCTACAGGCCCGGTGGGACCCCTTGGCCCTGGCTCTCCTCCCTCTCCAGGGAAGCCATTCTGACCAGTCAGTCCAGTAGGACCAGGCTCCCCTTGCCCACCAGGCAACCCCTTATGACCTCCTTCTCCAGCCTCGCCTTTTGGCCCTGGTTGACCCAGACCTCCAGGGGGTCCCATAGGGCCAAGGGGACCAGCTTGTCCAATTGATCCAGGCTGTCCTAGCATACCAGGCAGTCCTCCATGGCCCTTGTCTCCCTTTGGTCCTGGGCCTCCGGGCATCCCACCCATCCCCTTATCTCCTTTGGGTCCTGGGAATCCTGGTTTTCCGAATCCAGGCAATCCAGGCTTCCCTGGAAAACCTGGAGGACCTGGGTGCCCTTTCCCACCGGGCATCCCTGGTTGTCCCGGCAGACCATTCTGGCCAGGTTTTCCCTGACCTGGCAGCCCTGGTGGACCGGGCTCTCCGCCCTCTCCTGCTGGTCCAGCCAGCCCCTGCTCTCCAGGGAGGCCTGGTTTCCCTGGTCCTCCTGGTGGCCCTGACATGCCATTCATTCCAGGCTTGCCCACACCAGGCATCCCTCCCTGTCCTGGAGGTCCAGGAGGTCCTGCTAGTCCTTTGTGGCCTGGCTGTCCTGGCTGTCCAATCCCCTTGTCACCCTTGGGTCCTGGTAATCCTGGTAGTCCCGACAGGCCCTTGTGTCCTGACTCTCCTCTGGTTCCTGGTTGTCCTGGCAACCCCCCAGCCCCTAGTTGTCCTATCCCTGGAAGACCTGGAGGACCAGGGGACCCCTGAGGCCCTGGCTGCCCCATCGGACCCTCCCTGCCGCTGGGGCCCAATTCTCCAGGTACTCCTGGCTCTCCCATGCTGCCTGGCTTGCCTGGAATTCCTGGGAGTCCTGGTTTTCCTACTCCAGGGAATCCTGGGGGACCAGCGTGGCCTGGTTTTCCTTCCCCTCCTGGCTGTCCTTCCCCGGGAGGTCCTGGAGGCCCAGAGGGTCCCTCAGGTCCGGGAGGCCCAGCTGGGCCCTGCTCTCCTGGCAGACCCCCAGGGAGACCTCCCACTGCCCCACTGGGGATGGTTTGACCTGTGGGGGATAAGATGTCCATTCAGTCTAAACATTCCAAGATGGCAGAGTGTGTGTGTCCTAACTCGAGTTAGGTTAAGGTAATAAACATTGAAGATTGACATAATCTTAATATAAGTAACATACTACTGGCCTACTTTTGACCAGAGCCACATGTCATTTGAGATTTCCCTTCGGTCTCACCTTTATCCTGTCCACTGTTGACTACTCCACCCTTGTGGGGGTTCGCCTTGCCCATGTGCATGGACATCTGTGGGATCTCTTTTCTGTACTGGGGGTACTGCATGTGGGGCATCTCTTTTCCCGGCCAATGTTGCTGAGGGTGCTGCTCCTTACCCCCTATGCCCATGTGGGACAGGTGTGGCGTGGGCTGATGCTGCTGCGGGTGCTGCTTGTGTCTGTAGTACGCCCCCGCGTGGACAAGAGGTAGTACTGCAAGCTGAAGCAGAGCCACTAGGAGAGGGAGGGGGGCGGAGAAGGGAGGTACAACCATGGCCTAGGGAAGTCACCAGAGGAGAAGTCTGTTAGATAATCAGTTAGTTGATCAATTGATCACAAAGTCAATCAGTTAATAAAGTGAATCTAATTCACAATGCAAACAATCAAACATTCAGACATGGCGATAAAATCCATAGGCCTATGACTGGTACTATGATTCATACCCTGGTAGACCTTTGCATTGCTCTGCCTTCACCTGCTGGACACTAACGTGTAATGCATCCAACATGCATTTTGCAGTTATAAACCACCACCAGCACGGTGGAAAAAGTACACAATTGTCACACTTGAGTAAAAGTAAAGAAGTATATGTTTAGTGAGTCAGCCAGAACATAGGCAGTAGGGATGACCACGTGTTCTCTTGATAAGTGTGAGTTTCACAATTTTCCTGTTCTGCTAAACATTCAAAATGTAACGAGTACTTTGGGTTGTCAGCGAAAATGAATGGAGTAAAAAGTACAATAGTAAAAGTACAATAGTAAAAGTAGAAGTTGTCAAAAATATAAATAGTAAATTAAAGTACAGATACCCCAAAAAACTACTGAAGTAGTACTTTCAAGTATTTTTACTTAATTACTATACACCACTGACCACCAGTCACTCAACACTCAACAAAGGCGCCATCCTTTTTAAACAATAGAAAATGAAAAAGGAGTTTATGTTGCAGGATGTTCTTTTTAAACATGCTGACTGCTGACTGACTACACTTTACCTTGGATTTCAAACAGCAGAGGAAGCAACATGAGAAAATGACAAATAGCCATTTTAACTCAAGATAGGGAGGCGGGAGAAAGTCTTGTCTGTTATTTCTCTTAACATGTTCTTTCTTTCATAAAATAATGAATAATACAATGGGGCTGATTTTGGCTGGGCCGACTGTTAGATAGCCTTTTTATGTGGCCCTGACCTTTTACTGTGAACCTCCCGGATCTTCCTATGAGGGCGCTCTATCACAGGAGGTTGGTGGCACCTTAATTGCGGAGAACGGGTTTGTGGTAATGGCTGGAGTGGAATTGGTGGAATGGTATCAAATACATGTTTTCCATGTGTAAACTTTGTTTGAACTCCACTGTCGGTATTCTGTCTCTAAAAATGGTCTATCATTAGCAGCACCATATCACCAAGTAAAATTCTGACTGTGTGAATTATTCAGTAGGTGAATAAAGGTGATCCTGATTCTGAGAGCTGGTCTGGCAAATATATGCAGTAGGAATGACTTATTACTGTTGGCTTGGCCTCTTAGGGAGTCAGTTCAACCCAATCAGTTGTCACAGCTGACCTTTGTGAATGAGAAATATTCAAATCAAATCACATTTTATTGTTCACATACACATGGTTAGCAGATATTATTGTTCACATACACGTGGTTAGCAGATATTATTGTTCACATACACGTGGTTAGCAGATATTATTGGTCACATACACGTGGTTAGCAGATATTATTGGTCACATACACGTGGTTAGCAGATATTATTGTTCACATACACGTGGTTAGCAGATATTATTGTTCACATACACGTGGTTAGCAGATATTATTGGTCACATACACGTGGTTAGCAGATATTATTGGTCACATACACGTGGTTAGCAGATATTATTGTTCACATACACGTGGTTAGCAGATATTATTGCGAGTGTAGCGAAATGCTTGTGCTTCTAGTTCCGATAGTACAGTAATATCTAACAAGTAATCTAACAATTCCACAACAACTACCTAATACACACAAATCTAAGTAAAGGAATGGAATAAGAATATATACATATAAATATATGGATGAGCAATGACAGAGCGGCATAGGCAAGATGCAATAGATGGTATAAAATACAGTATATACATATGAGATGAGTAATGCAAGATATGTAAATATTATTAAAGTGATAGTGGCATACTCTCCATACGGATGGAAAGATGGAGAGGCTATTATTCATTTCCAATGGGATTTATCGCAACCTGTTCACCAATTGGTGTGTGTGTGTGTCTCTCTCTCTCTCTCTCTCTCTCTCTCTCTCTCTCTCTCTCTCTCTCTCTCTCTCTCTCTCTCTCTCTCTCTCTCTCTCTCTCTCTTTCTTCCCCCCCCCCCCCCCCCCCCCAGGTATTGTACCTGATAGTGATGTTATCTTTAACCTAGACCCTGTGTGTCAATGGGAGGAGGATTGTAACATTTTCCAGGGTGAATGAGTCTGTAGGAGTCTCCCCAAGCTAGATCGAACATACCTGCACTAACACCCCTCAGCCACCAGGGAGAGACACAGGACATGGCATGGCTCTTTCTCTTTAGCCTGGTTTCAGCAATACCCCACATTCAAGCTTGTTTCTGTCTATTCCGGTGTTGGAAAGTAGTGAGCTACATTAGTAGTGAACACCTAATTCAACTAGTAATGTAACTCCATTTTTCAGTAGCTTGGTAGTAGTTCATTACTTTCCTGTTCCGGACAACTGTGTGATCACGCTCTCCGTAGCCGACGTGAGTAAGACCTTTAAACAGGTCAACATACACAAGGCTGCGGGGCCAGACGGATTACCAGGACGTGTGCTCCGGGCATGTGCTGGCAGGTGTCTTCACTGACATTTTCAACATGTCCCTGATTGAGTCTGTAATACTAACATGTTTCAAGCAGACCAGCATAATCCCTGTGCCCAAGAACACAAAGGCAACCGGCCTAAATGGCTACAAACCCGTAGCACTCACGTCCATAGCCATGAAGTGCTTCGAAAAGCTGGTAATGGCTCACATCAACACCATTATCGAAGAAACCCTAGACCTACTCCAATTTGCACACCGCCCAAGCAGATCCACAGATGATGCAATCTCCATTACACTCCACACTGCTCTTTCCCACCTGGACAAAAGGAACACTTATGTGAGAATGCTATTCATTGACTACAGCTCAGCGTTCAACACCATAGTACCCTCAAATCTCATCACTAAGCTAAGGATCCTGGGACTTAACACCTCCCTCTGCAACTGGATCCTGGACTTCCTGACGGGCCGCCCCCCAGGTGGTGAGGGTAGGTAACAACACATCTGCCACGCTGATCCTCAACATTGGAGCCCCCCAGGGGTGCGTGCTCAGATCCCAGACTAAGGAGAAGATTGTGGACTACAGGAAAAGGAGCACCGAGTACGCCCCCATTCTCATCGACGGGGCTGTAGTGGAGCAGGTTGAGAGCTTCACCAAGACATTCTAACCTCTCACCAATACCAATAACAGGGGAGGTTAGCATGTCCTGGGGGTATGATCTTTGACCCTCTGTAACTTTTGCACTCATCATTATTCAAGATTCATTCAGGATTATCCGTAATCATGATAACATCCATATTAATGTAGAAGTGTTTAGAAATACTCTATATTCTATTCTTATTTACAATAAAAGTGACTCCAAAAGAACAGAATACATTCACTCTCATTTCTATTGGTCACAAAATAATCTGAAACACAACCAAAATGAACTAAAGAAAAGAAAAATACATTCAACAAGTTTGTAGTCACAAGCTTGATGTGGTCATTGTGTGCTAGAAATATGAACGTTTTAGCATACAATATAGCTCAGTATTTGAATTATTTATTTTATACAGTAATTTTTGCTCATCTGTTCCAAGGAATTGTCCGTAGAGCACTGAGACAGGATTGTGTCGAGGCACAAATCTGGGGAAGGATACCAAAACATTTCTGCAACTCTGAAGGTCCCCAAGAACACAGTGGCCTCCATCATTCTTAAATGGAAGAAGTTTGGAACCACCAAGACTCTCCATAGAGCTGGCCACACAGCCAAACTGATCAATCAAGGGAGAAGGGCCTTGGTCAGGGAGGTAACCAAGAACCCGTTGGTCACTCTGACAGAGCTCCAGAGTTCCTCTATGGAGATGGGAGAACCTTCCAGAAGACAACCATCTCTGCAACACTTCACTAATCAGGCACACCAATCAGACGAACGTAACAAAATGTGGAAAAAGTCAAGGGGTCTGAATACTTTCCGAATACACTGTAGCAATTTCAGACTTAGGCCTACATATTATAATTTTAGTAGTTTGGATGTACTGAACTACTTAAAGTTGCAATATGCAGAAATCGTTCTGCCATGTCTTGGTTTTAAAATGCAACATACTGTACAAAATGGATGATGGACATCCACAAATTAATACATACCATACAAAACATTACATATCATACTAATTGGAGTGAGTCTAAATTATATTTACTATGTTACGTCTACCCTGAGTCCAGGTTACAGCGCCCACTGGGCACACACCAGGGGTTGGAACCGGTTCAGGGAACAGAACAGAACGTAAAAGAACAAACAGTTCAAATCTGAAGTGGGAAAGAAAGTGATCTATACTGTTCCGGAACTATTTACCTTTTTTTCAACAAGGAAGTCATATTGAGACTAAAGTATCTTTTACAAATGAGCCCTGCACATAAACAAGCACATACAACTGGCAAGTATAGATACACATAAATATAGGCAATATACACATTAAATACACATTAAGTCAATTAATACAAACACATTCTTCATTACAAAAATCTTCTATCAGCTGCCTGAATTGGCTTAGGGACTTCAAAACGTCCAACCAAAAGGTATTTTGGAGATTATTCCAAACATAGGGTGCAAGGTTTTTAAAGCCCGACACCAAAAAAGTCTCCAAAGTTAACCAACCATGTGAATGGGTTTGATAACTTGTAATTTTTCATCTTAACAGTGGCATTAAGGTAGGTCAGAAGCTTATGGAGCAGGGATTTGTAAACAAGAAGAGCATAACGATGTGATCTGCTTGACTTTAAAGAGGCCCAGTCAAACTTTTGGTAAAGGATGCAGTGATGAGTAATAAAATTGTCTCCTGTGATAAAACGAAGGGTGCTATGATAAATGGAATCCAGGGATTTAAGAGTAGTGGCAGCTGCAATTTGATAAATAGTAACATCATAATTGAGAACAGGTAGAAAGGTTAATAAATAGTATGGCCATAATCAAGAACAGGTAGAAAGATTGATTGCACAATCTGCTTCCTGCTGACTAAAAAGAGGCAAGATCTAAAAAAAGTTTATAAAACCCTGCACCCCCCAAAAACATGCTTTTAAAATAACACAACCGTTATTTTAAAGGCATGGGAACCGGTTAATAACATTATTTTATGTTCAGGACATTTTTTTCCAGTCCCACAAAAAATGCAACCAAGTGCCTATGCAAAGCCCTCCCTCGGTCAATCAGAATTTCTTCCACTGTCTGCCTGTCACCTGAATATCTTAGCCTACACGCACACGCACTGGCAATCTGCCCATCCCCCTCCAAAGCATAGCTGTAGTCTACTGAATTTACAAGCCCCGCCCCCCTCCAAAGCATAGCTGTAGTCTACTGAAGTTACAAGCCCCACCCCTCTCCAAAGCATAGCTGTAGCCTACTGAAGTTACAAGCCCCGCCCCCCACAAAGCATAGCTGTAGCCTACTGAAGTTACAAGCCCCGCCCCCCTCCAAAGCATAGCTGTAGTCTACTGAAGTTACAAGCCCCGCCCCCCTCCAAAGCATAGCTGTAGTCTACTGAAGTTACAAGCCCCGCCCCCCTCCAAAGCATAGCTGTAGCCTACTGAAGTTACAAGCCCCGCCCCCTCCAAAGCATAGCTGTAGCCTACTGAAGTTACAAGCCCCGCCCCCCTCCAAAGCATAGCTGTAGCCTACTGAAGTTACAAGCCCCGCCCCCCTCCAAAGCATAGCTGTAGCCTACTGAAGTTACAAGCCCCGCCCCCTCCAAAGCATAGCTGTAGTCTACTGAAGTTACAAGCCCCGCCCCCCTCCAAAGCATAGCTGTAGCCTACTGAAGTTACAAGCCCCGCCCCCTCCAAAGCATAGCTGTAGCCTACTGAAGTTACAAGCCCCGCCCCCCTCCAAAGCATAGCTGTAGCCTACTGAAGTTACAAGCCCCGCCCCCCTCCAAAGCATAGCTGTAGTCTACTGAAGTTACAAGCCCCGCCCCCTCCAAAGCATAGCTGTAGTCTACTGAAGATACAAGCCCCGCCCCCCTCCAAAGCATAGCTGTAGCCTACTGAAGTTACAAGCCCCACCCCCCTCCAAAGCATAGCTGTAGCCTACTGAAGTTACAAGCCCCGCCCCCCACAAAGCATAGCTGTAGTCTACTGAAGTTACAAGCCCCACCCCCTCCAAAGCATAGCTGTAGCCTACTGAAGTTACAAGCCCCGCCCCCCTCCAAAGCATAGCTGTAGACTACTGAAGTTACAAGCCCCGCCCCCCTCCAAAGCATAGCTGTAGCGTTGTGACATGATTCAGAAGAACGGGAGAGAGATTTTTCATTAGAGAAGAATGCATTCACTTTTTAAATGCTAGTTAGGGATACTATAGTTATTACATTTCACATTGGATTTATTATCTACAAAAAGCTAAGATGTGTTTTTAATTCTGGTTCCGCACACACAAGCTTATTAGCTAGCTTATTGTTAAGCCAACTCTTGAGTTCAAAGACATTCAAAGTTCCTCCATAGAAGCCGCTCCTCCGTAGGTATAATTCTGTGGGCCTAATTCAAATAATGAATGTCATCACAAGATGCCCAGTGCTTCAAGCCAAGCCTCCTCCTTCTCGTCCCTCTCTCCCCACCTGAAACATTTCAAATGCATCTGGAGCCCTACTCCTCTTGTTCTTCTTCTATGATATGGCGGTCCGCAAACAACATTAGAGGTGCATGCCGCCACCTACTGCATGGGCTGAAAACTGATCAACTTGAATGCTAAATAATAGGGAGAAGGGAAGGGTGAAAAAATATACTTCTAATATTCAAAAGTAAACAAGAATAACTAAAACTACTCCAGTTAGATTCAAATGTCTACTCAGATCCCTACACAGGCTCAGGAACCTGGGAGGGGGGAACCTCTTCATTCCGTATTCCCTGTAACATTTAGGCTGTAAAGTCCTGGAGATCCAGAAATCTTTTTGCCACATTCACAATGTCTAGTTTCTTAGATTTTATAACAGTTTGTCCAGTGCATTTCATCACTTGCGCTATAAACGCAACAAAATCCACCTACTTCACTGTTAATGTTTCAGGATCCTTCTCCTGAATGGCATTCACTGCAGGCTGTGGGCCATCCACTACCATCTCATCTCCACTCGCTCCTTCAGGTATTTTCACTGCCTCCACATAGGAGACCTGCTGGATAGCCCTGATCCTGCTACTGCAACCTCCTTCATCCTTACAGGGCACTCCGGGAACTCAGGAACGTGATTCCCATCACAATTACAGCAACGTGCTTCATCGGACTCTTCAACTACGAGATATTTATTCCTTTGACAAACACTTGCCACGTGTCCATACTTTTTACAATTGTAACACTGCAGTGTCTTCTGTACATATGGTCTCGCTGCAAATCTCACATACCCAAGTTTCACGAGTCAGAAGAAACTCTTGATCAAACGACAACAAAACCGATAGGATTTCCTCTTTCTTTCGATATATAATTCAGGTCAGTAGACATGCGTCTACCACTTCTGGCATGTTCTTCCAAAGCCACGAAGCCTCGATATCCTTCAAAACGCCAGAGATGACACCTTTAATCGGTGTCCTACTCTGAAAATCATAGCTTTCCACATCATATGTTGATATTTGTAGAGCCACAACGCTTCCTCCTTTTGTTCTTTTGACTCACACAAAATCTCCCTCAAGCCCTTGTCCTTGTTCGTCCAGCTCTCCACGCGCCCTACACTTGTCTTTCCATCACGTACAGTGGCAAGAAAAAGTATGTGAACCCTTTGGAATTACCTGGACTTATTTATAAATTGGTCATCAAATTTGATCTGATCTTCATCTAAGTCACAACAATAGACAAACACAGTGTGCTTAAACTAATAACACACAAATTATTGTATTTTTCTTGTCTATATTGAATACATCATTTAAACATTCACAGTGAAGGTTGGAAAAAGTATGTGAACCCCTAGGCTAATGACTTCTCCAAAAGCTAATTGGAGTCAGGAGTCAGCTAACCAGGAGTCCAATCAATGAGATGAAATTGGAGATGTTGGTTAGAGCTGCCTTGCCCTATATAAACACTCACAAAATGTTTGTTGGCTATTCACAAGAGGCATTGCCTGATGTGAACCATTCCTCGAACAAAAGAGATCACAGAAGACCTAAGATTAAGAATTGTTAACTTGTATAAAGCTGGAAAGGGTTACAAAAGTATCTCTAAAAGCCTTTATGTTCATCAGACCACAGTGAGAAATTGAGAAATACAGCACTGTTGCTACTCTCCCTAGGAGTGGCCGACCTGCAAAGATGACTGCAAGAGCACAGCGCAGAATGCTCAATGAGGTTAAGAAGAATTCTAGAGTGTCAGCTAAAGACTTACAGAAATCTCTTGAACATGCTACCATCTCTGTTGACGAGTCTACTATACGTAAAACACTCAACAAGAATGGTGTTCATGGGAGGATACAACAGAAGAAGCCACTGCTGTCCAAAAAAATCATTGCTGCACGCCTGAAGTTTGCAAAAGTGCACCTGGATGTTCCACAGCCCTACTGGCAAAATATTCTGTGGACAGATGAAACTATAGTTGAGTTGTTTGGAAGGAACACACAACACTATGTGTGGAGAAAAAAAGGCACAGCACACCAACATCAAAACCTCATCCCAACTGTAAAGTATGGTGGAGGGAGCATCATGGTTTGGGGCTGTGTTGCTGCCTCAGGGCCTGGACAGCTTGCTATCATTGACGGAAAAATTAATTCCCAAGTTTATCAAGACCTTTTGCAGGAGTATGTTAGGCTACCTGTCCGCCAATTGAAGCTCAACAAAAGTTGGGTGATGCAACATGACAACAACCCAAAACACAGAAGTAAATCAACAACAGAATGGCTTCAACAGAAGAAAATACGCCTTCTGGAGAGACCCAGTCAGAGTTCTGACCTCAATCCAATTGAGATGCTGTGGCATGACCTCAAGAGAGCAGTTCACACCAGACATCCCAAGAATATTGCTGAACTGAAACAGTTTTGTAAAGCAGAATGGTCCAAAATTCCTCCTGACTGCAGGTCTGATCCGCAACTACAGAAAACATTTGGTTGAGGTTATTGCTGCCAAAGGAGGGTCAACCAGTTATTAAATCCAAGGGTTCACATACTTTTCCCACCCTGCACTGTGCATGTTTACACTGTGTGTTCAATAAAGACATGAAAACGTATAATTGTTTGTGTTATTAGTTTAAGCAGACTGTGTTTGTCTATTGTTATGACCTAGACAAAGATCAGATCAAATTTGATGACAAATTTATGCAGAAATCCAGATATTTCCAAATGGTTTACATACTTTTTCTGTAAACAACTCACTGAGCTATAGCTTGCCGGTTCTATAGCAAGCTGCTCTATCCGCACTGCATGATTGGTGAAGTAATTTAACGTTGAGCTAAAAGTTTTTTTTAAAATCAGAGATTTTTTAAATTAACAACATAAACCGGTACGTTTTTGGGTTCGAACCGGTTCAGAACTTTATTTTGCTGGTCGGAACAAAAACAAATAATGGTACTCTTCAGAACGAAACGATTGGAAAATGATTTTGTTTCAAACCCCTGGCACACACTGGTTGAATCAACATCGTTTCCACGTCATTTCAATGACATTACGTTGAACCAACGTTGAATTGACATCTGTGCCCGGTCAGTAGTAGCTTGTTAAACTACTGTATATTTTCAGAGTAGCTTCCCCAACACTGTTGTATTCATAGTTCAAACTTTCTGAAGAGAAATACAAAATAATTGCTGATTTCTGAGGTTTTTTTGTGTTTACAGTAGGGTTCCTGCAAAGCCTTTGAACCGCAGAAGCTTTATTTATAAGCGTATCATTTTAGAATAACTAGGCTAGTACTTCAAAATACTAATTGACCTAAGGCAACTTGGAAGGGATATCTTCACATGTTTGGGAAAAACACCTAGGCTAGGCACCTAGGTGACCCTAGAAGTCCACCAAAAAGAGTGTCCACCTGATCTGTGTGTTTTTCGGGTGTGTGTGTGGTGCATAGATAAAAGAGTGCGTGTGTTAGCATGTATCAGGTTGTGTACTGCGTGTCAATCATTGGTCATTTTACAGCAGTGAGAGGTATTTTTCTCACCTCAAAGCCAAGTGGAAATAAAAACACGTCAGTGCCCACAACCTCTGACCCCATCACTCTCTGATCTTGAGATGCTGTCTTCTCCTACAGGTATCTGTTTGAAGCTGCTGTGAGAGGAACTAGAATGCATGTGTGTGTGTGTTGGTGTGTGTGTGTGTGTGTGTGTGTGTGTGTGTGTGTGTGTGTGTGTGTGTGTGTGTGTGTGTGTGTGTGTGTGTGTGTGTGTGTGTGTGTGTGTGTGTGTGTGTGTGTGTGTGTGTTGATGCGTCTGTTTTTTTTCTTCTCATTTTCACTCACATCCAGGACCCAGAAGTGGCGTCCAACAAGCAGAGCTCGGGTCATACAGACAGAAGAGCGGTCCAACGAGTCAGTCCTCCAGACCACCACCTAGTCTTATACTCATGTTCTTCCTCCTGTGCATTCCCCTCTGAAGGTCAGTAACACAGACAGACATTTGGGTTTTCTTTGGTTTAGTTTAGTTTATTAATTCGACCATTTAAAAAAAAACAAGCAAACATAAAACTTGAAAATGTCTTACATGCACATGAGTTAAATCATAGAGGATAACACACAATAAAGTCTGGGACTTATTTCCATTGTTAAATCATGGAGGATAACACACAATAAAGTCTGAGACGTATTTCCATTGTTAAATCATGGAGGATAACACACAACAAAGTCTAGGTAGGTAGCCTGGCGGGTAGGAGTGTTGGGACGGTAACCGAAAGGTTGCTGGATCAAATCCCTGAGCTGATAGATAAAAAAAAAAAGGTCATTCTGCCGCTAAACAAGGCAGTTAACCCACTGCCTAAACAAGGCAGTTAACCCACTGCCTAAACAAGGCAGTTAACCCACTGCCTAAACAAGGCAGTTAACCCACTGTTCCCTGGGTGCTGATGACATGGAGGTAAATTAAGGCAGCCTTCCCCACCTCTCTGATTCAGAGGGGTTGGGTTAGATGCGGAAGATGCATTCAGTTGTACAACTGACAAGGTATTCCCCTTTCCCAGTACAGTTAAAAAATGTGATCTTATTTCCATTGTGGTCCTCTGTTGCAGCTAGGGTAGGACTGTGTGTGTGTTTCTCTGTCTTTTTCTATTTGAGCTTTAAACAAAGGCAGTCCTGATCCTGTCTAGATGGGCCAGAGGGACGGGATTCCGCTCTGTGGTTGGGTTTGGGTCAGGCCGACTGGTTCTGGGAGAGGTGGTAATGCTTTATTTTACATTATTATTTTTATTTCTAAGAAAAAAGGTTTCCAAAAAGGTTCTTCGACTGTCCCCATTGGATAACCCTTTTTGGTTCCATGTAAAACTATTTTTGGTTCCATGTAAAAACATCTCTGGAAAGGGTTCTACATGGAATCCAAAATGGATCTACTTGGAACCAAAGGGTTCTACCTGGAACTAGAAAGGGTTCTTCAAAGGTTTCTCCTATGGGGACAGCCGAAGAATCCTTTAAGGTTCTAGATATCACCTTTCTTTCTAAGAGTGAACTGGTATATAGTATTAACTAAGAGATTGTGGGTTCTAGCCCCATGCCATCCAACCTCTGTACACCAACACCAGCCCCATTCTAAGCCCTAGCCCTAGCCCCAGCTCCAGCCATATACCTATGCCACAGGAGGCTGGTGAGGGGTGGATGGCTCATAATAATGTCTGGAATGGAGTAAATGGAACGGTATCGAACACATGGAAACATGGGATGTACTTGATACCATTCCATTTATTATATTCCTGCTATTACTATGACCCCGTCCTCCCAAATTAAGGTTCCACCAGCCACCTGTGACCTATACCAATATCCCATCCCCGCTCTCCTAGTTCCAGTTGCAACCCTTTTTCTCCACAACCAACACTCAGCCACAGACTCAGCCTCATGCCCTACCCCTACCCCGGCCTCATGCCTTACCCCTACCCCAGCCCCAGGCCCTAGCCCTACCCCAGCCCCAGGCCCTACCCCTACACCAGCACCAGGCCCTACCCCTACACCAGCACCCAGCCCTACCCTAGCCTCAGCCCTACCCTTAGCCCAGGCCCTAGCCCTACCCCAGCCCCAGGCCCTACCCCTACACCAGCCCCAGGCCCTACCCCTACACCAGCACCCAGCCCTACCCTAGCCTCAGCCCTACCCTTAGCCCTGCCCCAGCCCTACCCCAGCCTCAGCCCTACCCCTAGCCCTGCCCCATCCCTACCCCTAGCGCCAGCCTCAGCCCTACCCCAGCCCCAGCCTCAGCCCTACCCCAGCCCTAGCCCTAGCCCTACCCCAGACCCAGCCCCAGCCCTAACCCTACCCCAGCCTCAGCCCTACCCCTAGCCCTAGCCCTACCCCAGCCCCTAGCCCTACCCCAGCCCCAGACCCTAGCCCTACTCCTAGCCCTACCCCAGCCTCAGCTCTACCCCAGCCTCAGCCCTACCCCTACCCCTGCCCCTACCCCAGCCTCAGCCCTACCCCTAGCCCTGCGTCCGCCCTACCCCAGCCTCAGCCCTACCCCTAGCCCTGCCCCATCAAATCCCTGAGCTAACCCTACCCCTACCCCTACCCCATCCCCAGCCTCAGCCCTACCCCTAGGCTTACCCCAGCCCCAGCCTCAGCCCTAGCCCTAGCCCTGCCCCAGCCCCTAGCCCTACCCCAGCCCCAGACCCTAGCCCTACTCCTAGCCCTACCCCAGCCTCAGCTCTACCCCAGCCTCAGCCCTACCCCTACCCCTACCCCTGCCCCTGCCCCAGCCCTACCCCAGCCTCAGCCCTACCCCTAGCCCTGCCCCAGCCCTACCCCAGCCTCAGCCCTACCCCTAGCCCTGCCCCATCCCTACCCCTAGCGCCAGCCTCAGCCCTACCCCAGCCCCAGCCTCAGCCCTACCCAAGCCCTAGCCCTACCCCAGCCCCAGCCCCAGCCCTAACCCTACCCCAGCCTCAGCCCTACCCCTAGCCCTAGCCCCGCCCCAGCCCCTAGCCCTACCCCAGCCCCAGACCCTAGCCCTACTCCTAGCCCTACCCCAGCCTCAGCTCTACCCCAGCCTCAGCCCTACCCCTACCCCTGCCCCTGCCCCAGCCCTACCCCAGCCTCAGCCCTACCCCTAGCCCTGCCCCAGCCCTACCACAGCCTCAGCCTTACCCCTAGCCCTGCCCCATCCCTACCCCTAGCGCCAGCCTCAGCCCTACCCCAGCCCCAGCCTCAGCCCTACCCCAGCCCTAGCCCTAGCCCTACCCCAGACCCAGCCCCAGCCCTAACCCTACCCCAGCCTCAGCCCTACCCCTAGCCCTACCCCAGCCCCAGCCCCAGCCCCAGCCCTAGCCCTACCCCAGCCCCAGCCCCAGCCCTAACCCTACCCCAGCCTCAGCCCTACCCCTAGCACTACCCCAGCCCCAGCTCTATACACTAGCTCACCTATGATGGATGACAACTGAGTTGACCCTTGACCTTTTCTCAGGCGGCTGGCGATTCTAACGCGACTGTGCCACCCTCTCTCCTCCCGCGGGAGCCGGCCATCTCCTGCCTTTGAAGGGGGCCCGTCTCGTTTCTGTGGCAATGGGAGCCAGACGTGCCAAAGAGCCCTCGCTCCACATCCTTATTTCTTTCTTGGCTCTCAACGCCTGCGATATAGAAATAGATCCATCAAACAACCAAAACATGGAGTGGGAGAAGTGGGGGGGCAGTGGTGATCTCACTGCAAACTGTGACTTCACACCCTTGTCCACAGAATGGATCTACCACCCACATGCATCCACATATGAATACATACACGACCCAGATGGGGTCCCGAGTGGCGCCGCGGTCTGAGGCATTGTATCTCAGTGCTAGAGGTGTCACTACAGACCCTGGTTTGATCCCAGGCTGTATCACAACCGGCCATGATTGGGAGTCCCATAAGGTGGTGCACAATTTGGCCCAGCGTTGTCTGGGTTAGGGTTTGGCTGGGGTAGATACTGGCAAATTACATTTTTTAGTGTGGAACAACATATTATGTGTTTGGAAAGGGGGGGTTGGGAGACCCAGACACATAGGTGGATGAAGAGGCTCTAGACTAATAGCCTAATTCATGACTACTGGTTCAATGTGTGTGTGTGTGTGTGTGTGTGTGTGTGTGTGTGTGTGTGTGTGTGTGTGTGTGTGTGTGTGTGTGTGTGTGTGTGTGTGTGTGTGTGTGTGTGTGTGTGTGTGTGTGTGTGTGTGTGCGTGCGTGAGCACATGTATCCAGTATGGCGTAGATAGAACATTCTAGACTCTGGTCCAGTAGAGGTGGACTGAGGACATGCTCTGTTAGCTGGTATAGCAGAATTGAGAGATTATAGATCATGTATGGTATGTTCAGTTTTGGCCATCCACGCCTGGCTTGGGTTGCACTGCTAATGACGCAGATTTCTTTTATGATACAGTCACATTTAAGCCATTTAGCAGACTCTAGTATGCAGAGTGATTTGGAGTGTGTATTCAAGTAAGAAAGCCGGAACTAAAACATAATACCATCCTTATTGTAGCTTTCCAGGACCAGGGTTGGGAGAAATGCCTAGGTGCTGATACATTCCACAGGTCACTTTAATTGTCACACACACTTCCGTCACCAAATTGCAACTCAAAGAGTAAATAGATTCAGCTGACGTCTTTAAGAGTGGGAATATGTTTGGGGGATTTGTGGGGTAGGTGCAAACTTTCACTGGCTGTCTATCATTAATATGCCATGTGCAGTGACAGACTGAGCTCGTCGCCTCATTTTAACAAAGGATCAACTGTACGAGAACAGCTAGAGTACATACCATCTGACAGAAAGCATTAATTAAGATGACCCAAAGTGATACACATTTCTACAGTATATTATGGCCATCGTTAACTTAAACCATAGTGTATGTGTGTGTATATCTGCATACTGTATGTGTGTGCATATGTGCGTGTGTGTGTACGTGTGTGTATGCCCGCGTGTGTGTGTGTAAGCGTGTGTGCGTGTAAGTGTGTGTGTAAGCGTGTGTGTTTGTACACGTGTGTGTTTGTCACAGGCCACACTCGGGAGGGTGGGAAACATTTTGACAGAACATAACAGATACAGAACATGATTTCTGTTTAGTGTCAGACACGTCCTGTTGTCATGGAGATGTCATGACAAGTCAGAGTTTGGACACAGATAGAACAATGAGACAGGTATTTCACCGGGTGCAAAAGCTAATTGAGTTCACAGAGTAGGCGTTCCCTAACGGAAATATGCAGATAATAGGATCTCGCGCCAATAGGATCTCGCTAGCTTGTGCTTGGCTCTGCCCACCTTCTTGCTTGTTCTGCCCACTATGACTCATTTGTTCCCATTGGAAATGACAAGCTGTGGTCTATCTTGGTTTAGTTGTAAAAAATCTTTGGTTTAGATGAGCAGCAAAGGTAACCATAACAATGTGGAACAGACAGGATTTCACAGAGTTCCCCCTAGCTGTCAGACACGTGTAGACCTACATTATGCGAGACCTGTTGTATTAAGGAAGGTGTAGGGTAGGCAACCTCAAGACGTGATGCAGCTTGGTTCCAAAAAGTATAGGCTACGCTATGCAATACACCCGTCATTCACTGGCATTGTATTTAGCTACAGGATCCACTGAATAATGTCCTTTCAAACTGCTTCCATGAAATCAATGTACAGAAATGTCAGTTTGGCTTAGAGTAGCCTCGGACACCCAGGCTTCGCTCACGTAGTCAACGAGACGCGATTTGTAAGGAAGGCCCCTTGTGACTATAGGGTTTGGAAGGAAGTGCCGCCCTCTTGGTCACACTGACCTTCTATTAGCTTGTCATTAGACAACATGACATTGTTCCTAACCTACAGCCCCCTCAGTTTGACTCTGTCTGAATGATTACGTGGTGGGTTCAGGGTGGAAAAGTCTTCATGAGATAGTCAGTCAGTCAGTCAGTCAGTCAGTCAGTCAGTCAGTCAGTCAGTCAGTCAGTCAGTCAGTCAGTCAGTCAGTCAGTCAGTCAGTCAGTCAGTCAGTCAGTCAGTCAGTCAGTCAGTCAGTCAGTCAGTCAGTCAGTCAGTCAGTCAGTCAGTCAGTCAGTCAGTCAGTCAGTCAGTCAGTCAGTCAGTCAGTCAGTCAGTCAGTCAGTCAGTCAGTCAGTCAGTCAGTCAGTCAGTCAGTCAGTCAGTCAGTCAGTCAGTCAGTCAGTCAGTCAGTCAGTCAGTCAGTCAGTCAGTCAGTCAGTCAGTCAGTCAGTCAGTCAGTCACTCACTCACTCACTCACTCACTCACTCACTCACTCACTCACTCACTCACTCACTCACTCACTCACTCACTCACTCACTCACTCACTCACTCACTCACTCACTCACTCACTCACTCACTCACTCACTCACTCACTCACTCACTCTGTGGTCCTGCCTATTAACCACATGTGGTTGGCCACACGCCACAGAGATTTCAGCTGCCCTGCCTGCCCAAGACTCACAAAACAATTATTCAAAGCTGTCTGATGTATGCGTGGGTGAGTGTGTGTGGGTGAGTGATCCAGTGTCTCTTTAGCCTTTTACTGCACTGAGCTAAATCATGGTCACACAGAGTGTTTCTTGGTAGTCTTAAACAAATCTACTTTGAAACTAAAGTATACACCTCACACACATGGCTATGGGCTTAAAAGAAGAAGACACCTGTACCATGTCAGATATAGAGTTGAAATGTATTACATTTTCAGTTTGTATCACAATATTACACTTTATATACATCACAGAAGACTGAAATATAACAAAACTGTTTGACATAGAAACACCAGATTTTCTAGGTTTTTTGTAAATAACGTTGGTTAATTATGAAATTATGAAAATGATTAAGAACATTCCAGCCATGAGGCCACTACAGGGGGATTTGGTCTTTTGACTGCAGGAAAGGGCTACCAGGGTTGTTCAGTTACACAAGTCAGAATGGCTTGGCTGTTTACAACTGGGATGCTTTTATTTCTGTAAACATTGACAGCGTCACTCTCTCTTCCACATAAGATGTGTTTCCGTTGTTTAAAAAGGATAAAACAATCTGTATCAATGACGCAGTACTGTCTGACATGCACAAGCTGTGTTTTACAAAGAATGCAAAAAGTGTAAGCTATTGCAATATGAACTTTGTTGGTGTATAGTCAAAACATGCATTATCTAATTGTTTGCAATGCCAACAGCTGTAAAAACAGAAGTGACCAGTGGGGGAAGAAGAGAGGGAGAAGAAGGAGAAGAAGAGGGAGGAGAGGGAGGAGAAGAAGAGGGAGGAGAGGGGGGAGAAGAAGAGAGAGGAGAGGGAGGAGAAGAAGAGATAGGAGGGGGAGGAGAAGAAGAGAGAGGAAGAGAGAGGAGGAGGAGGAGATGAAGAGAGAGGAAGAGAGAGGAGGGGGAGGAGATGAAGAGAGAGGAGGGGGAGGAGAAGAAGAGAGAGGAGGGGTGGAGATGAAGAGAGAGGAGGGGGAGGAGAAGAAGAGAGAGGAGGGGGAGGAGATGAAGAGGGAGGAGAGGGAGGAGAAGAAGAGAGAGGAGGGGGAGGAGAAGAAGAGAGAGGAGGGGGAGGAGAAGAAGAGAGAGGAGGGGGAGGAGAAGAAGAGAGAGGAGAGGGAGGAGAAGAAGAGAGAGGAGAGAGAGGAGAAGAAGAGAGAGGAGGGGGAGGAGAAGAGGAGAGAGGAAGAGAGAGGAGGGGAGGAGATGAAGAGAGAGGAGAGGGAGGAGAAGAAGAGAGAGGAGAGGGAGGAGAAGAAGAGAGAGGAGGGGGAGGAGATGAAGAGAGAGGAGGGGGAAGTGTGTGTGTGTGTGTGTGTGTGTGTGTGTGTGTGTGTGTGTGTGTGTGTGTGTGTGTGTGTGTGTGTGTGTGTGTGTGTGTGTGTGTGTGTGTGTGTGTGTGTGTGTGTGTAAGTGTGTGTGTGTTAGTGAGTGTGTGCTAGTGTGTGTGTGTAAGTGTGTGTGTGTGTTAGTGAATGTGTGTGTTAGTGAGTGTGTGTGTTAGTGAGTGTGTGTTAGTGTGTGTTAGTGAGTGTGTGTGTGTGTGTGTGTGTGTGTGTGTGTGTGTGTGTGTGTGTGTGTGTGTGTGTGTGTGTGTGTGTGTGTGTGTGTGTGTGTGTTAATGAATGTGTGGAAGTGTGTGTGTGTAAGTGAGTGTGTGTTAGTAAGTGTGTGCTAGTGAGTGTGTGCTAGTGAGTGTGTGTGTTAGTGAGTGAGTGTGTGTGTGTATGTGTGTGTGTGTGTGTGTGTGTGTGTGTTAGTGTGTGTGTGTGTGTGTGTGTGTGTGTGTGTGCGTGCGTGCGTGCGTGCGTGCGTGCGTGCGTGCGTGCGTGCGTGCGTGCGAGCGTGCGTGCGTGCGAGCGTGCGTGCGTGCGTGCGTGCACGAACACTCATGCAAGGGGGGACCATTTATAATTGGACATCTATAAAATGCAACACAAACACTCTGACACACACTCACTAACACACACTCACTAACACACACATACACACACTCACTAACACACACTCACTAACACACACACACACTCACTAACACACACTAACTAACACACACACTGGCCCCGTTAGACACAGCTGTGGCGCTAAACAACCAAACTATGTTTACAGATTCTCTCACTCCCTTTGTCAGTCTCTCGCTCTCGCATTCACTCATGCAGTGAATTCCTTCATTAATATCTCTTAACACTAAGTTAGAGGTGTATGGTCGCAGAAACATGCCCTTTATCTACCGCAGAAACACACACGCACACACACACACACACACACACACACACACACACACACACACACACACACACACACACACACACACACACACACACACACACACACACACACACACACTCACACACACTCACACACACACACACAATCTGAAGTGTCGGAGGGGTCATCATCATCTTAGAACGCTCTTTGACCTTTCTGTTCTTAGTCGGCCTTTCTGACCCTGTACCTCCTGTGTCCACTTGAAGGGAGGGGGTACGCAGAATGTGTTTTCAGTTGATTTGTTCAACTCTAGGTGGGTATATACCTGTGCACAGCGAGGTGTCCCACTGGGAAAAACCTGCTTGAATCAGCGTTGTTTCCACATCATTTCAACCCCAAAAATCTAGGTGATGACATTGCATCAACGTGGAAAACTGATTGGATTTGCAAATCTAATTATATGGTGACTTGTTGTTGCCTCACAGAATAAGAGCATAACTGGACATTCACTTTTAAATGACAGACCAATGGACCGATGAGCTTTCCAGTGAGAGAACACCATCCATTTCAACTAATGAGCTGTCATTTTTCCAGGGAGAAATAGCTCTTGTCAGCCAGTGACAGTGTTTGACCTGGGCTCTTTTCTCACCAAACTGCTGCACCTGCCCCCATCACACAGACCTGACAGTTTGGCTTCATCTCTCTGCCATGCACACATCTCACAGCCTACACATAGACATGTACGTTCACTCACACACACACATGCACACACACATTCTCCTGCATACACACACACACACACACACACACACACACACACACACACACACACACACACACACACACACACACACACACACACATACACACACACACACACACACACACACGCACACGCCTTCCACACAAGCAATCTTTCACAGATACCCACATTCCATTTCCCTGGGGATGGCAACTTTTAGCAGAAGAAGAGAATCGGACAAACCCAGTAGGGGGCACTGTCACTACATACCCTGGGACACCAACTACCCACTGCCCAGGCTTCCACCGGCTCACACTCTGTCCACCAATAATACTATGATCTACTTCACTGTTCAACGCTTTGGTAGCATCCTCTGTCTGAAACATGGACTGTATGACAAAAAAGCATATTTGTCTCAGTGACCTCTGCATGTGAAGCAGCCACAGTGAACACAGACAACACTTAATGGTACTTAAGCTTTACAAGGAAAACCAACCCTAATTGTTCAAACAGTCTAGCTGACTGATTCCCCTTTATTCCAAACTGCCAAGATAACATCCAATAACATCCAAGAACAACTCAATTTGAAGTGAACCAAAGTTTATTGGTGCTACCCCAAAACTATTTAGTTTCATTGACATACAAAGGAAGACTTGGATTTTACTGGACTATTTAAAGTGCCTTTAGAAATGATTCACACCCCTTGACTTTTTCCACATTTTGTTGTGTTAAAAAAAGTATTACATTTAGATTTTGTGTCACTGGCCCACACACAATACCAAAGTGAAATTATGTTTTTAGAAATTTTCACAAATTAATAAAAAATGAAAAGCTGAAATGTCTTGAGTTAATAAGTAAGTATTCAACCCCTTTGTCACAGCAAGCCAAAGTAAATTCAGGAGTAAAAATGGGCTTAACAAATCGCAAAATAAGTTGCATGGACATAGGTTTTGAAGGACTACCCCATCTCTGTACCTCACACATACAACTATCTGTAACGTCTCTCAGTCGAGCAGTACATTTCAAACACAGATTTAACCACAAAGACCAAGGAGAGTTTCCAATGTCTCACAAAAAAGGGCACCTATTGGTAGATGGGTAAAAAAAAAAGCAGATATTCAATATCCCTTTGAACATGGTGAAGTTATTAATTACACTTTGGATGGAGTAGCAATACACCCAGTCACTACAAAGATACACCCAGTCACTACAAAGATACAGGCGTCCTTCCTAACTCAGTTGCTGGAGGGGAAGGAAACCGTTCAGGGATTTCACCATGAGGCCAATGGTGACTTTAAAACAGTTACAGAGTTTAATTAATGGCTGCGATAGGAGAAAACTTAGGATGGATCAACAACATTGTAGTTACTCCACAATACTAACCTAAATGACAGAGTGAAAAGAAGGAAGTACAGAATAAAAGAAAAGGAAAGGAATTCACTTAATGTACTGAATACATCTCCCGAATACAATGTTTTCAAGCATTGTGGTGGCTGCATCATGTTGAGGGTATGCTTGTCATCGGCAAGGACTAGGGAGTTTTTTAGGATAAAAAGTAATGGAATAGAGCTAGGCACAGGCAAAATCCTAGAGAAAAACCTGGTTCAGTCTGCTTTCCAACACTCACTGGGAGATAAATTCTCCATTCAACAGGATAATAACCTAAAACACAAGGCCAAATATAAACTGGAGTAGCTTACCAAGATGACATTGAATGTTCCTGAGTGGCCAAGATACAGTTTTGATTTAAATCAGCTTGAAAATCTATGGCAAGACTTGAAAATATCTCTCTAGCAATGATCAACAACCAACTTGACAGAGCTCGAAGAGTTAAAAAATTATAATTAAGTGCAAATATTGTACATTCTAGGTCTGCAAAGCTCTTAGATTTACCCAGAAAGACTCACAGCTGTAATCGCTACCAATGGTGATTTTAACATGCATCGACTCAAGGGTACTTATGTAAATTAGATATTTCATTTTGTATACATTTGCTAAAAACATGTTTTCACTTTGTTATTATGGAGTATTGTGTGTAGGTGGGTGAGAAATGTTTTATCCATTTTGAATTGAGGCTGTAACAGAACAAAATGTGGAATAAGTCAAGGGTATTAATCATTTCAGAAAGCACTGTACAATCATGTAAAACCAGTCCTGATATGAAAAACACACTGAGGAAATATTATGGATATCATCACAGAGCAACAAAAAACAACGACAAGGAACACCACTCTATACAAAGACTTCAGTCTACAACTCTGGTTCTGATCATTCCAAAATACACTCAAAGGCAATCAACCTGTCAACTGTTCCTAAATGACCCGTGCTGATTGAACAAATACAAATACAAACACATTGCATATACAGACACATAAACCAAGTGCCAAGATGTCAACCTGAACTTAACTATACGTTTTTTGTTTTACATGCATCTAAAAAGTTTAATTTATCACAGCATTCACCCTTGTAATCTGACATCATGAAAAAGGTGCTAAGGCTGGAGAATTGGAAGGTGCCTTACCTTTCTCTGTGAGTGGCTGTTTAAAGGGGGAATAATCACTGCAGTTAGACAGATGGAGAGACAGACAGATGGATGTACAGAGACAACCCTGGGTTATGAGCTCCGAACAGCATCACGTCATGGACCTGTCTTATATCTACTACTGGGAGGAGTCAGGGGAAGAAGAGCGCAGAGAGAGAGAGGGGGGGGGGGGGGGGGGCAAGAGAGAGAGAGGGGGGAGAGGGCAAGAGAGAGCGAGTGAGAGAGAGGGGGGAGGGCAAGAGACAGAGAGAGGGAGGAGGGATGGAAAGAGAATGAGAGAGGGGAATGGGCAAGAGAGAGAGAATGGGGAAAGAAAGAGTAGAGAGAGAGAGAGAGAGAATAACAGGTGGAAGAGTCCAGACTTCAGTAAGAATAATGGGTGGAAGAGTGCCGACTTCAGTAAGAATAATGGGTGGAAGAGTGCAGACTTCAATAAGAATAATGGATGGAAGAGTGCAGACTTCAATAAGAATAATGGATGGAAGAGTGCAGACTTCACTAAGAATAATGGGTGGAAGAGTGCAGACTCCACTAAGAATAATGGATGGAAGAGTGCAGACTCCACTAAGAATAATGGGTGGAAGAGTACAGACTTCAATAAGAATAATGGGTGGAAGAGTGCAGACTTCAATAAGAATAATGGATGGAAGAGTGCAGACTTCAGTAAGAATAATGGGTGGAAGAGTGCAGACATCAATAAGAATAATGGGTGGAAGAGTGCAGACTTCACTAAGAATAATGGATGGAAGACTGCAGACTTCACTAAGAATTATGGGTGGAAGAGTGGAGACTTCAATAAGAATAATTAATGGAAGAGTGCAGACTTCAATAAGACTAATGGATGGAAGAGTGCAGACTTCAATAAGAATAATGGGTGGAAGAGTGCAGATGACTAAGAATAATGGGTGGAAGAGTGTAGACTTCAGTAAGAATAATGGATGGAAGACTGCAGACTTCAGTAAGAATAATGGATGGAAGAGTGCAGACTTCAGTAAGAATAATAGATGGAAGAGTGCAGACTTCAGTAAGAATAATGGGTGGAAGAGTGCAGACTTCAATAAGAATAATGGATGGAAGAGTGCAGACTTCAATAAGAATAATGGATGGAAGAGTGCAGACTTCAATAAGAATTATGGATGGAAGAGTGCAGATGACTAAGAATAATGGGTGGAAGAGTGTAGACTTCAGTAAGAATAATGGATGGAAGAGTGCAGACTTCAGTAAGAATAATGGATGGAAGAGTGCAGACTTCAGTAAGAATAATGGGTGGAAGAGTGCAGACTTCACAAAGAATAATGGGTGGAAGAGTGCAGACTTCAATAAGAATAATGGGTGGAAGAGTGGAGACTTCAATAAGAATAATTAATGGAACGGTGCAGACTTCAATAAGAATAATTAATGGAAGAGTGCAGACTTCAATAAGAATAATGGGTGGAAGAGTGCAGATGACTAAGAATAATGGGTGGAAGAGTGTAGACTTCAGTAAGAATAATGGATGGAAGATTGCAGACTTCAGTAAGAATAATGGATGGAAGAGTGCAGACTTCAGTAAGAATAATGGATGGAAGAGTGCAGACTTCAGTAAGAATAATGGATGGAAGAGTGCAGACTTCAGTAAGAATAATGGATGGAAGTGTGCAGACTTCAATAAGAATAATGGGTGGAAGAGTGCAGACTTCAGTAAGAATAATGGATGGAAGAGTGCAGACTTCAATAAGAATAATGGATGGAAGAGTGCAGACTTCAGTAAGAATAATGGATGGAAGAGTGCAGACTTCAGTAAGAATAATGGATGGAAGAGTGCAGACTTCAGTAAGAATAATGGATGGAAGAGTGCAGACTTCAGTAAGAATTATGGATGGAAGAGTGCAGACTTCAGTAAGAATAATGGATGGAAGAGTGCAGACTTCAGTAAGAATAATGGATGGAAGAGTGCAGACTTCAGTAAGAATTATGGATGGAAGAGTGCAGACTTCAGTAAGAATAATGGATGGAAGAGTGCAGACTTCAGTAAGAATAATGGATGGAAGAGTGCAGACTACACTAAGAATAATGGGTGGAAGAGTGCAGACTTCAGTAAGAATTATGGGTGGAAGAGTGCAGACTACACTAAGAATAATGGGTGGAAGGGTGCAGACTTCAGTAAGAATAATGGGTGGAAGAGTGGAGACTTCAATAAGAATAATGGGTGGAAGAGTGCAGACTTCAGTAAGAATTATGGGTGGAAGAGTGCAGACTTCAGTAAGAATAATGGATGGAAGAGTGCAGACTTCACTAAGAATAATGGATGGAAGAGTGCAGACTTCAATAAGAATAATGGATGGAAGAGTGCACTTCAATAGGAATAATGGATGGAAGAGTGCAGACTCCACTAAGAATAATGGATGGAAGAGTGCAGACTTCAGTAAGAATAATTAATTGAAGAGTGCAGACTTCACTAAGAAGAACAGGTGGAAGAGTGCAGACTCCACTAAAAAGAACTGGTGGAAGAGTGCAGACTCCACTAAAAAGAACTGGTGGAAGAGTGCAGACTCCACTAAGAATAATGGATGGAAGAGTGCAGACTTCAGTAAGAATAATGGATGGAAGAGTGCAGACTTCACTAAGAATAATGGATGGAAGAGTGCAGACTTCACTAAGAATAATGGATGGAAGAGTGCAGACTTCACTAAGAATAATGGATGGAAGAGTGCAGACTTCACTAAGAATAATGGATGGAAGAGTGCAGACTTCACTAAGAAGAACTGGTGGAAGACTGCAGACTTCAATAAGAATAATGGATGGAAGAGTGCAGACTTCACTAAGAATATTGGATGGAAGAGTGCAGACTTCAATAAGAATAATGGATGGAAGAGTGCAGACTTCACTAAGAAGAACTGGTGGAAGAGTGCAGACTTCAGTAAGAATAATGGATGGAAGAGTGCAGACTTCACTAAGAAGAACTGGTGGAAGAGTGCAGACTTCAGTAAGAATAATGGATGGAAGAGTGCAGACTTCACTAAGAATAATGGATGGAAGAGTGCAGACTTCAATAAGAATAATGGGTGGAAGAGTGCAGACTTCAATAAGAATAATGGATGGAAGAGTGCAGACTTCAATAAGAATAATGGATGGAAGAGTGCAGACTTCACTAAGAAGAACTGGTGGAAGAGTGCAGACTTCAGTAAGAATAATGGATGGAAGAGTGCAGACTTCACTAAGAATAATGGATGGAAGAGTGCAGACTTCAATAAGAATAATGGGTGGAAGAGTGCAGACTTCAATAAGAATAATGGATGGAAGAGTGCAGACTTCACTAAGAATAATGGATGGAAGAGTGCAGACTTCAGTAAGAATAATGGATGGAAGAGTGCAGACTTCACTAAGAATAACAGGTGGAAGAGTGCAGACTTCACTAAGAATAATGGATGGAAGAGTGCAGACTTCACTAAGAATAATGGATGGAAGAGTGCAGACTTCACTAAGAATAATGGATGGAAGAGTGCAGACTTCACTAAGAATAATGGATGGAAGAGTGCAGACTTCACTAAGAATAATGGATGGAAGAGTGCAGACTTCACTAAGAATAATGGATGGAAGAGTGCAGACTTCACTAAGAATAATGGGTGTTAGATTTGGGATTATTAGTCGTGAATTAGCTGCTCCTAGCCACCTGGTCCAGTTCAAACTGTGGGTCAGCTGCTGGGTCAGGGGCTTCCACAATAGGCCATCACTGGACGTCATCACCGCTTAAACACACTTACTGCATTCACCCAAACCCACCCACACCCACACATTTACACCCACACACACACCCACACAAACATACATGAGTCGGGAGTCCTAAAAGAAAGAACATGACAGTGTTCTTCAAGGCCAGTTCTGACACCTGTCCTCAACCCTCCACCCCACCTGACTCACTCACTTTGTGGTCTCCAGAGAGTGTCTGTACGTACACACCACCATGTGTCCACCCCTCCACTACCAGAGCCTGTACTCTGCCCTCAGGGTCTTAGTGAATGGACAGAGAGCAGTGTGTCTCTCCCGCAGGTGGATGAATGCAGTAAGTGTGTATGGGGGACCAAGGTGACAGAGGGGAGGGAAAGGGTGGATGTCCTGTCCTGTCTTCCACAGGCAAGCGTCAGCTCTGCCAGCATTGGCCAACTCTCCTCTGAGGGGACTGTGTGTCTGAGGGAGGGGGGATTGTTACCTTAGACATCACCAGCCATGTCCAGCCAGTCAACTACTGATGACTAATGATTCATTACTAATAACGTATGATTAATAACTAATAATTAATGACTAATGATAAATGACTAATGATCGATAATTATTGACTGATGATTAATGACTAATGATTAATGACTAATGACGTACGTGTAAAGTCAAGTAGTTAAAAACAGCTGAGTAGCCTCATGTTGCAGTGGTTCTCAACTGCTGTCCAACGCATTGCACTTTTGTTGTCCTAGCCTGGCACTAACACACCTGTGCATTCACGGAGGACTGGAGTCAACCACTTAAACACTGTTCTAGTGTGCTTTGTTTTCAGTAGGTGGGAGTTGAACTGTTTTATTGGCAAGGATTCCCTGTCATTCTCTGAAAGTGGGCTGTGGGCATTCAGACTGATAGAGCTCTACTGTACACACACACAGTTTGAGTGGCGGTGTAAAAGGAACACGTTAGTCAGGCTGTAATGAGACCGTGTGTTTGTCCCTGGGCTTCAATTCTCTTCCTGGTCCTTTAACCAAGCCTCAATAAGCCTCAGGCACCTCCCATTGTTTGTGTGTTTGTGTGTGTGTTTGTACAGTTGAAGTCGGAAGTTTACATACACCTTAGGCAAACACATTTAAACTCAGTTTTTCACAATTCCTGACATTTAATCCTAGTAAAAATCCCCTTTCTAAGGTCAGTTAGGATCACCACTTTAATTTAAGAATGTGAAATATCAGAATAATAATAGAGTGAATGATTTATTTGAGCTTTTATTTCTTTCATCACATTCCCAGTGGGTCAGAAGTTTACATACACTCAATTAGTATTTGGTAGCATTGCCTTTAGATTGTTTAACTTGGGTCAAACGTTTCGGGTAGCCTTCCACAACCTTCCCACAATAAATTGGGTGAATTTTGGCCCATTCCTCCTGACAGAGCTGGTGTAACTGAATCAGGTTTGTAGGCCTCCTTGCTCGCACACGCTTTTTCAGTTCTGCCCACAAATTATCTGTAGGATTGAGGTCAGGGCCTTTGGATGGCCACTCCAATACCTTGACTTTGTTGTTCTTAAGCCATTTTGCCACAAATTTGGAAGTATGCTTGAGGTCATTGTCCATTTGGAAGACCCATTTGCAACCAAGCTTTAACTTCCTGACTGATGTCTTGAGATGTTGTTTCAATATATCCACATCATTTTCCTGCCTCATGATGCCATCTATTTTGTGAAGTGCACCAGTCCCTCCTGCAGCAAAGCACCCCCAAAACATGATGCTGCCACCCCCGTGCTTCACGGTCGTGATGGTGTTCTTCGGCTTGCAAGCCTCCCCCTTTTTCCTCCAAACATAACAATGGTCATTATGGCCAAACAGTTTTATTTTTGTTTCATCAGACCAGAGGACATTTCTCCAAAAAGTACGATCTTTGTCCCCATGTACAGTTGCAAACCGTAGTCTGTTTTTTTATGGCGGTTTTGGAGCAGTGGCTTCTTCCTTGCAGAGCGGCCTTTCAGGTTATGTCGATATAGGACTCACTTTACTGTGGATATAGGTACTTTTGTAACTGTTTCCTCCAGCATCTTCACAAGGTCCTTTGCTGTAGTTCTGGGATTGATTTGCTCTTTTCGCACCAAAGTACGTTCATCTCTAGGAGACAGAACACATCTCCTTCCTGAGCGGTATGACGGCTGTGTGGTCCCATGGTGTTTATACTTGCATACTATTGTTTGTACAGATGAACGTGGTACCTTCAGGTGTTTGGAAATTGCTCCCAATAATGAATCAGGCTTGTGGAGGTCTACAATTTTTTGGCTGATTTCTTTTGATTTTCCCATGATTTCAAGTAAAGAGGCACTGAGTTTGAAGGTAGGCCTTGAAATACATCCACAGGTACACCTCCAATTGACTCAAATGATGTCAATTAGCCTATCAGAAGCTTCTAAAGCCATGACATCATTTTCTGAAATTTTCCAAGCTGTTTAAAGGCACAGTCAACTTAGTGTATGTAAACTTCTGACCCACTGGAATTGTGATACAGTGAATTATAAGTGAAATAATCTGTCTATAAACAATTGTTGGAAAAAATGACTTGTGTCATGCACAAAGTAGATGTCCTAACCGACTTGCCAAAACTTTAGTTTGTTAACAAGAAATTTGTGGAGTGGTTGAAAAACATGTTTTAATGACTCCAACCTAAGTGTATGTTAACTTCTGACTTCAACTGTATGCGTGTGTGTGTGTGTGTGTGTGTGTGTGTGTGTGTGTGTGTGTGTGTGTGTGTGTGTGTGTGTGTGTGTGTGTGTGTGTGTGTTCCCACTCTAAATAGTACAAACACCCATCTTTTCTCCATTGCCTGCCAGTAAAACATCTGTATCTGTAGCAATCCCTGAATCTCTGGTTTATTAGGACCTGACGCCAAGCCACACAGTCCACACCACACTCATCATGACCACTTCCTGTTAGCGTTGGCTCACCATCTAGACCAGAGAGAGAGAGAGAGAGAGAGAGACACTAAAAGCAGGGTGTCCCGTGGGTGTGAGTGAATGGATTTGAAGGACATTACAGGAGGTTTCAGCACCTTATTATCTCATTACAGAGCTGGGTCGGTGCTGTGTGTCTCCCACATGCCCCCCCCCCCCCCCCCCCCCCACCCCCCACCCCGCCAGCAGGCCTCTGCTGTGTCCTGAGAAAGTGTATGATGCCTGTTATGTGTGACGTTGTCCAGAACCCCTGATGAGTGTTACCTATTTGTGTTTTGGTTTAACTGTTCCCCAGGAACACTATTTAGAGGCTCAATGAAAACATGCTTAGAGTCCAACCAAAAACATCCTGTTGAAATAACTCAGTAATAACCATTGGAGCAAAAGGATCCCAGACAGAATGGCACGTGCAGAAAATACAGTAATGTGTGTGAATGAGTGAGAGTGCTTGGGTTTTGCTTGGTAAAGTGTTTTTAATGGTTCTATTTGTAATGTATACAGCTCAATCTGTGTCTAGTCTGCAATCTGTCATTGTCTCTCTCTCTGCTGCTCCCACTCCCGGGCTTTACTGCATTCCCTCCCTGCCTTGAGAATGTGTGTGTGTGCGCGCGTGCACATGTGTGTGTGAGTCATACAGCAGATACACAGTCAAGGGGAATCCTATAGCTATTCATTGGTACTGAGACATTATTCAATTAGTGTGCTTGCCCTTTAAACATCATCCACCTCCCTGTAACTATGACATCTGGCCTACTGTTTACCAGGAGAGGAGAGGAGAGGAGAGGAGAGGAGAGGAGAGGAGAGGAGAGGAGAGGAGAGGAGAGGAGAGGAGAGGAGAGGAGAGGAGAGGAGAGGAGAGGAGAGGAGAGGAGAGGAGAGGAGAGGAGAGGAGAGGAGAGGAGACTCCAAACCAACCACCCTTTTAGGTTACTGTTTTATTACAGCTATTACTGTGGGAGTTGAGAGGCTGAGCCTGTCACCGTGGTAACGATGGGTCAACCATCTCTCCTTTACGGTCCCACAGCCGTCAGGGCTCTATCTCTGATTGGTTGACACAGCTTAACTTTGCAAAACTCCCACATTACCACATTCTTCCTTATGTTCCCGTTCTCCGTGTGGCAACACTGGAATTCCGTGGGTAAACAGAGGAGTCAACATACCAACACTACTGTCACACCATCCCATTGGGACGGAGAGGCACCCAGATGGTCTCGGCTGGCACAGTGAAAACATGGGTCTGACTTTAAAGAGAGGGCTCCTTCAGAACAGTTCTCTACACAGTGACAAGTATTAATCCCCCTCAACTCAGACCGTCACAGCCTCACGCATGGCTTAAAACAAGGTCATCCGTGGTATAGGTCACCATTAGGGCTGTGGCGGTCACACAATTTCATCAGCCGGTAATTGTCAAGCAAATAACGGTTGGTCTCACGGTAATTTACCCATAATTAGCATGAACACATTTAGCATCTTCTGGCTTCCATACACAGCCTACAAGCCACTTATGCAGACCTTCTGAACATCTACATTTTAAAAAGTATAATAAATCCATGTAATATAACTTACACCTTCACAATAAATCCATTATTTATTTAAGACAGGTCTAAAGAAACATGATATGAAGAAAATGTAGTCTATTTCAGAAGAACAGAATAGCATAATCTGAGTTGTCCTTTTGTTAGGTCCTGATCTGGCTATGCTAAATGGCTGGGCTACACTAGTTCATTTAGCAGACAAGATTTTCTTATAATTCCATGACATTATTTTATATTATTTTATAGTATGAAGAATACAATTGAACAAAGCTGAATAAAATAGAAAGGATATTTTCTCCAAATAATTTGAGGGAGTGCGCACATGCGACTATTCTTTGATGAGCGGTTAACAAAGAAATAAACTCAGCAAAAAAAGAAACGTCCCTTTTTCAGGACCCTGTCTTTCAAAGATAATTCATAAAAACCATAAACAATGAATGAACATACACCTGTGGAACGGTCGTTAAGACACTAACAGCTTACAGAAGGTAGGCAATTAAGGTCACAGTTATGAAAACTTAGGACACTAAAGAGGCCTTTCTACTGACTTTGAAAAACACCAAAAGAAAGATGCCCAGGGTCCCTGCTCATCTGCTTGAACGTGCCTTAGGCATGTTGCAAGGAGGCATGAGGACTGCAGATGTGGCCAGGGCAATAAATTGCAATGTCCGTACTGTGAGACGCCTAAGACAGTGCTACAGTGAGACAGGATGGACAGCTGATCGTCCTCGCAGAGGCAGACCACGTTTAACAACACCTGCGCAGGATTGATACATCCGAACATCACACCTGCTGGACCAGACAGGACCGGCAAAAAGTGCTCTTCACTGACGAGTCGCGGTTTTGTCTCACCAGGGGTGATAGTCGGATTCGCGTTTATCGTCAAAGGAATGAGCGTTACACCGAGGCCTGTACTCTGGAGCGGGATCAATTTGGAGGTGGAAGGTTCGTCATGGTCTGGGGTGGTGTGTCACAGCATCATCGGACTGAGCTTGTTGGCATTGCAGGCAATCTCAACGCTGTGCGTTACAGGGAAGACATCCTCCTCCCTCATGTGGTACCCTTCCTGCAGGCTCATCCTGACATGACCCTCCAGCATGACAATGCCACCAGCCATACTGCTCGTTCTGTGCGTGATTTCCTGCAAGACAGGAATGTCAGTGTTGTGCCATGGCCAGCGAAGAGCCCGGATCTCAATCCCATTGAGCACGTCTGGGACCTGTTGGATCAGAGGGTGAAGGCTAGGGCCATTCCCCCCAGAAATGTCCGGGAACTTGCAGGTGCCTTGGTGGAAGAGTGGGGTAACATCTCACAGAAAGAACTGGCAAATCTGGTGCAGTCCATGAGGAGGAGATGCACTGCAGTACTTAATGCCGCTGGTGGCCACACCAGATACTGACTGTTACTTTTGATTTTGACCCCCCCCCTTTGTTCAGGGACACATTATTCAATTTCTGTTCATCACGTCTGTGGAACTTTTCCGGTTATGTCTCAGTTGTTGAATCTTATGAATCTCATACAAATATACAAATATCACCAACCCTGGTTCTGGAGAACTACAACAGTGGTCACCAACCCTGGTCCTGGAGTACTACAACAGTGGTCACCAACCCTGGTTCTGGAGAACTACAACAGTGGTCACCAACCCTGGTCCTGGAGAACTACAACAGTGGTCACCAACCCTGGTTCTGGAGAACTGCAACAGTGGTCACCAACCCTGGTCCTGGAGTACTACAACAGTGGTCACCAACCCTGGTCCTGGAGAAGTACAACAGTGGTCACCAACCCTGGTTCTGGAGAACTACAACAGTGGTCACCAACCCTGGTCCTGGAGAAGTACAACAGTGGTCACCAACCCTGGTTCTGGAGAAGTACAACAGTGGTCACCAACCCTGGTCCTGGAGAAGTACAACAGTGTTCACCAACCCTGGTCCTGGAGAACTACAACAGTGGTCACCAACCCTGGTCCTGGAGAACTGCAACAGTGGTCTCCAACCCTGGTTCTGGAGAACTACAACAGTGGTCACCAACCCTGGTCCTGGAGAAGTACAACAGTGTTCACCAACCCTGGTCCTGGAGAACTACAACAGTGGTCACCAACCCTGGTCCTGGAGAACTACAACAGTGGTCTCCAACCCTGGTCCTGGAGAACTGCAACAGTGGTCTCCAACCCTGGTCCTGGAGAACTGCAACAGTGGTCACCAACCCTGGTTCTGGAGAACTACAACAGTGGTCACCAACCCTGGTCCTGGAGAAGTACAACAGTGTTCACCAACCCTGGTCCTGGAGAACTACATGGTATGCTGGCTTTATGTTATTTTAGATTTTTTTTTACAGCTCAGCACAAAGACATCTGATTCAGCATATCAGGGAAATTAAGTATTTCAAACTATTTGAAACTCGTGCTCCCTGTTTGTGCTTGGCTGCAAATTAATGTTTGCACACCATATTGCTCTCCGAACCAGCAGTGGGACAAGGGTAAGATGGTCAGATGAATGTGGGATTCACAAAGTTCATCTGACCCTACTCGTGAGGGTGTCCCATCCTGGGCTTGAAGAGACCTTTCCCCCCTGTCCCTCCCCTGGTTCTCTGCTTGGTTGTTAGGGGCACGTCGTCACACTTCACATCCCACACCTGCTACACCCAAGGCGGGTAGGAACCACTACCCTACCCCCCAACCCCCAACCCTAGGACAGCCAGTAAATCAGTCAAAGTAGAAATTTAAGAGCCCCCAGTGCCACGTTAAAAGTGCCACTCTCAACACCAGCAAGGCCCAACATTTGTTTGATTGTTTTTGTAAAAACAACCCTGTTGCTTGTTCACTGGGGGCTAGCATGACTTCAACATTCCTCTCTCCCAGAACACACACACACACACACACACACACACACACACACACACACACACACACACACACACACACACACACACACACACACACACACACACACACACACACACACACACACACACACCAGAGTTGGTGTCAATTTTATTTAAATTTCAGTCAATTCAGAAAGTGTGGTGGGGTAGTAGAGTTCTAAAATCCCATATCCTCAGCATATCTTAGAAATGTGAGTGTGTGAAGTACCGTAATTTCACAGTCACTTAGTTCACATAGCTATGCTACTACCCTCCTAAAGCTAACTGCATAATGGGTCCATTACTACAGACTCTGATGATTCAGGTTCTCCTAAAGACACCCTCCTCACCCCAGTCAGCTAATATTCCCGTGCCCAGACTATGGACGAAAGGGAACTAGCTTGGTGTCACTATTCCATAACCTTAGCTTACTGTATCTCCAAATCGTGGAAATGAGTACCACAAACTAGACCATAAGTGAAGCGTGTACTATATATTTCCCATATTGTTTGTTTCAATATCTATGTTTTTGATTGACTAATACATCTTACGCTACTTAAATACAAATAACATACAGTGACTTCGTATTCAAAGCCCTTGACTTTTTCCACATTTTGTACCATTACAGCCTTATTCTAAAATGTATTAAATAAGAACATTTCTGAGCAATCTACACACAATACCCAATAATGACAAAGTCTACACACAATACCCAATAATGACAAAGTCTACACACAATACCCAATAATGACAAAGTCTACACACAATACCCAATAATGACAAAGTCTACACACAATACCCAATAATGACAAAGTCTACACACAATACCCAATAATGACAAAGTCTACACACAATACCCCATAATGACAAAGTCTACACACAATACCCAATAATGACAAAGTCTACACACAATACCCAATAATGACAAAGTCTACACACAATACCCAATAATGACAAAGTCTACACACAATACCCAATAATGACAAAGTCTACACACAATACCCAATAATGACAAAGTCTACACACAATACCCAATAATGACAAAGTCTACACACAATACCCCATAATGACAAAGTCTACACACAATACCCCATAATGATAAAGTCTACACACAAAACCCCATAATGACAAAGTCTACACACAATACCCCATAATGACAAAGTCTACACACAATACCCCATAATGACAAAGTCTACACACAATACCCAATAATGACAAAGTCTACACACAATACCCAATAATGACAAAGTCTACACACAATACCCAATAATGACAAAGTCTACACACAATACCCAATAATGACAAAGTCTACACACAATACCCAATAATGACAAAGTCTACACACAATACCCAATAATGACAAAGTCTACACACAATACCCAATAATGACAAAGTCTACACACAATACCCCATAATGACAAAGTCTACACACAATACCCAAAAATGACAAAGTCTACACACAATACCCAAAAATGACAAAGTCTACACACAATACCCAAAAATGACAAAGTCTACACACAATACCCAATAATGACAAAGTCTACACACAATACCCAATAATGACAAAGTCTACACACAATACCCAATAATGACAAAGTCTACACACAATACCCAATAATGACAAAGTCTACACACAATACCCAATAATGACAAAGTCTACACACAATACCCAATAATGACAAAGTCTACACACAATACCCAATAATGACAAAGTCTACACACAATACCCCATAATGACAAAGTCTACACACAATACCCAATAATGACAAAGTCTACACACAATACCCAATAATGACAAAGTCTACACACAATACCTAATAATGACAAAGTCTACACACAATACCCAATAATGACAAAGTCTACACACAATACCCAATAATGACAAAGTCTACACACAATACCCAATAATGACAAAGTCTACACACAATACCCAATAATGACAAAGTCTACACACAATACCCAATAATGACAAAGTCTACACACAATACCCAATAATGACAAAGTCTACACACAATACCCAATAATGACAAAGTCTACACACAATACCCAATAATGACAAAGTCTACACACAATACCCAATAATGACAAAGTCTACACACAATACCCAATAATGACAAAGTCTACACACAATACCCAATAATGACAAAGTCTACACACAATACCCAATAATGACAAAGTCTACACACAATACCCAATAATGACAAAGTCTACACACAATACCCAATAATGACAAAGTCTACACACAATACCCAATAATGACAAAGTCTACACACAAAACCCAATAATGACAAAGCGAAAACAGGTTGAGATTTTTTTACAAATGTATTAAAAATAAAAAACAGAAATACCTTATTTACATAAGTATTCAGACCCTTTGCTAAGAGACTCAAAATTGATCTCCGGTGCATCCTGTTTCCATTGATTATCCTTGAGATGTTTCTACAACTTGATTAGAGTCCACCTGTGTTTCACGACTTCTGCCGAAGTCGGTCCTTCTCCTTGTTCGGGCGGTGTTCGGCGGTCGACGTCACCGACCTTCTAGCCATCATTGATCCATTTTTAATTTTCCATTGGTTTTGTCTTGTCTTCCTTCACACCCGGTCCCAATCCCATCAATTACATGTTGTGTATTTAACCCTCTGTTTCCCCTCATGTCCTTGTCGGAGATTGTTTTGTTTGTACGTGATGTGCATTTTTGTGTTGGTGTGCGATGGGTTTCTGTACCCACTTGTTATTTTGTACATTTTGGTTGTTTTGGAGTTTTGTCAGCATTTATTAAACAACTCCGTTTATACCAAGTTCGTTCTCCTGCGCCTGACTTCCCTGCCACCTGGTAGATTCAATTGATTGGACATGATTTGGAAAGGGACACACCTGTCTATATAAGGTCAAACAGTTGACAGTGCATGTCAGAGCAAAAAACCAAGCCATGAGGTCGAAGAAATTGTCCGCAGAGCTTCGAGACAGGATTGTGTCGAGGCACAGATCTGGGGAAGGGTACCAAAATATTTCTGCAGCATTGAAGATCCCCAAGAACGCAGTGACCTCCATCATTCTTAAATTGAAGAAGTTTGGAACCACTAAGACACTTCCTAGAGCTGGCCACCCAGCCAAACTGAGCAGTTGGGGGAGAAGGGCCTTGGTCAGGGAGGTGACCAAGAACCTGATGGTGACTCTGACCGAGCTCTAGAGTTCCTCTGTGGAGATGGGAGAACCTTCCAGAAGGACAACCATCTCTGCAGCACTCCACCAATCAGGCCTTTATGGTTGAGTGGCCAGACGGAAGCCACTCCTCAGTAAAAGGAACATGACAGCCCACTTGACTCTAAGACCATGAGAAACAAGATCATCTTGTCTGATGAAGCCAAGATTGAAGTCTTTGGAGTGAATGCCAAGTGTCACGTCTGGAGGAAACCTGGCACCATCCTTATGGTGAAGCATGGTGGTGGCAGCATCATGCTGTGGGGATGTTTTTCAGCAGCACGGACTGGGAGTCTAGTCAGGATCGAGGCAAAAATAAACTGAGCAAAGTACGGTGAGATCCTTGATGAAATCCTTCTCCAGAGTGCTCAGGACCTCAGACTGGGGTGAAGGTTCACCTTCCAACAGGACAACGAGCCTAAGCACACAGCCAAGACAATGCAGGAGTGGCTTCGGGACAAGTCTCTGAATGTCCTTGAGTGGCTCACCTAGAGCTCGGACTTGAACCCGATCAAACATCTCTGGAGAGACCTGAAAATAGCTGTGCAGCGATGCTTACCATCCAACCTGACAGAGCTTGAGAGGATCTGCAGAGAAGAATGGGCGAAACTCCCCAAATACAGGTGTGCCAAGCTTGTAGCGTCATACCCAAGAAGACTCAAGGCTGTAATCGCTGCCAAAGGTCCTTCAACAAAGTACTGAGTAAAGGGTCTGAATACTTATGCAAATGTGATATTTCTGTTATTTATTTTTAATAGATTTGCAAAATGTCTAAAAACCTGTTTTGCTTTGTCATTATAGGGTATTGTGTTTAGATTGAGGGAAAGTAACTATTTAATACATTTTGGAATAAGGCTGTAATGTGAAAAAAGTCAAGGGGTCTGAATACTTTCTGAAGGCGCTGTATGTTCCAATCTGTTATTTGGACTTATTTATTATTATTTTTTAACCTTTATTTAACAAGGCAAGCCAGTTAAGAACAAATTCTTATTTACAATGACGGCCTACCCCAGCCAAACCTTAAACCGGACGACGCTGGGCCAATTGTGCGCCGCTCTATGGGACTCCCAGTCACGGCCGGTTGTGATACAGCCTGGAATCGAATCAAGGTGTGTAGTGACGTCTCTAGCACTGAGACGCAGTGCCTTAGACCTCTGTCACTAGCAAACCCAGTCATGGTCGGTACTGGTATCTAAAAAATCCACTCAAAAGGTTTTGGAGGGCCAAAACATTTCTGGTTTTGGATTTTGGAACGTTTCTTCAAAAGAACCATCCCATTTATGGCTATCCAGAGACCTCAAAATAGTTCCCCTATGGCATCACTCTCAATAACCTTATTTGATTCCAACTTTGGGAGTTTACTGTGAATGTATAGGCTGTCCACACACCCCCCCATACACAGCTGGCCCGTACACAAAGACCAGGCTTCACACTGCAGTGTCGCAGTAAAGTCCCCCTTCACACAAACATAAGCACACACGCAAACACATAGGCACACACACACTTTTCATGCCACTTGACAGGACCCGTCCCATAATCCCTTGCCTCAATCAACAGACTGTAACATTCCTGCCTCTCGCCCAGGGCTGCCAACAGATGACATCACCATCACTGAGGGGTTTACAAGGTTTAGGGCTGGGGGGTACAGGGGGCTTGGTAGGGCGACCCCAGTTCAAAAGAGTGCTTCTCCGATGGGTGGACATCAAAACAGCATTGTAACCAACTGATAGGTTTTATAGGCCATTGAACATAAACAGAATGATTCAACTTTGTGAATGACTTGGGCGTCATGCTTGTAAATTAATGTGTGTGTGTGTGTGTGTGTGTGTGTGTGTGTGTGTGTGTGTGTGTGTGTGTGTGTGTGTGTGTGTGTGTGTGTGTGTGTGTGTGTGTGTGTGTGTGTGTGTGTGTGTGTGTGTGTGTGTGTGTGTATCAAATAAAATTTAATTTGACACGTGCCGAATACAACAGATTTTCTACCTTACCGTGAAATGCAAGCCCTTAACCAACAAGCCCTTAACCAACAATGCAGAGTTTTTAAAAAGAAAGTAAGAAAAATTTGCTTTCCTTGTTAATACGTTTGGGACAATCAGATGTGTTGTGACAAGGTAGAGTTTGGTAAAATACCAAGTCCATATTATGGCAAGAACAGCTCAAATAACCAAAGAGAAATGACAGTCCATCATTACCTTATTAAGATATTAAGGTCAGTCAATTCGGAAAATTCCAAGGACTTTAAAAGTTTCTTCAAGTGAAGTCGCAAACACCATCAAGCACTATGATGAAACTGGCTCTCATGAGGACCGCCACAGGAACGGAAGACCCAGAGTTACCTCTGCTGCAGAGGATAAATACATTAGAGTTACCAGCCCAAGTAAATGCTTTACAGAGTTCAAGTAACAGACACATCTCAACATCAGAGGAGACTGCGTGAATTAGGCCTTCATGGTCGAATTGCTGCAAAGAAACCACTACTAAAGGACACCAATAATAAGAAGAGACGTGATTGGACCAAGAAACACGAGCAATGGATATTAGACTGGTGGAAATCTGTCCTTTGGTCTGATGAGTCCACATTTGAGATTTTTGGTTCCAACCGCCGTGTCTTTGTGAGACGCAGAGTAGGTTAACGGATGATTGCTGCATGTGTGGTTCCCACCGTGAAGCATGGAGGAGGAGAAGGAGGATGGATGGTGTGGGGATGCTTTGCTGGTGACACTGTCAGTGAATTATTTAGAATTCAAGGCTCACTTAACCAGGATGGCTACCTCAGCATTCTGCAGCGATACGCCGTCCCATCTGGTTTGCGCTAAGTGGGACTATCATTTGTTTTTCAACAGGACAATGACCCAACAAACCTCCAGGCTGTGTAAGGGCTATTTGACCAAGAAGGAGAGTGATGCATCAGATGACCTGGCCTCCACAATCCCCCAAACTCAACCCAATTGAGATGGTTTGGGATGAGTTGGACTGCAGAGTGGAGGAAGAGCAGCCAACAAGTGCTCAGCATATGTGGGAACTCCTTCAAGACTGTTGGAAAAGCATTCCAGGTTAAACTTGTTGAGAGAATGCCAAAAGTGTGAAAAAAAAGGGTGGCTACTTTGAAGAATCTAAGATATAAAATATATTTTGATTTGTTTTACACTTTTTTTGGTTACAACATGACTCCATATGTGTTTTTTCATAGTTTTAATGTCTTCACTGTTATTCTACAATGTAGAAAATAGTAAAAATAAAGTAAAACCCTTGAATGAGTAGGTGTGTCCAAACTTTTGACTGGTACTGTTCATGTAGGTAGGGGTAAAGTGACTATGCATAGATAATAATCAGAGAGTAGTAGCAGCGTATGTGAAGAGTGTGAAGGAATGTGAATGTTTGTGTGTGTGTGTGTGTGGCGTCAATATGCATGTGTGTGTGTGTGAGATTTGTGTGTGAGTGTTGGAGTGCCAATGTAGTAGTATGTGTGATTGTGTGGTTAGAGTCCAGTGAGTGTACATTGAGCCTATGCAAGAGAGATTATTATTAATAATAAATAATAATAAAATATGGGGGTCAATAAAAATATTCCAGGTAGTCTTTTGATTAACTCTTCAACAGTCTTATGGCTTGGGGATAGAAGAAGTTATGGAGCGTTTTGGTCCCAGACATGGCGCTCCGGTACCACTTTCCATGCTGTAGTAGAGAGAACAGTCTATGACTAGGTTGGCTGGAGTCTTTGAACATTTTTAGGGACTTCCTCTGACACCGCCTGGTATAGAGGTCGAGGATGGTAGGAAACTCGGCCCAGTGATGTACTAGGGCGTTCGCATTACCCTCTGTAGCATCTTGCCGTCAGATACCGAGCAGTTGCCTTACGAAGCGGTGACGCAACCAGTCAGGATGCTCTTGATGGTGCAGCTGTAGAACTTCTTGAGCATATGACGTCCCATGCCAAATATTTTCAGCCTCCTTAGGGGAATAGGCATTGTCATGCCCTCTTCACTAGTGTCTTGGTGTGTTTGGACCATGATAGCACCTTTGTGATGTGGACACCAAGGAACTTGAAGCTCTCGACCCGCTCCACTACATTCCTGTCAACGTTAATGGTGACATGCTCGGCCCTCCTTTTACTGTAGTCCACGTTCAGTTCATTTGTCTTGCTCACGTTAAGGGAGTGGTTGTTGTCCTGGCACCATACTGCCAGGTCTCTGACCTCCTTCCTATAGGCTGTCTCATTGTCGTCTGTGATCAGGCCTACCACTGTTGTGTTGTCGGCAAACTTAATGATGGTGTTGGAGTCGTGCATGGCCACACAGTTGTGCGTGAACAGGGAGTACAGAATGCGACTAAGCATGCACTCCTGAGATGCCCCCGTGTTGAGGGTCAGCGTGGCGGATGTGTTGTTGCCTACCCTCACCACCTAGGGGTGGCCCGTCAGGAAGTCCAGAATCCAGTTGCAGTGGGAAGTGTTCAGTCCCAGGGTCCTTAGCTTACTGAGGAGGTCAGAGGGCACTATGGTGTTGAACGCTGAGCTGTAGTCAATGAACAGCATTCTCAAATAGGTTTTCCTTTTGTCCAGGTGGGAAAGGGCAGTGTGGAGTGCAATAGATATTGCGTAATCTGTGGATATGTTGGGGCGGTATGTGAATTGGAGTGGGTCTAGGGTTTCTGGAATGATGGTGTTGATGTGAGCCATGACCAGCCTTTCAAAGAATTTCATGGCTACAGATGTAAGCGCAACAGGAAGTCGTCTGGAACAGCTGGTGCTCTCATGCATGGTTCAGTGTTGATTGCCTCGAAGCGAGCATAGAATATATTTATCTCGTCTGTTATGCTCGCGTCACTGGGCAGATCTCGGCTGGGTTTCCCTTTGTAATCGATTTTAATTTGCCAACTCTGCCACAACCAACAAGCATCAGAGCCGGTGTAGTAGGATTCTATCTTAGTCCTGTATTGAAGCTTTGTCTGTTTGATGGTTGATCGGAGGGCATAGCAGAATTTCTTATAAGTGTCCGGATTAGTGTCCCACTCCTTGAAAGTGGCAGCTCTAGCCTGTAATTCAATGCAGATGTTGCCTGGAATCCATGGCTTCTGGTTGGGGCACTAATCAGAAGCCAGTGTATGGTCACTTTGGGGACAACGTTGTTAATACACTTATGAATGAAGCTGGTGACTGATGTGGTATAATCCTCAATGCCATGGGATGAATCCCAAAACATATTCCAATGTGTGCTAAGGAAACAGTCATGTAGCTTAGCATCTGCTTCATTGGACCACTTCCGTATTGAGAGCGTCACTGATACTTCCTGTTAGATTTTTTGCTTGTAAGCAGGAATCAGGAGGATACAGTTATGGACAGATTTGCCAAATGGAGGGAGAGGAAGAGCTTTGTACACGTGTGTGGAGTAAAGGTGATGTAGACTTTTTTGTAATATGTTTGTAGAAATTAAGTAAAACGGATTTCAGTTTTCCTGCATTAACGTCCCCAGCCACTAGGAGCACCGCCACTGGATGAGAATTGTCTTGTTTGCTTATGGCCTTATACAGCTCGTTGTGTGTGTATTTGTGTGTGTGAGCGTGCGTGCGTTCACATTTGAGACCCCTATGGCCATTTCCAGTTGAGACAAGCCTACCACAGAAGGTAAACTAATTGTATATGACCCCAAAACACACCCCATTGCATCATTATGTGGTACCATCTTCACTCTGACAATGTACACTGAGTGTACAAAACATTAGGAACACTCTTTCCATGACATAGACTCTTTTTTTTTTTTTTTTTTTTTTTTTTTTTTTGTGGGGTGACATAGACTCTTTCCATTACCTAGGCTGACCTGCAATGTTCCCTCTAAGCTGCGCGCGTAGAACTGCCGCAGAAGAAATATCCACCTATGCAGAGAAGGACGAGATTGAACTTCACTCAACTTTCTAGAGTTTTCCACCTTAGTTAACACTATCAACGTTTCCCTTTACTGTGGGAACTGTGATCGAATCAACACAACATTAGTCACTTTGAATGCAACACACCGAAACAAAATGAACTATGCAAGACTTAGTATGCAAAACTAACTATGCAAGAGATTTTGTTGTAGGCAGAACGAATTGGAGTAGGATTATATTGCATTGACACGCACGACTCAGCCTGTACTCTACACAGACCGGCGCGGCATAACCAATCAGCGGTGCAGTAGGCCTATATGCAAATAGACCATTGCCATATATGGATCTGTGCCATTCAGTTCGAACTGGACTGTGTTTACAGCATGACCGGTTGTGAGTAGATATGCTTGTTTTGAGATCAAAGAGAGTGCTGCATGTGTGCACATTTGTTCATATCTTTTGCTAGTTATTGAGTTATTAGCCCAGTTATAGATCATTTGTAATCAGCAATGATGGAGTGATTGCTTCCTACAAGAGCACAAAACATAACATTTCTACATTTCTCTTTACATGGTAAAGAGATTTTATTTTTTCTCTTAGAGTGTTGTATTTTCAGACAGGCTTGAATAGGCTAAGTTGCCAATAGGCAGAGGGTAGCATAATGTGTCTGATTCTCTGTAATAATGGTTTGGGAATAATAATGCATTTATTTTGTAAAGTGGTTTCTTGCATCAAACAACACAACAACATTTCCAGTCACCTCCTTGTCTGAAGGACAATGCATAAAAGGTTCATGTCAAGCCCTGAATGTTTTTTCAAAAGTCTCATGGAATGTAGGCCTACATTGAACACCACACATTGGCTGCTACTGTAGACTGAATGATAGAACAGCTATTTCCATGTTAAAATGTTATGGGATGCATTTTCTCCATTGTTTTTGATGATAGGCCACTCTGGTAGACTTACATTATGACCAAATAGCCACAGTAGCCTTCTAGACCACTGTCTAAAACTGTAACTTAAAGCAGGTACAGCCTTAGTGTTCACAGTAAACACGCTGGAAGTTGCACAGCATTTTCACAACGTTCAAGTTTGTGTCCAGCACACCTGAAATTTGCTCAGTGCCCAAAAAATGTTTAGGGAACATTGCTGACCAGGTGAATCCAGGTGAAATCAATGATCCCCTATTGATGTCACTTGTTAAATCCACGACAAATCAATGTAGAAGGGGAGCAGATAGGATAAAGAAGGATTTTTAAGCCATGAGACAATTGACACATGGATTGTGTGTGTGCCATTCAGAGGGTGTATGGGTAAGACTTAAGTGCCTTTGAACGGGGTATGGTAGTAGGTGCCAGGTACACCGGTTTGAGTGTGTCAAGAACTGCAACCCTGCTGGGTTTTTCACGCTCAACAGTTTCCCGTGTGTATCAAGAATGGTCCACCACCCAAAAGACATCTAGTCAACTTGACACAACTGTGGGAAGAATCGGAGTCCACATCGGCCAGCACACCTGTGGAATGATTGACACCTTGTAGAGTCCATGCAACGACAAATTGACGTTGTTCTGAAGGCAAAAAGGGGTGCAGCTCGATATTATGACGGTGTTCCTAATGTTTTCTACATTCAGTGTATGTATGTCTGTGAGTGACCCAAAAGTACCCTCTCCCCCATTTCGCCATTTTGTGATGAAAACCTTTCCCCAGCTCACCAGCCTTCTGACATCCAGAGCATCATATATATGATGTGAGGTAAAAAGTAAAGATAGAGAGAGGAGCCGGGATGTTTGGGACTGGGATAGATATGGCTGCGAAGCAGGCTTGCTCTCAGAGTGTAAACACTAGGACCCTCACTGGCTGCATTAAACACCAGGCTGCCCAGTGCCAACAGCCCAGCCCTGTTCAACACCTAGTGTTACTGGGCCTCTGTCCAACAAGGGGACCAATCAGAGGCCAGGGAACAGGAGTAGAATTGGGATTGGGACAAGAGTAGTACAGGGTAAAGAGAGAGAGAGGTGATGCGTTAGTGGTTGAGACCAGGGTTAAGGTTGCATCAGAATGTGGACATGCTAGGGTTAGTGTTCTGGTTGAGACCAGGGTTAAGGTTGCATCAGAATGTGGACATGCTAGGGTTAGTGTTCTGGTTGAGACCAGGGTTAAGGTTGCATCAGAATGTGGACATGCTAGGGTTAGTGTTCTGGTTGAGACCAGGGTTAAGGTTGCATCAGAATGTGGACATGCTAGGGTTAGTGTTCTGGTTGAGACCAGGGTTAAGGTTGCATCAGAATGTGGACATGCTAGGGTTAGTGTTCTGGTTGAGACCAGGGTTAAGGTTGCATCAGAATGTGGACATGCTAGGGTTAGTGTTCTGGTTGAGACCAGGGTTAAGGTTGCATCAGAATGTGGACATGCTAGGGTTAGTGTTCTGGTTGAGACCAGGGTTAAGGTTGCATCAGAATGTGGACATGCTAGGGTTAGTGTTCTGGTTGAGACTAGGGTTAAGGTTGCATCAGAATGTGGACATGCTAGGGTTAGTGTTCTGGTTGAGACCAGGGTTAAGGTTGCATCAGAATGTGGACATGCTAGGGTTAGTGTTCTGGTTGAGACCAGGGTTAAGGTTGCATCAGAATGTGGACATGCTAGGGTTAGTGTTCTGGTTGAGACCAGGGTTAAGGTTGCATCAGAATGTGGACATGCTAGGGTTAGTGTTCTGGTTGAGACCAGGGTTAAGGTTGCATCAGAATGTGGACATGCTAGGGTTAGTGTTCTGGTTGAGACCAGGGTTAAGGTTGCATCAGAATGTGGACATGCTAGGGTTAGTGTTCTGGTTGAGACCAGGGTTAAGGTTGCATCAGAATGTGGACATGCTAGGGTTAGTGTTCTGGTTGAGACTAGGGTTAAGGTTGCATCAGAATGTGGACATGCTAGGGTTAGTGTTCTGGTTGAGACCAGGGTTAAGGTTGCATCAGAATGTGGACATGCTAGGGTTAGTGTTCTGGTTGAGACCAGGGTTAAGGTTGCATCAGAATGTGGACATGCTAGGGTTAGTGTTCTGGTTGAGACCAGGGTTAAGGTTGCATCAGAATGTGGACATGCTAGGGTTAGTGTTCTGGTTGAGACCAGGGTTAAGGTTGCATCAGAATGTGGACATGCTAGGGTTAGTGTTCTGGTTGAGACCAGGGTTAAGGTTGCATCAGAATGTGGACATGCTAGGGTTAGTGTTCTGGTTGAGACCAGGGTTAAGGTTGCATCAGAATGTGGACATGCTAGGGTTAGTGTTCTGGTTGAGACCAGGGTTAAGGTTGCATCAGAATGTGGACATGCTAGGGTTAGTGTTCTGGTTGAGACCAGGGTTAAGGTTGCATCAGAATGTGGACATGCTAGGGTTAGTGTTCTGGTTGAGACCAGGGTTAAGGTTGCATCAGAATGTGGACATGCTAGGGTTAGTGTTCTGGTTGAGACCAGGGTTAAGGTTGCATCAGAATGTGGACATGCTAGGGTTAGTGTTCTGGTTGAGACCAGGGTTAAGGTTGCATCAGAATGTGGACATGCTAGGGTTAGTGTTCTGGTTGAGACCAGGGTTAAGGTTGCATCAGAATGTGGACATGCTAGGGTTAGTGTTCTGGTTGAGACTAGGGTTAAGGTTGCATCAGAATGTGGACATGCTAGGGTTAGTGTTCTGGTTGAGACCAGGGTTAAGGTTGCATCAGAATGTGGACATGCTAGGGTTAGTGTTCTGGTTGAGACCAGGGTTAAGGTTGCATCAGAATGTGGACATGCTAGGGTTAGTGTTCTGGTTGAGACCAGGGTTAAGGTTGCATCAGAATGTGGACATGCTAGGGTTAGTGTTCTGGTTGAGACCAGGGTTAAGGTTGCATCAGAATGTGGACATGCTAGGGTTAGTGTTCTGGTTGAGACCAGGGTTAAGGTTGCATCAGAATGTGGACATGCTAGGGTTAGTGTTCTGGTTGAGACTAGGGTTAAGGTTGCATCAGAATGTGGACATGCTAGGGTTAGTGTTCTGGTTGAGACCAGGGTTAAGGTTGCATCAGAATGTGGACATGCTAGGGTTAGTGTTCTGGTTGAGACCAGGGTTAAGGTTGCATCAGAATGTGGACATGCTAGGGTTAGTGTTCTGGTTGAGACCAGGGTTAAGGTTGCATCAGAATGTGGACATGCTAGGGTTAGTGTTCTGGTTGAGACCAGGGTTAAGGTTGCATCAGAATATGGACATGCTAGGGTTAGTGTTCTGGTTGAGACCAGGGTTAAGGTTGCATCAGAATGTGGACATGCTAGGGTTAGTGTTCTGGTTGAGACCAGGGTTAAGGTTGCATCAGAATATGGACATGCTAGGGTTAGTGTTCTGGTTGAGACCAGGGTTAAGGTTGCATCAGAATGTGGACATGCTAGGGTTAGTGTTCTGGTTGAGACCAGGGTTAAGGTTGCATCAGAATATGGACATGCTAGGGTTAGTGTTCTGGTTAGGAGGGAGAAAGCTATCAGGGAGGAGGGAGACATCTGTCAGTTAGGAGGGAGAAATCTAACAGGTAAGACAGAGACATCTATTAGTTAGCAGGGAGACATCTATCAGGTAGAACGGAGACATCTATCAGGTAGGACGGAGACATCTATCAGGTAGGACAAAGACATCTATCAGGTAGGACAGAGACATCAATCAGGTAGGACAGAGACATCTATCAGGTAGGACAGAGACATCTATCAGGTAGGAGGGAGACATCTGTCAGGTAGGACGGAAACATCTATCAGGTAGGAGGGAGACATCTGTCAGGTAGGACGGAAACATCTATCAGTTAGGAGGGAGACGTCTATCAGTTAGGAGGGAGACATCTATCAGGTAGGACGGAAACATCTATCAGGGAAGAGGGAGACATCTATCAGTTAGGACAGAAACATCTATCAGGGAAGAGGGAGACATCTGTCAGTTAGGACGGAAACATCTATCAGGTAGGTGATCTTCCTGTCTGGGTTGGCGACCCCCCTTGGGTTGTGCCGTGGTGGAGATCTTTGTGGGCTATACTCGGCCTTGTCTCAGGATGGTAAGTTGGTGGTTGAAGATATCCCTCTAGTGGTGTGGGGGCTGTGCCTTGGCAAAGTGGGTGGGGTTAAATCCCCACCCACTTTGGGGTTAAATCCCCACCCACAGGGCAAAATCAAGTTTTGCCCTGTCCGGGGGTATCATCGGATGGGGCCACAGTGTCTCCTGACCCCTCCTGTCTCAGCCTCCAGTATTTATGCTGCATTAGTTTAGTTTATGTGTCGGGGGGCTAGGGTCAGTTTGTTATATCTGGAGTACTTTTCCTGTCTTATCCGGTGTCCTGTGTGAATTTAAGTATGCTCTCTCTAATTCTCTCTTTCTCTCTTTCTTTCTCTCTCTCGGAGGACCTGAGCCCTAGGACCATGCCTCAGGACGACCTGACATGATGACTCCTTGCTGTCCCCAGTCCACCTGGCCGTGCTGCTGCTCCAGTTTCAACTGTTCTGACTGCGGCTATGGAACCCTGACCTGTTCACCGGACGTGCTACCTGTCCCAGACCTGCTGTTTTCAACTCTCTAGAGACCGCAGGAGCGGTAGAGATACTCTTAATGATCGGCTATGAAAAGCCAACTGACATTTACTCCTGAGGTGCTGCACCCTTGACAACTACTGTGATTATTATTATTTGACCATGCTGGTCATTTATGAACATTTGAACATCTTGGCCATGTTCTGTTATAATCTCCACCTGGCACAGCCAGAAGAGGACTGGCCACCCCTCATAGCCTGGTTCCTCTCTAGGTTTCTTCCTAGGTTTGGCCTTTCTAGGGAGTTTTTCCTAGCCACCGTGCTTCTACACCTGCATTGCTTGCTGTTTGGGGTTTTAGGCTGGGTTTCTGTACAGCACTTTGAGATATCAGCTGATGTACGAAGGGCTATATAAATACATTTGATTTGATTTGATTTGAGACATCTGTCAGGTAGGACGGAAACATCTATCAGGGAAGAGGGAGACATCTGTCAGTTAGGAGGTAGAGAGCAATCAGTTATTAGGGAAACAACTGTCTGTTAGGAGGGAGACATCTGTCAGTTAGGAGGTAGAGAGCAATCAGTTATTAGGGAAACAACTGTCTGTTAGGAGGGAGACATCTGTCAGTTAGGAGGTAGAGAGCAATCAGTTATTAGGGAAACAACTGTCTGTTAGGAGGGAGACATCTGTCAGTTAGGAGGTATTGTCTCACTTTTTATTGATCTCTCTAAGGCTTTTGATACAGTTGATCATGCTATACTAAGGCAGAGATTGTTGAGTGTAGGTCTTTTGGAGCATGCAGTTGCATGGTTTGCTAACTATCTGTCTGATAGAACTCAGTGCACTCAATTTGATGGGCTTATGTCTGTTAAATTGTCTGTCCTTACTGGTGTGCCCCAAGGCTCTGTACTTGGTCCTCTCTTATTCACTATTTATATAAATGATTTAGACAAAAATGTTCAAAATGCACAACTTCATTTTTATGCTGATAATACTGTTATTTACTGTTGTGCCTCGTCTCTTACAAAAGCTTTCCAGAACTTGCAAACTGCTTTTTATACTGTTCAACATACCTTGTGTCAATTGAAGCTTATCCTCAATACTGACAAAACTAAACTAATGGTGTTTTCTATTGCAAGAAATAGACCTCTGAACCTTTCACCTATTACTACCTGTCAGGGCAAGGAGATTGAGTTTGTAATCTCATATAAATATCTTGGAATTCTAATTGATGACGGCCTCTCTTTTAAATTGCATATTCAACAACTTACAAAAAAATTGAAGCTAAAATTGGAATTTTATTTTAGGAATAAGGCCTGTTTTTCTTTTGAAGCCAGAAGGAGGCTAGTATCAGCTACATGTATGCCTTTACTAGACTATGGGGATATTTTATATATGAATGCTTCCGCTCAGTGTTTGAGATCAATTGACACTCTTTACCATGGCACTTTGAGATTTATTTTAAACTGCAAAACCCTTACGCACCACTGCACTTTGTATACCAGGGTTGGCTGGCCTTCTCTAGTCACTCGTAGGCTCAGTCACTGGTATACTTTTATTTACAAAGCCATTATGGGTTTACTACCTTTTTATTTGGGCATTTGTATTGTTCAGAAATGTGGTGGGTACTCTCTTCGTTCGCTGGACTTTATCCTGCTAACTGTTCCAAATGTCCGAACTGAATTTGGTAAAAGGGCTTTTATGTACTCTGCGCCATCGTCTTGGAACACCTTACAAAATACTTTTAAACTGGAAGAACTTGTCCCGATTGGTGTTTTTAAATCACTGATGAAGGAATTTGAGGCTGATTCCCTGACCTGTCAATGTTTTTAATTTGCTGTTTTTGATTTTGTTATACTCTCGTAAATTCAATGGTTTTTACTAGATTACTTGTAGTTTTTCATGTTGTCTGTCTGTAATTTTTGTAATGACTTGGTGCTGCCTATCTTGGCTAGGACGCTCTTGAAAAATAGATTTTAAATCTCAATGAGCCCTTCCTGGTTAAATAAAGTTTAAATAAAAAATAAATAAAATTGAACTATCAGTTAGGAGGGAGACATCTGTCAGTTAGGAGTGAGACATCTATCAGTTAGGAGGGAGACATCTGTCAGTTAGGAGGGAGACATCTGTCAGTTAGGAGGGAGACAACTATCAGGTAGGAGGGAGACATCTGTCAGTTAGGAGGGAGACATCTATCAGTTAGGAGGGAGACATCTATCAGGTAGGAGGGAGACATCTATCAGTTAGGAGGGAGACATCTATCAGTTAGGAGGGAGACATCTGTCAGTTAGGAGGGAGACATCTGTCAGTTAGGAGGGAGACAACTATCAGGTAGGAGGGAGACATCTGTCAGTTAGGAGGGAGACAACTATCAGGTAGGAGGGAGACATCTGTCAGTTAGGAGGGAGACATCTATCAGTTAGGAGGGAGACATCTATCAGGTAGGAGGGAGACATCTATCAGTTAGGAGGGAGACATCTATCAGTTAGGAGGGAGACATCTGTCTGTTAGAAGGGAGACATCTGTCTGTTAGGAGGTAGACATGTATCAGGTAGGACAGAGACATCAGGTAGGAGGGAGACATCTGTCAGTTAGGAGGGAGACATCTATCAGGTAGGAGGGAGACATCTATCAGGTAGGAGGGAGACATCTATCAGGTAGGACAGAGACATCTATCAGGTAGGACGGAGACATCTATCAGTTAAGAGGGAGACATCTATCAGGTAGGAGGGAGACATCTATCAGGTAGGACGGAGACATCTATCAGTTAGAAGGGAGACATCTATCAGGTAGGACGGAGACATCTATCAGGTAGGAGGGAGACATCTATCAGGTAGAAGGGAGACATCTATCAGGTAGGACGGAGACATCTATCAGGTAGGAGGGAGACATCTATCAGTTAGGAGGGAGACATCTATCAGTTAGGAAGGAGACATCTATCAGTTAGGAGGGAGACATCTATCAGTTAGGAGTGAGACATCTGTCAGTTAGGAGGGAGACATCTATCAGGTAGGAGGGAGACATCTATCAGTTAGGAGGGAGACATCTATCAGTTAGGAGGGAGACATCTATCAGTTAGGAGGGAGACATCTATCAGTTAGGAGGGAGACATCTGTCAGTTAGGAGGGAGACATCTATCAGTTAGGAGGGAGAAATCTATCAGTTAGGAGTGAGTCATCTGTCTGTTAGGAGGGAGACATCTATCAGTTAGGAGGGAGACATCTATCAGTTAGGAGGGAGACATCTATCAGTTAGGAGGGAGACATCTGTCAGTTAGGAGGGAGACATCTGTCAGTTAGGAGGGAGACATCTATCAGGTAGGAGGGAGACATCTATCAGTTAGGAGGGAGACATCTATCAGTTAGGAGGGAGACATCTATCAGTTAGGAGGGAGACATCTATCAGGTAGGAGGGAGACATCTATCAGTTAGGAGGGAGACATCTATCAGGTAGGAGGGAGACATCTATCAGTTAGGAGGGAGACATCTATCAGTTAGGAGGGAGACATCTATCAGTTAGGAGGGAGACATCTATCAGTTAGGAGGGAGACATCTATCAGGTAGGAGGGAGACATCTGTCAGTTAGGAGGGAGACATCTATCAGTTAGGAAGGAGACATCTATCAGTTAGGAGGGAGACATCTATCAGTTAGGATGGAGACATCTATCAGGTAGGAGGGAGACATCTGTCTGTTAGGAGGGAGACATCTATCAGGTAGGAAGGAGACATCTATCAGTTAGGAGGGAGACATCTGTCTGGTAGGAGGGAGACATCTGTCTGTTAGGAGAGAGACATCTATCAGGTAGGACGGAGACATCTATCAGTTAGGATGGAGACATCTGTCTGTTAGGAAGGAGACATCTATCAGTTAGGAAGGAGACATCTATCAGTTAGGAGGGAGACATCTGTCTGGTAGGAGGGAGACATCTGTCTGTTAGGAGGGAGACATCTATCAGGTAGGACGGAGACATCTATCAGTTAGGATGGAGACATCTATCAGTTAGGAAGGAGACATCTATCAGGTAGGAGGGAGACATCTGTCTGTTAGGAGGGAGACATCTGTCTGTTAGGAGGGAGACATCTATCAGGTAGGACGGAGACATCTATCAGTTAGGAGGGAGACATCTATCAGTTAGGAGGGAGACATCTGTCTGTTAGGAGGGAGACATCTATCAGGTAGGACGGAGACATCTGTCTGTTAGGAGGGAGACATCTATCAGGTAGGAGGGAGACATCTATCAGTTAGGAGGGAGACATCTATCAGGTAGGAGGGAGACATCTATCAGTTAGGAGGGAGACATCTGTCTGTTAGGAGGGAGAGATCTATCAGTTAGGAGGGAGACATCTATCAGTTAGGAGGGAGACATCTATCAGTTAGGAGGGAGACATCTATCAGTTAGGAGGGAGACATCTATCAGTTAGGAGGGAGACATCTGTCTGTTAGGAGGGAGACATCTATCAGGTAGGAGGGAGACATCTATCAGTTAGGAGGGAGACATCTATCAGTTAGGAGGGAGACATCTAGCAGTTAGGAGGGAGACATCTAGCAGTTAGGAGGGAGACATCTGTCTGTTAGGAGGGAGACATCTATCAGGTAGGACGGAGACATCTGTCTGTTAGGAGGGAGACATCTATCAGGTAGGAGGGAGACATCTATCAGTTAGGAGGGAGACATCTATCAGTTAGGAGGGAGACATCTATCAGTTAGGAGGGAGACATCTGTCTGTTAGGAGGGAGACATCTATCAGGTAGGAGGGAGACATCTATCAGTTAGGAGGGAGACATCTATCAGTTAGGAGGGAGACATCTAGCAGTTAGGAGGGAGACATCTAGCAGTTAGGAGGGAGACATCTGTCTGTTAGGAGGGAGACATCTATCAGGTAGGACGGAGACATCTGTCTGTTAGGAGGGAGACATCTATCAGGTAGGAGGGACACATCTATCAGTTAGGAGGGAGACATCTATCAGGTAGGAGGGAGACATCTATCAGTTAGGAGGGAGACATCTGTCTGTTAGGAGGGAGAGATCTATCAGTTAGGAGGGAGACATCTATCAGTTAGGAGGGAGACATCTATCAGTTAGGAGGGAGACATCTATCAGTTAGGAGGGAGACATCTATCAGTTAGGAGGGAGACATCTATCAGTTAGGAGGGAGACATCTGTCTGTTAGGAGGGAGACATCTATCAGGTAGGACGGAGACATCTGTCTGTTAGGAGGGAGACATCTATCAGGTAGGAGGGAGACATCTATCAGTTAGGAGGGAGACATCTATCAGGTAGGAGGGAGACATCTATCAGTTAGGAGGGAGACATCTGTCTGTTAGGAGGGAGAGATCTATCAGTTAGGAGGGAGACATCTATCAGTTAGGAGGGAGACATCTATCAGTTAGGAGGGAGACATCTATCAGTTAGGAGGGAGACATCTATCAGTTAGGAGGGAGACATCTGTCTGTTAGGAGGGAGACATCTATCAGTTAGGAAGGAGACATCTGTCTGTTAGGAGGGAGACATCTGTCTGTTAGGAGGGAGACATCTATCAGTTAGGAGGGAGACATCTATCAGTTAGGAGGGAGACATCTGTCAGTTAGGAGGGAGACATCTATCAGGTAGGAGGGAGACATCTGTCTGTTAGGAGGGAGACATCTATCAGTTAGGAGGGAGACATCTATCAGTTAGGAGGGAGACATCTATCAGTTAGGAGGGAGACATCTATCAGTTAGGAGGGAGACATCTGTCAGTTAGGAGGGAGACATCTATCAGGTAGGAGGGAGACATCTATCAGTTAGGAAGGAGACATCTATCAGTTAGGAAGGAGACATCTATCAGTTAGGAGGGAGACATCTATCAGGTAGGAGGGAGACATCTGTCAGTTAGGAGGGAGACATCTATCAGGTAGGAGGGAGACATCTATCAGTTAGGAGGGAGACATCTATCAGTTAGGAGGGAGACATCTGTCAGTTAGGAGGGAGACATCTGTCAGTTAGGAGGGAGACATCTATCAGGTAGGAGGGAGACATCTATCAGTTAGGAGGGAGACATCTATCAGTTAGGAGGGAGACATCTATCAGGTAGGAGGGAGACATCTATCAGTTAGGAGGGAGACATCTGTCTGTTAGGAGGGAGAGATCTATCAGTTAGGAGGGAGACATCTATCAGTTAGGAGGGAGACATCTATCAGTTAGGAGGGAGACATCTATCAGTTAGGAGGGAGACATCTATCAGTTAGGAGGGAGACATCTGTCTGTTAGGAGGGAGACATCTATCAGGTAGGAGGGAGACATCTATCAGTTAGGAGGGAGACATCTATCAGTTAGGAGGGAGACATCTAGCAGTTAGGAGGGAGACATCTAGCAGTTAGGAGGGAGACATCTGTCTGTTAGGAGGGAGACATCTATCAGGTAGGACGGAGACATCTGTCTGTTAGGAGGGAGACATCTATCAGGTAGGAGGGACACATCTATCAGTTAGGAGGGAGACATCTATCAGTTAGGAGGGAGACATCTATCAGTTAGGAGGGAGACATCTATCAGTTAGGAGGGAGACATCTATCAGTTAGGAGGGAGACATCTATCAGTTAGGAGGGAGACATCTATCAGTTAGGAGGGAGACATCTGTCTGTTAGGAGGGAGACATCTATCAGGTAGGACGGAGACATCTGTCTGTTAGGAGGGAGACATCTATCAGGTAGGAGGGAGACATCTATCAGTTAGGAGGGAGACATTTATCAGGTAGGAGGGAGACATCTATCAGTTAGGAGGGAGACATCTGTCTGTTAGGAGGGAGAGATCTATCAGTTAGGAGGGAGACATCTATCAGTTAGGAGGGAGACATCTATCAGTTAGGAGGGAGACATCTATCAGTTAGGAGGGAGACATCTATCAGTTAGGAGGGAGACATCTGTCTGTTAGGAGGGAGACATCTATCAGTTAGGAAGGAGACATCTGTCTGTTAGGAGGGAGACATCTGTCTGTTAGGAGGGAGACATCTATCAGTTAGGAGGGAGACATCTGTCAGTTAGGAGGGAGACATCTATCAGGTAGGAGGGAGACATCTGTCTGTTAGGAGGGAGACATCTATCAGTTAGGAGGGAGACATCTATCAGTTAGGAGGGAGACATCTATCAGTTAGGAGGGAGACATCTATCAGTTAGGAGGGAGACATCTGTCAGTTAGGAGGGAGACATCTATCAGGTAGGAGGGAGACATCTATCAGTTAGGAAGGAGACATCTATCAGTTAGGAAGGAGACATCTATCAGTTAGGAGGGAGACATCTATCAGGTAGGAGGGAGACATCTGTCAGTTAGGAGGGAGACATCTATCAGGTAGGAGGGAGACATCTATCAGTTAGGAGGGAGACATCTATCAGTTAGGAGGGAGACATCTATCAGTTAGGAGGGAGACATCTATCAGTTAGGAGGGAGACATCTATCAGGTAGGAGGGAGACATCTGTCAGTTAGGAGGGAGACATCTATCAGTTAGGAAGGAGACATCTATCAGTTAGGAGGGAGACATCTATCAGTTAGGATGGAGACATCTATCAGGTAGGAGGGAGACATCTGTCTGTTAGGAGGGAGACATCTATCAGGTAGGAAGGAGACATCTATCAGTTAGGAGGGAGACATCTGTCTGGTAGGAGGGAGACATCTGTCTGTTAGGAGAGAGACATCTATCAGGTAGGACGGAGACATCTATCAGTTAGGATGGAGACATCTGTCTGTTAGGAAGGAGACATCTATCAGTTAGGAAGGAGACATCTATCAGTTAGGAGGGAGACATCTGTCTGGTAGGAGGGAGACATCTGTCTGTTAGGAGGGAGACATCTATCAGGTAGGACGGAGACATCTATCAGTTAGGATGGAGACATCTATCAGTTAGGAAGGAGACATCTATCAGGTAGGAGGGAGACATCTGTCTGTTAGGAGGGAGACATCTGTCTGTTAGGAGGGAGACATCTATCAGGTAGGACGGAGACATCTATCAGTTAGGAGGGAGACATCTATCAGTTAGGAGGGAGACATCTGTCTGTTAGGAGGGAGACATCTATCAGGTAGGACGGAGACATCTGTCTGTTAGGAGGGAGACATCTATCAGGTAGGAGGGAGACATCTATCAGTTAGGAGGGAGACATCTATCAGGTAGGAGGGAGACATCTATCAGTTAGGAGGGAGACATCTGTCTGTTAGGAGGGAGAGATCTATCAGTTAGGAGGGAGACATCTATCAGTTAGGAGGGAGACATCTATCAGTTAGGAGGGAGACATCTATCAGTTAGGAGGGAGACATCTATCAGTTAGGAGGGAGACATCTGTCTGTTAGGAGGGAGACATCTATCAGGTAGGAGGGAGACATCTATCAGTTAGGAGGGAGACATCTATCAGTTAGGAGGGAGACATCTAGCAGTTAGGAGGGAGACATCTAGCAGTTAGGAGGGAGACATCTGTCTGTTAGGAGGGAGACATCTATCAGGTAGGACGGAGACATCTGTCTGTTAGGAGGGAGACATCTATCAGGTAGGAGGGAGACATCTATCAGTTAGGAGGGAGACATCTATCAGTTAGGAGGGAGACATCTATCAGTTAGGAGGGAGACATCTGTCTGTTAGGAGGGAGACATCTATCAGGTAGGAGGGAGACATCTATCAGTTAGGAGGGAGACATCTATCAGTTAGGAGGGAGACATCTAGCAGTTAGGAGGGAGACATCTAGCAGTTAGGAGGGAGACATCTGTCTGTTAGGAGGGAGACATCTATCAGGTAGGACGGAGACATCTGTCTGTTAGGAGGGAGACATCTATCAGGTAGGAGGGACACATCTATCAGTTAGGAGGGAGACATCTATCAGGTAGGAGGGAGACATCTATCAGTTAGGAGGGAGACATCTGTCTGTTAGGAGGGAGAGATCTATCAGTTAGGAGGGAGACATCTATCAGTTAGGAGGGAGACATCTATCAGTTAGGAGGGAGACATCTATCAGTTAGGAGGGAGACATCTATCAGTTAGGAGGGAGACATCTATCAGTTAGGAGGGAGACATCTGTCTGTTAGGAGGGAGACATCTATCAGGTAGGACGGAGACATCTGTCTGTTAGGAGGGAGACATCTATCAGGTAGGAGGGAGACATCTATCAGTTAGGAGGGAGACATCTATCAGGTAGGAGGGAGACATCTATCAGTTAGGAGGGAGACATCTGTCTGTTAGGAGGGAGAGATCTATCAGTTAGGAGGGAGACATCTATCAGTTAGGAGGGAGACATCTATCAGTTAGGAGGGAGACATCTATCAGTTAGGAGGGAGACATCTATCAGTTAGGAGGGAGACATCTGTCTGTTAGGAGGGAGACATCTATCAGTTAGGAAGGAGACATCTGTCTGTTAGGAGGGAGACATCTGTCTGTTAGGAGGGAGACATCTATCAGTTAGGAGGGAGACATCTATCAGTTAGGAGGGAGACATCTGTCAGTTAGGAGGGAGACATCTATCAGGTAGGAGGGAGACATCTGTCTGTTAGGAGGGAGACATCTATCAGTTAGGAGGGAGACATCTATCAGTTAGGAGGGAGACATCTATCAGTTAGGAGGGAGACATCTATCAGTTAGGAGGGAGACATCTGTCAGTTAGGAGGGAGACATCTATCAGGTAGGAGGGAGACATCTATCAGTTAGGAAGGAGACATCTATCAGTTAGGAAGGAGACATCTATCAGTTAGGAGGGAGACATCTATCAGGTAGGAGGGAGACATCTGTCAGTTAGGAGGGAGACATCTATCAGGTAGGAGGGAGACATCTATCAGTTAGGAGGGAGACATCTATCAGTTAGGAGGGAGACATCTGTCAGTTAGGAGGGAGACATCTGTCAGTTAGGAGGGAGACATCTATCAGGTAGGAGGGAGACATCTATCAGTTAGGAGGGAGACATCTATCAGTTAGGAGGGAGACATCTATCAGGTAGGAGGGAGACATCTATCAGTTAGGAGGGAGACATCTGTCTGTTAGGAGGGAGAGATCTATCAGTTAGGAGGGAGACATCTATCAGTTAGGAGGGAGACATCTATCAGTTAGGAGGGAGACATCTATCAGTTAGGAGGGAGACATCTATCAGTTAGGAGGGAGACATCTGTCTGTTAGGAGGGAGACATCTATCAGGTAGGAGGGAGACATCTATCAGTTAGGAGGGAGACATCTATCAGTTAGGAGGGAGACATCTAGCAGTTAGGAGGGAGACATCTAGCAGTTAGGAGGGAGACATCTGTCTGTTAGGAGGGAGACATCTATCAGGTAGGACGGAGACATCTGTCTGTTAGGAGGGAGACATCTATCAGGTAGGAGGGACACATCTATCAGTTAGGAGGGAGACATCTATCAGTTAGGAGGGAGACATCTATCAGTTAGGAGGGAGACATCTATCAGTTAGGAGGGAGACATCTATCAGTTAGGAGGGAGACATCTATCAGTTAGGAGGGAGACATCTATCAGTTAGGAGGGAGACATCTGTCTGTTAGGAGGGAGACATCTATCAGGTAGGACGGAGACATCTGTCTGTTAGGAGGGAGACATCTATCAGGTAGGAGGGAGACATCTATCAGTTAGGAGGGAGACATTTATCAGGTAGGAGGGAGACATCTATCAGTTAGGAGGGAGACATCTGTCTGTTAGGAGGGAGAGATCTATCAGTTAGGAGGGAGACATCTATCAGTTAGGAGGGAGACATCTATCAGTTAGGAGGGAGACATCTATCAGTTAGGAGGGAGACATCTATCAGTTAGGAGGGAGACATCTGTCTGTTAGGAGGGAGACATCTATCAGTTAGGAAGGAGACATCTGTCTGTTAGGAGGGAGACATCTGTCTGTTAGGAGGGAGACATCTATCAGTTAGGAGGGAGACATCTGTCAGTTAGGAGGGAGACATCTATCAGGTAGGAGGGAGACATCTGTCTGTTAGGAGGGAGACATCTATCAGTTAGGAGGGAGACATCTATCAGTTAGGAGGGAGACATCTATCAGTTAGGAGGGAGACATCTATCAGTTAGGAGGGAGACATCTGTCAGTTAGGAGGGAGACATCTATCAGGTAGGAGGGAGACATCTATCAGTTAGGAAGGAGACATCTATCAGTTAGGAAGGAGACATCTATCAGTTAGGAGGGAGACATCTATCAGGTAGGAGGGAGACATCTGTCAGTTAGGAGGGAGACATCTATCAGGTAGGAGGGAGACATCTATCAGTTAGGAGGGAGACATCTATCAGTTAGGAAGGAGACATCTATCAGTTAGGACAGAGACATCTATCAGTTAGGAGGGAGACATCTTTCTGTTAGGAGGGAGACTTCTATCAGGTAGGACGGAGACATCTATCAGTTAGGAAGGAGACATCTGTCTGTTAGGAGGGAGACATCTGTCTGTTAGGAGGGAGAAATCTGTCAGTTAGGAGGGAGAAATCTATCAGTTAGGAGGGAGACATCTATCAGTTAGGAGGGAGACATCTATCAGGTAGGAGGGAGACATCTGTCAGTTAGGAGGGAGACATCTATCAGTTAGGAAGGAGACATCTATCAGGTAGAAGGGAGACATCTGTCTGTTAGGAGGGAGACATCTATCAGTTAGGAAGGAAACATCTGTCTGTTAGGAAGGAGACATCTATCAGTTAGGAAGGAGACATCTGTCAGGTAGGACGGAGACATCTATCAGTTAGGAAGGAGACATCTGTCTGTTAGGAGGGAGACATCTATCAGTTAGGAGGGAGACATCTGTCAGTTAGGAGGGAGACATCTATCAGTTAGGAAGGAGACATCTATCAGGTAGGACGGAGACATCTATCAGTTAGGAAGGAGACATCTGTCAGGTAGGACGGAGACATCTATCAGTTAGGAAGGAGACATCTATCAGGTAGAAGGGAGACATCTGTCTGTTAGGAGGGAGACATCTATCAGTTAGGAGGTAGACATCTGTCAGTTAGGAGGGAGAAATCTATCAGTTAGGAGGGAGACATCTATCAGTTAGGAGGGAGACATCTATCAGTTAGGAGGGATACATCTATCAGGTAGGAGGGAGACATCTATCAGGTAGGAGGGAGACATCTATCAGTTAGGAGGGAGACATCTATCAGTTAGGAGTGAGTCATCTATCAGGTAGGAGGGAGACATCTATCAGTTAGGAGGGAGACATCTGTCTGTTAGGAAGGAGACATCTATCAGTTAGGAAGGAGACATCTATCAGGTAGAAGGGAGACATCTGTCAGTTAGGAGGGAGACATCTATCAGGTAGAAGGGAGACATCTGTCTGTTAGGAGGGAGACATCTGTCTGTTAGGAAGGAGACATCTATCAGTTAGGAAGGAGACATCTATCAGGTAGGACGGAGACATCTATCAGTTAGGAAGGAGACATCTGTCTGTTAGGAGGGAGACATCTATCAGTTAGGAGGGAGACATCTGTCAGTTAGGAGGGAGACATCTATCAGTTAGGAAGGAGACATCTATCAGGTAGGACGGAGACATCTATCAGTTAGGAAGGAGACATCTGTCAGGTAGGACGGAGACATCTATCAGTTAGGAAGGAGACATCTATCAGGTAGAAGGGAGACATCTGTCTGTTAGGAGGGAGACATCTATCAGTTAGGAGGTAGACATCTGTCAGTTAGGAGGGAGAAATCTATCAGTTAGGAGGGAGACATCTATCAGGTAGGAGGGAGACATCTATCAGTTAGGAGGGATACATCTATCAGGTAGGAGGGAGACATCTATCAGGTAGGAGGGAGACATCTATCAGTTAGGAGGGAGACATCTATCAGTTAGGAGTGAGTCATCTATCAGGTAGGAGGGAGACATCTATCAGTTAGGAGGGAGACATCTGTCTGTTAGGAAGGAGACATCTATCAGTTAGGAAGGAGACATCTATCAGGTAGAAGGGAGACATCTGTCAGTTAGGAGGGAGACATCTATCAGGTAGAAGGGAGACATCTGTCTGTTAGGAGGGAGACATCTGTCTGTTAGGAAGGAGACATCTATCAGTTAGGAAGGAGACATCTATCAGGTAGAAGGGAGACATCTGTCAGTTAGGAGGGAGACATCTGTCTGTTAGGAAGGAGACATCTGTCAGGTAGGACGGAGACATCTATCAGTTAGGAAGGAGACATCTGTCTGTTAGGAGGGAGACATGTGTCTGTTAGGAAGGAGACATCTGTCTGTTAGGAGGGAGACATCTGTCTGTTAGGAGGGAGACATCTATCAGTTAGGAGGGAGACATCTATCAGTTAGGAAGGAGACATCTATCAGTTAGGAAGGAGACATCTGTCTGTTAGGAGGGAGACATCTATCAGTTAGGAGGGAGACATCTATCAGTTAGGAGGGAGACATCTGTCAGGTAGGAGGGAGACACCTATCAGTTAGGAAGGAGACATCTATCAGTTAGGAAGGAGACATCTGTCAGTTAGGAGGGAGACATCTGTCAGTTAGGAAGGAGACATCTATCAGTTAGGAGGAAGACATTTATCAGTTAGGAGGGAGACATCTGTCTGTTAGGACAGAGACATCTATCAGGTAGGAGGGAGACATCTATCAGGTAGGACGGAGACATCTATCAGGTAGAAGGGAGACATCTGTCTGTTAGGAGGGAGACATCTATCAGTTAGGAAGGAGACAACTATCAGTTAGGAGGGAGACAACTATCAGTTAGGAGGGAGACATCTGTCAGTTAGGAAGGAGACATCTATCAGTTAGGAGGGAGACATCTATCAGGTAGAAGGGAGACATCTATCAGTTAGGAGGGAGACATCTATCAGTTAGGAGGGAGACATCTATCAGGTAGAAGGGAGACATCTATCAGTTAGGAGGGAGACATCTATCAGTTAGGAGGGAGACATCTATCAGGTAGAAGGGAGACATCTATCAGGTAGGAGGGAGACATCTATCAGGTAGGAGGGAGACATCTATCAGTTAGGAGGGAGACATCTATCAGTTAGGAGGGAGACATCTATCAGTTAGGAGGGAGACATCTATCAGTTAGGAGGGAGACAACTATCAGGTAGGAGGGAGACATCTGTCAGTTAGGAGGGAGACATCTATCAGTTAGGAGGGAGACATCTGTCTGTTAGGAGGGAGACATCTATCAGTTAGGAGGGAGACATCTATCAGTTAGGAGGGAGACATCTATCAGTTAGGAGTGAGTCATCTATCAGTTAGGAGGGAGACATCTATCAGGTAGGAGGGAGACATCTATCAGTTAGGAGGGAGACATCTATCAGGTAGGAGGGAGACATCTATCAGTTAGGAGGGAGTCATCTATCAGTTAGGAGGGAGACATCTATCAGGTAGGAGGGAGACATCTATCAGTTAGGAGGGAGACATCTATCAGGTAGGAAGGAGACATCTATCAGTTAGGAAGGAGACATCTATCAGTTAGGAAGGAGACATCTATCAGTTAGGAAGGAGACATCTATCAGGTAGGAGTGAGTCATCTGTCTGTTAGGAGGGAGACATCTATCAGTTAGGAGGTAGACATCTGTCAGTTAGGAGGGAGAAATCTATCAGTTAGGAGGGAGACATCTATCAGGTAGGAGGGAGACATCTATCAGTTAGGAGGGATACATCTATCAGGTAGGAGGGAGACATCTATCAGGTAGGAGGGAGACATCTATCAGTTAGGAGGGAGACATCTATCAGTTAGGAGTGAGTCATCTATCAGGTAGGAGGGAGACATCTATCAGTTAGGAGGGAGACATCTGTCTGTTAGGAAGGAGACATCTATCAGTTAGGAAGGAGACATCTATCAGGTAGAAGGGAGACATCTGTCAGTTAGGAGGGAGACATCTATCAGGTAGAAGGGAGACATCTGTCTGTTAGGAGGGAGACATCTGTCTGTTAGGAAGGAGACATCTATCAGTTAGGAAGGAGACATCTATCAGGTAGAAGGGAGACATCTGTCAGTTAGGAGGGAGACATCTGTCTGTTAGGAAGGAGACATCTGTCAGGTAGGACGGAGACATCTATCAGTTAGGAAGGAGACATCTGTCTGTTAGGAGGGAGACATGTGTCTGTTAGGAAGGAGACATCTGTCTGTTAGGAGGGAGACATCTGTCTGTTAGGAGGGAGACATCTATCAGTTAGGAGGGAGACATCTATCAGTTAGGAAGGAGACATCTATCAGTTAGGAAGGAGACATCTGTCTGTTAGGAGGGAGACATCTGTCTGTTAGGAGGGAGACATCTATCAGTTAGGAGGGAGACATCTATCAGTTAGGAGGGAGACATCTATCAGGTAGAAGGGAGACATCTATCAGTTAGGAAGGAGACATCTATCAGTTAGGAAGGAGACATCTGTCAGTTAGGAGGGAGACATCTGTCAGTTAGGAAGGAGACATCTATCAGTTAGGAGGAAGACATTTATCAGTTAGGAGGGAGACATCTGTCTGTTAGGACAGAGACATCTATCAGGTAGGAGGGAGACATCTATCAGGTAGGACGGAGACATCTATCAGGTAGAAGGGAGACATCTGTCTGTTAGGAGGGAGACATCTATCAGTTAGGAAGGAGACAACTATCAGTTAGGAGGGAGACAACTATCAGTTAGGAGGGAGACATCTGTCAGTTAGGAAGGAGACATCTATCAGTTAGGAGGGAGACATCTATCAGGTAGAAGGGAGACATCTATCAGTTAGGAGGGAGACATCTATCAGGTAGAAGGGAGACATCTATCAGTTAGGAGGGAGACATCTATCAGTTAGGAGGGAGACATCTATCAGGTAGAAGGGAGACATCTATCAGGTAGGAGGGAGACATCTATCAGGTAGGAGGGAGACATCTATCAGTTAGGAGGGAGACATCTATCAGGTAGGAGGGAGACATCTATCAGTTAGGAGGGAGACAACTATCAGGTAGGAGGGAGACATCTGTCAGTTAGGAGGGAGACATCTATCAGTTAGGAGGGAGACATCTGTCTGTTAGGAGGGAGACATCTATCAGTTAGGAGGGAGACATCTATCAGTTAGGAGTGAGACATCTATCAGTTAGGAGTGAGTCATCTATCAGTTAGGAGGGAGACATCTATCAGGTAGGAGGGAGACATCTATCAGTTAGGAGGGAGACATCTATCAGGTAGGAGGGAGACATCTATCAGTTAGGAGGGAGACATCTATCAGTTAGGAAGGAGACATCTATCAGTTAGGAAGGAGACATCTATCAGTTAGGAAGGAGACATCTATCAGTTAGGAAGGAGACATCTATCAGTTAGGAAGGAGACATCTATCAGTTAGGAAGGAGACATCTATCAGGTAGGAGTGAGTCATCTATCGGTTAGGAAGGAGACATCTATCAGTTAGGAAGGAGACATCTATCAGTTAGGAAGGAGACATCTATCAGTTAGGAAGGAGACATCTATCAGTTAGGAAGGAGACATCTATCAGTTAGGAAGGAGACATCTATCAGTTAGGAAGGAGACATCTGTCAGTTAGGAGGGAGACATCTGTCTGTTAGGAAGGAGACATCTATCAGTTAGGAAGGAGACATCTGTCAGTTAGGAGGGAGACATCTGTCTGTTAGGAAGGAGTCATCTATCAGTTAGGAAGGAGACAACTATCAGTTAGGAAGGAGACATCTATCAGTTAGGAAGGAGACATCTATCAGTTAGGAAGGAGACATCTATCAGTTAGGAAGGAGACATCTATCAGTTAGGAGTGAGTCATCTATCAGTTAGGAAGGAGACATCTATCAGGTAGGAGGGAGACATCTGTCTGTTAGGAGGGAGACATCTATCAGGTAGGAGGGAGACATCTGTCAGTTAGGAAGGAGACATCTATCAGTTAGGAAGGAGACATCTATCAGTTAGGAGGGAGACATCTATCAGTTAGGAAGGAGACATCTATCAGTTAGGAGGGAGACATCTATCAGGTAGGAGGGAGACATCTATCAGTTAGGAAGGAGACATCTATCAGTTAGGAAGGAGACATCTATCAGGTAGGAGGGAGACATCTGTCAGTTAGGAGGGAGACATCTATCAGGTAGGAGGGAGACATCTATCAGGTAGGATGGAGACATCTGTCAGTTAGGAGGGAGACATCTGTCAGTTAGGAGGGAGACATCTATCAGTTAAGAGGTAGAGAACTATCAGTTAAGAGGTAGAGAGCTATCAGTTAGGAGGAAGACATTTATCAGTTAGGAAGGAGATGTCTATCAGTTAGGAGATGGACAATTATGAGTTAGGAGGGAGAAAGCTATCAGTTAGGAGGCAGAGAGCTATCATTTAGGAGGAAGACATTTATCAGTTAGGAGGTAGAGAGCTATCAGTTAGGAGGGAGACATCTATCAGGTAGGACGGAGACATCTATCAGGTAGGAGGTAGAGAGCTATCAGTTAGGAGGGAGAGAGCTATCCGTTAGGAGGGAGATAGCTATCCGTTAGGAGGGAGATAGCTATCCGTTAGGAGGGAGACATCTATCAGTTAGGAGGGAGAAAGCTATCCGTTAGGAGGGAGAGAGCTATCAGTTAGGAGGGAGAAAGCTATCAGTTAGGAGGTAGAAGGAAATCAGTCATTTTCACATGACTGGGAATACAAATGTGCAACTTGGTCACAGATAAGCTGTACAATGCTTTTTCCACATTTTGTTACGTTACAGCCTTATTCTAAAATGCATTAAATACAGTTTTTTCCTCATCAATCTACACACAATACCCCATAATGACAAAACAAAACAGGTTTTCAGAAATATTAGCACATTTATTACAAAATAAAAACAGAAGTACCTTGTTTACATAAGTATTCAGACCCTTTGCTATGAGACTTGAAATTGAGCTCAGGTGCATCCTGTTTACATTGATCATACTTGAGATGTTTCTACAACTTGATTGGAGTCCACTTGTGGTAAGTTAAATTGATTGGACGTGATTTGGGGAGGCACACACCTGTCTCTGTAAGGTCCCACAGTTGACAGTGCATTTCAGAGCAAAATCCAAGCCATGAGGTCGAAGGAATTGTCCGTAGAGCTCCGAGAACGAATTGTAACGAGGCATGTCAGAGCAAAAAACTAAGCCATGAGGTTGAAGTAATTTCCTGTAGAGCTTCGAGACAGGATTGTGTCGAGCACAGATATTGCAAAGGGTACCAAAACATTTCTGCAACATTAAAGGTCCCCAAGAACACAGTGGCCTCCATTCTTAAATGAAATAAGTTTGTAAATAACCAAGACTCTTCCTAGAGCTGGCCGCCCAGCCAAACTGAGCAATCGGGGGGGAAGGGCCTTGGTCAGGGAGGTGACCAAGAACCCGTTGGTCACTCTGACAGAGCTCTAGAGTTCCTCTGTGGAGATGGGAGAACCTTCCATAAAGACAACCATCTCTGCAGCACTCCACCAATCAGGCCTTTATGGTTAGTGGCAAGACAGAAGCCACCCCTCAGTGAAAGGCACATGACAGCCCGCTTGGAGTTTGCCAAAATGAACCTAAAGCACTGTCAGACCATGAGAAACAAGGCTGTCTGGTCTGATGAAAACAAGATTGAACTCTTTGGCCTGAATGCCAAGCATCATGTCAGGAGGAAACCTTGCACCATCCCTACTGTGAAGCGTGGTGGCAGCATCATGTCAGGAGGAAACCTGGCACCATCCCTACGGTGAAGCATGGTGGCAGCGGCATGCTGTTTTTCAGCTGCAGGGACTGGGAGACTAGTCAGGATTGAGGGAAAGATGAATGGATCAAATTACAGATCCTTGATGAAAACCTGCTCCAGAGTGCTCAGGACCTCAGACTGGGGTGAAGGTTTACCTCCAACAGGACAACGACCGTAAGCACACAGCCAAGACAACGCAGGAGTGGCTTTGAGACAAGTCTCCAAATGTCCTTGAGTTTCCCAGCCAGATCCCAGATTTGAACTCGATCGAACATCTCTGGAAAGACCTGAAAAAAAACTGTGCAGCAACGCTCCCCATCCAACCTGACAGAGCTTGAGAGGATCTGCAGAGAAGAATGGGAGAAACTCCCCAAATACAGGGGTGCCAATCTTGTAGCGTCACACCCAAGAAGACTCAAGGCTGTAATCGCTGCCAAAGTACTGAGTAAAGGGTCTGAATACTTATGTAAATGTGATATTTCTGTTTTTTAATGGGGTATTATATGTAGATTGATGAGGGAAAAAAACTAAATAATCCATTTTAGAATAAGGCTTTGACGTAACAAAATGTGGAAAATGTCAAGGGGTCTGCTTTACGAATGCACAGTATATTCAAAAGTATGTGGACACCCCTTCAAATTAGTGGATTCAGCTTCATTAAATGGGTTTCCATGGTATAAGATACTTTTACAAAAGTACAAGATCACCATGCGCAATGCCAAGCGTCGGCTGGAGTGGTGTAAAGCTCGCCGACATTGGAGTGGAAACGTGTTGGCAGTCCGACGGACGAATCTGGGTTCGGCGGATGCCAGGAGAACGCTACCTGCCCCAATGCATAGTGTTAACTGTAAAGTTTGGGGGAGTAGAAATATTGGTCTTGGGCTGTTTTTCATGGTTCGGGCTATGCCAATTAGTCCAGTGAAGTGAAATCTTACCACAACAGCATACAATGACATTCTAGACGATTCTGTGCTTCCAACTTAGTGGCAACAGTTTGGGGAAGGCCCTTTCCTGTTTCAGCATGACAATGCCCCGTGCACAAAACCAGAAATAGTTTTTTCGAGATCGATGTGGAAGAACTTGACTGGCCGGCACAGAGCCCTGACCTCAACCCCATCGAACACCTTTGGGATGAATTGGAACAATGACTGCGATCCAGGCCAAATCGCCCAACATCAGTGCCCGACCTCACTAATGCTCTTGTAGCTGAATGGAAGCAAGTCCCTGCAGCAATGTTCATTCCACATCAAGTGGAAAGCCTTCCCAGAAGAGTGGAGGCTGTTATAGCAGCAAAGCGGGGACCAACTCCAAATTAATGCCGTGATTATCAAATAAAATGCTATTTCTCACATGCGCCGAATACAACAGGTGTAGACCTTACAGTGAAATGCTTACTTACAAGCCCTTAAACAACAGTGTAGTTTTAATTTTAAAAAGTATAAAATAGAAATATAACAAATAAAGGAGCAACAATAAATGAACAGTAGCGAGGCGATATACAGGGGGTTCCAGTACGAGTCAATGTGTGGTGGCACCGGTTAGTCAAGGTAATATGTACATATAAGTAGAGGAAAAGTGACTATGCATGGATAACAAACAGAGAGTAGCAGCAACGTAAAAATGGGGGGTGGGGTGGGGACAATGCAAATAGCCCAGGTAGCCATTTGATTAACTGTTCAAGAGTCTTATGTCTTGGGGTAGAAGCTGTTAAGAAGCCTTTTTGACCTAGACTTGGCGCTCCGGTACCACTTGCCGTGTGGTAGCAGAGACAACAGCCTATGACTAGGGTGGCTGGAGTCCTTGGCAATTTTTTGACACCGCTTAGTATAGAGGTCCTGGATGGCAGGAAGCTTGGCCCCAAAGATGTACTGGGCTGTACGCACTACTCTCTGTAGTGCCTTGCGGTCAGAGGCCGAGCAGTTGCCATACCAGGCGGTGATGCAACCAGTCATGATGCTCTCACTGGTGCAGCTGTATAACTTTTTGAGGATCTGAGGACTCATGCCAAATCTTTTCAGTCTCCTGAGGGGGGAAAGGCGTTGTTATGCCCTCTTCACGACTTTTGGAATGAGATTTTGGAGTGAGATGTTCGACAAGCAGGTGTCCACATACTTTTTGTCATGTAGTGTACCTTTAAAGTAGGGCCGTTGATCAGAAAACCAGTCAGTATCTTGTGTTACCACTATTTACCTCATGCAGCGTGACACATCTCCTTCGCATAGAGTTGATCAGGCTGTTGATTGTGGCCTGTGGAATGTTGTCCCACTCCTCTTCAATGGCTGTGTGAAGTTGCTGGATATTCGCAGGAACTGGAACACGCTGTCATACACGTCAATCCAGAGCATCCCAAACATGCTCAATGGGTGACTTGTCTGGTTAGTATGCAGGCCAAGGAAGAACTGGGACATTTTCAGCATACAGGAATTGTGAACAGATCCTTGCGACATGGGGCGTGCATTATCATGTTGAAACATAAGTTGATGGGGGAGGATAAATGGCATGACAATGGGCCTCAGGATCTCATCACGGTATCTCTGCGCATTCAAATGTCCATTTATAAAATGCAATTGTGTTTGTTGTCAATAGCTTATGTCTGCCCATACAATAACCTCACCGCCACCATTGGGCACTCTGCTCACAACATTGACGTCAGCAAACCGTTCGCCGACACGAAGCCACACACGCTCTCTGCCATCTGCCCGGTACAGTTGAAACTGGGATTCAACCGTGAAGAGCACACTTTTCCTGCGTGCCAGTGGCCATTAAAGGTGAGCATTTGCCCACTGAATTTGGTTAAGACGTTGAACTGGAGTCAGTTCAGGACCCTGGTGAGGACGACGAGCACGCAGATGAGACAGCTTCTGTGCAAACCCACATTTTCATCAGCTGTCAGATGATCCCACAGGTGAAGAAGCCGGATGTGGAGGTCCTGGGCTGGCGTGTTTACACGTGGTCTGCGGTTGTGAGGCCGGTTGGACGTACTGCCAAATTCTCTAAAATGACATTGAGAGCGGCTTATGGTAGAGAAATTACCATTACATTCTCTAGCAACAGCTCTGGTGGACATTCCTGCCAATGCCAATTGCATGCTCCCTCAAAATGTGAGACATCTGTGGCATTGTGTTGTGTGAAAAAACTGCACATTTTAGAGTGGCCTTTTATTGTCCCCAGCACAAGGTGCAACTGTGTAATTATCATGCTGTTTAATCAGCTTCTTGATATACCACACCTATCAGATGGATGGATTGTCTGGGCAAAGGAGAAATGCTCACTAACAGGGATGTAAACAAATTGGTGCACACAATTTGAGAAAAAAAAAAATGGTGTATAGAACATTTCAGCTCATGAAACATGGGACCAACCTTTACATGTTGCATTTATATTTTTGTTTAGTATATAAATTCCTAGTCAGTATTGGCCCAGTAAAGAGATCCCAGCAGTGGGAGCTGTGGGGCATACATGAAGATCAAAAAAAAATATAGTATTATGCACACAGAAACATTATGTACCGAAATATTAGCAAATGTATTGAAAATGAAATACATAAATATCTAATTTACATAAGTATTCACACCCCTTTGCTATGACACTCCTAATTGAGCTAGGATACATCCAATTTCCTTTGATCATCCTTGAGATGTCACTACAACTTGATTGGAGTCCACCTGGGGCCAATCCAATTGTTTGGACATGAAACACATCTGTCTATATAAAGTCCCAGAATTGACAGTGAATGTCAGAGCAGAAACTATACCAAGAAGTCCAAGGAAGTGTCTGTAGATCTCCGAGATAGAATTGTGACGAGTCATATATCTGGGAAAAGGTATAAAACAACTTCTAGAGTGTTGAACATTTCCAAGAGCACAGTGGTCTCAATCATTGGGAAATGATGGAACTACCCAGACTCTGCCTAGAGTAGACCGTCCGACCAAACTGAGCAACCAGGCAAGGAGGTGACCCAAGAACCCAATGATCACAGATCATTCTGACAGAACTACAGAGTTCCTTGGCTGAGATGGGAGAATCTGCCAGAAGGACAACAGTCTTTACAACACTTCACCAATCTGGCCTTGATGGGAGAAAAATATAACATGACAGCAAGCCTGGAGTTTGCAAAAAGGCACTTGAAAGAATCTGTGGTCTGATGAGACAAAAATAGAACTCTTTAGCCTGAATGTCTGGAGAAAAACAGGCCCAGCTCATCACCCGTCTAACACCATCTCTACTGTGAAGCATGGTGGTGGCAGCATCGTGCCATCTCTACTGTGAAGCATGGTGGTGGCAGCATCGTGCCATCTCTACTGTGAAGCATGGTGGTGGCAGCATCGTGCCATCTCTACTGTGAAGCATGGTGGTGGCAGCATCGTGCTATGGGGATGCTTTTCAGCGGCAGGGACTGGTAGACTGGTAAGGATAGAGAGAACAATGAATGCATGGATCTAAATACAGGCAAATCTTTGATGAAAACCTGCTTCAGAGTGCAAACAACTTTAGACTGGGGGGCGAAGATTTACGCTCCAACAGGGCAATGACCCCAAAGCACACAGCCAAAGCAATGCTGGAATGGTTTCAGAACAAGACTGTGAAAGTCCTTGAGTGGCCCAGCCAAAGCCCAGACTTGAATCCCATTGAAAATCTTTGGAAAGACTTGCTGTTCACCGCTGCTCCCCATCTAACTTAACAAAGCTTTAAAAAGTCTGCAAGGAAGAATGGAAGTCCCCAAATCCAGATGTGCAAAGTTGATACAGATATACCCAATATGGCTCAAAGCAGTAATCGTCGCCAACAGCACTTTTACAAAGTATTGACTCATGGGTGTGAATACTTAAGTCAATGGGATATTTCTGTATTTAATATCAATACATTTGCAAACATTTCTAAAATAATGGAGTATTGTGTGTAATCAATTTTGAATTCAGGCTGTAACAACAAAATGTGGAATATGTCAAGAGGTATGAATACTTTCTGAAGGGCCTGTAGCTGAGACAGCCAGACAGACAGATACACACACAATCTACTACCTATAATAGTAGAGTAACGGTTGTATTTTTATTAAACTGAGTCTTTTAGATGAGGGATGTGGTGATGAGTCTGAGAGAGAACACTGTGAACAAGTAACACAGGATATGACCAGACCATGACCATAGGATTTGACCTAACATGCATCACTGCAGCTAGTACCTGGGTGGTCAGGGGCTAACTGAGATGCCAGGCTGGGCTCCAGATGGAGTCCCATCTCAATGTATAGGGAATGTTTGGTTTACATTTAATCATAGTAACTCGTTGGGTGTCATGCTAAGCACACACACACATTTGTTTTTACTATCGTTTTTGGAACCAAAGAATTGATTCCCATTCAAAATCATATTTTCCCTAACTCCTAGCGCTAATTCTAACCTTAACCCTAATTGTAACGCTAAACCTAACCCCTAAGCCTTTTCCTTGTCTGAATGTTCCTTGTTTTACTATGCTTGTGAGGACTTCTGGTCCCCACAAGGATAGTAAAATCAAACACACATGCACACAAACAGACACACAAACAGAGAAACACAAACTCAGAGTAACTAGGCGAAAGGGGAAGGTAGTGGGCCATAAACATGGCTTCTATTAGCTGAAGGGGATTGTGGGTAGTGGACTCTGCAGTGAGGTGCAGCAATGTAAGGAATGTGCACAGTGCTCAGTGTTGACCTGAGACGCACAGAGAGCATGCTGGGATTCCTCCCGCTATGGAAGATGGGGAACTTTAATGATTGTTCTTTTTCTCCTTTCATTGGAAAGGCAGCGCCTCAATCCTATTTTCAGGAAGATGAGTGGCAACATTTACGGGGACGTTTTAAAGAAGATCAAGTGCAGATATGTTACTGAAAACTAGCATTTTGCCAGGGATATAATACATGTTTTACGTCTATCTGCCATCTCGACCCCTCTCAACCCACAAAAAACAAATGTGTGTGGTAGCCAACAACAAGTAATGGATGATGGAAACACAATATTTACACAAGCCTAACTGGATTAGCAGACGACTTTGGACACATGACTATGAACACTAACCAAGTCCCATCAACAAAACGTAAAAAATATATAATAATTAAGTAGCCTGTCCTGTTCATATTATTGCTGGCTTTTAGATTTTGCATCCACTCCAATAAAACATTGAAGGGGCAGGATAGGAACTAAGAGGTGTGCCACATGGTGGTCAATGAACATAACGATACATTAATTAGCTTCATTCACATCACTATTAATTTACAACCAGAAGTCATGCGTTTCATTTCCCTGCCCGCCAACCCCTCAGTAAATGTTTTATATCAACCACACACAGGTACTACATAATAGGGTTGGGTTAAATGTGGAAGACACATTTTGGTTGAATTCATGGACGTTTGCTACACCACCCAAATAACTTTTATGTACAGTAGAACTATAAGTTCTATGATAGTTCTAGGCAACTGCATCTCTCTCTCTCTCTCTCTCTCCACTCCTAAATAAAATAATGTACTTTTTACTCCATACATTTTCCCTGACACCAAAAGTACTCATACATTTTGAATGCTTAAACAGGACAGGAAAATGGTCAAATTCAAACACTTTGTGCAAGCATTTCGCGTATGTGACCAATACAAGTTTTTTTTTTTTTTTTGTCAAGAGAACATCCCTGGTCATATTGTCTCTGATCTGGCAGACTCACTAAATACAGATGCTTCGTTTGTAAATTATGTCTGAGAGTTGGAGTGTGCCAAAAAAACACAAAAAGTGTGCCGTCTGGTTTGCTTAATATAAGAAATTGAAAATTATTCATACTTTTATTTCTGATACTTAAGTATATTCAAAGCCAAATACTTTTAGACTTATACTCAAGAAGTATTTTACTGGGTGACTTTCACTTGAGTCATTTTCTATTAAGTTATCTTTACTTTCACTCAAGTATGACAATTGGGTATTTTTTCCACCACTGCACGTGACCATAAGCAACCATGACTAACTCATGCCCGCTACATTTTAACCTGTGGGAAATTCACCTGTGTTTACCGCGGGAGAAACCAGCATCTTGACCGCTAGACCAAGAGGAAAAACACTGATTTTGAAGTTGCAGGCGGGGCTACCTCATCACGTGACCATGAGCAACCATGACCGACTCATGTCCACGACATAAGGGAAGACGATTGTATGTGTG